>NC_132792.1:36867238-37210857 GCF_048418805.1 Vulpes vulpes | reverse complement strand
CCCGAATTCAATAGAATCGAATGGAAAATACTTCAATCGAATGGAAAATACTCGAATAGAATCGAAAATACTCGAATCAAATTGAAAATACTTGATTCGAATCGAAAACACTTGAATCTAAAATACTCGAATCAAATCGAAAATGCTGGAATCGAAACGAAAATCCTCAAATCGAATCGAAAATACTCGAATACATTCCAAAACCCTCGAATCGAATCGAAAATAATCGAATCGAATCGAAAATACTCGAATGCATTCCAAAATACTCGAATTGAATTGAAGAAATCGAAACGAAACGAAAATACTCGAATTTTATCAAAAACACTCGAAACGAATCGAAAATCCTCAAATCAATTGAAAATACTCGAATCCTTTCCAAAACAGACGAATGGAATCGAAAATACTCGGATTGAATTGAAAATACTCGAATTGACTCGAATTGTTTGAAAATACTCGAATCTAATTGAAAATACTCGAATCGAATAAAAAATAGTCGAATCGAATCGAAAATTCTCGAATAGAATCGAATCGAATTGAAAATACTCGAATTGAATCGAAAACACTCGAATTGAATAGAAAAAACCCGAATTCAATAGAATTGTACTGACAATACTTGAATCGAAAATACTCGAACGAATTGAAAATAATCAAATTGAATGGAAAATACTCGAATGGAATAGAAAATCCTCAAATCGAATCGAAAATACTCGAATATATTCCAAAATACTCAAATTGAAATACTCTAATCAAATCGAAAATAATCGAATCGAAGACAAAATACTCAAATGGAATCAAAAATCCTCCAATCGAATAAAAAATACTTGAATATATTCAAAAATACACGAATCGAATCAAAAATACTCTAATTGAATCGAAAATACTCGATTCGAATGGAATTATTTGAAAATACTCGTATCAGATCGAAAATACTCGAATCGAATAGAAAATACCTGAATTCAATGGAATCAAATTGAAAATACTTGAATCGAATTGAAAATACTCGAAATGAATCGAAAATATTCGAATCGAATAGAAAATAATCGAATTGAATCGAAAATACTCAAATAGAATCAAATTGAACTGAAAGTACTTGAATCGGGGGATCCCTGGGTCGCGCAGTGGTTTGGCGCCTGTCTTTGGCCCAGGGCGCGATCCTGGAGACCCAGGATCAAATCCCACGTCGGGCTCCCAGTGCATGGAGCCTGCTTCTCCCTCTGCCTATATCTCTGCCTCTCTCTCTCTGACTATCATAAATAAATAAAATTTAAAAAAAGAAGGTACTTGAATCGAATCAAAAATACTAGAATGAAATAGAAAATACTCAAATCGAATTGAAAATACTCGAATGCCTTCCAAAATACTTGAATCGAATCGAAAATACTTGAATCGAATCGAAAATAGTCAAATTGAATCGAAAATACTCGAATATATTCCAAAATACTCGAATCGAATCGAAAACACTCGAATCGAATCGAATTCTTTGAAAATACTCGAATCGAATCGAAAATACTCAAATCGAATCGAAAATAGTCGAATCGAATTGAAAATTCTCGAATAGAATTGAATCGAATTGAAAATACTCGAATTGAATCGTCAATACTCGAATCGAATAGAAAATATCCGAATTCAATAGAAACGAATTGAAAATACTTGAATCGAATCGAAAATACTCGAAAAGATTTGAAAATACTCGAATCGAATCGAAAATCCTCAACTCGAATTGAAAATTCTCGAATCCATTCCAAAATACTCGAATCGAATGGAAAATAATAGAATCACTTGCAAAATACTCGAATCGAATCGAAAATAATCGAATTGGCTCAAAAATACTCGAATGGAATCGAAAATCCTCAAATTTAAACGAAAACACTCGAATATATTCCAAAATACTCGAATCGAATCGAAAATACTGGAATCAAATTGAAATTACTCGAATCGAATTGAACTGTTTTAAAATACTCAAATCGAATCGAATTGAATTGAAAACACGATGCAATCGAAAATCCACAAATCGAATTGAAAATTCTCAAATTCCTTCCAAAACACTCGAATCAAATCGAAAATACTTAAATTGAACTGAAAAAACTCGAATTGAAAATCCTCAAATCGAATCGAAAATACTCGAATCCATTCTAAAATACTCGAATCGAATCGAAAATACTCAAATCCAATAGGAAATACTTGAAACGAATCGAAAATACTAAAGATGGAATCGAAAATCCGCAAATCGAATCGAAAATACAAAAATCCACTCAAAAATACGCGAATCGAATAGAAAATACTCGAAACGAATCGAAAATACTCAAATGGAATCGAAAATGCTCAAATTGAATTCAAAATACTCAAATATTTTCCAAAATACTCGAATCGAATGGAAAATAATCGAATCCCTTGCAAAATACTCGAATCAAATAGAAAATAATCGAATTGACTCAAAAATACTCGAATGGAATCTAAAATCCTCAAATTTAAACGAAAACACTCGAATATATTCCAAAATACTCGAATCGAATCGAAAATACTCGAATCCAATCGAACATACTCGAATCGAATCGAATTGTTTGAAAATACTCGAATCGAATCGAATTGAATAGAAAATACTCAATGGAATCAAAAATCCTCAAATCGAATTGAAAATTCTCGAATCTCTTCCAAAATACTCGAATAGAATTGAAAAAATTCGAATGGAATCGAAAATCCTCAAATCGAATCGAAAATACTCGAATATATTCCAAAAAAATCGAATCGAATCGAAAATACTCGATTCAATTTGAAAATACTCGAAACGAATCGAATTGTTTGAAAATACTCAAATTGAATTGAAAATACTCGAATCGAATCGAAAACAGTCGAATCGAATCGAAAATTCTCGAATAGAATCAAATCTAATTGAAAATAATGTTATTGAATCGACAATACTCGAATTGAATAGAAAACACCCGAATTCAATAGAATCGAATTGAAAATACTTAAATCGAATCGAAAATACTCGAAACGAATCAAAAATACTCGAATCAAATAAAAAAAACTTGACTGGAATCGAAAATACTCGAATGGAATAGAAAATCCTCAAATCGTATCGAAAATACTCGAATCCATTCCAAAATACTCGAATCGAATGGAAAATACACGAACCCAATAGGAAATACTCGAAACGAATCAAAAATACTCGAATCAAATAAAAAAAACTTGACTGGAATCGAAAATACTCGAATGGAATAAAAAATCCTCAAATTGAATCGAAAATACTCGAATCCATTCCAAAATACTCGCATCGAATCGAAAATACTCTAATTGAATCGAAAATCCTCAAATTGAATCGAAAATACTCGAATCCATTCCAAAATAATCGAATCCCTTGCAAAACACTAAATCGAATAGAAAATAATCGAATCGACTCAAAAATACTCGAATGGAATCGAAAATCCTCAAATTTAAATGAAAACACTCGAATATATTCCAAAATACCCGAATCAAATCGAAAATACTCGAATCCAATTGAACATATTCGAATCGAATCGAATTGTTTGAAAATACTCGAATCGAATCGAATTGAATTGAAAATACTCGATGGAATCGAAAATCCTCAAATCAAATTGAAAATTCTCGAATCCCTTCCAAAATACTCGAATGAAATCGAAAATACTCGAATGGAATCGAAAATACTCGACTGGAATCAAAAATCCTCAAATCGAATTGAAAATACTCGAATATATTCCAAAACTCTCGAAACGAATTGAAAATACTCGAATCGATTTGAAAATACTCGAAACGAATCGAATTGTTTGAAAATAATCAAATCGAATCGAACATACTCGAATCAAATCGAAAATAGTCGAATCGAATCAAAAATTTTCGAATAGAATCAAATCGAATTGAAAATACTCGAATTGAATCGACAATACTCGAATCGAATAGAAAACTCCCGAATTCAATAGAATCAAATTGAAAATACTTGAAGCAATCTGAAAATACTCAAAACGAATCGAAAATACTCGAATCAAATAAAAAAAACTTGATTGGATTCGAAAAAACTCGAATGGAATAGAAAATCCTCAAATCGAATCGAAAATACTCGAATCCATTCCAAAATACTCGAATGGAATCGAAAATACTCAAATCCAATAGGAAATACTCAAAACGAATCGAAAATACTCAAATGGAATCGAAAATCCTCAAATCAAATCGAAAATACTCGAATCCATTCCAAAATACTCAAATCAAATCGAAAATACTCGAACCGAATAGAAAATACTCGAATTGAATTGAAAATACTCGAATCAAATCGAAAATCCTCAAATTGAATCGAAAATACTCGAATCCATTCCAAAATACTCGAATCGAATGGAAAATAATCGAATCCCTTGCAAAATACTCGAATCGAAACGAAAATAATCGAATCGACTCAAAAATACTCGAATGGAATCGAGAATCCTCAAATTTAAACGAAAACACTCGAATATAATCCAAAATATTCGAATCAAATTGAAAATACTTGAATCGAATCGAATTGTTTGAAAATACTCGAATCGAATCGAATTGAATTGATAATACTCAATGGAATCGAAAATCCTCAAATCGAATTGAAAATTCGCGAATCCCTTCCAAAATACTCGAATCAAATCAAAAATACTCAAATTGAACTGAAAATACTCGAATTGAATTGAAAATCCTCAAATCAAATCGAAAATACTCGAATGCACTCCAAAATACTCAAATCGAATCGAAAATACTCAAATCCAATAGGAAATACTCGAAACGAATCGAAAATACTCGAATGGAATCAAAAACCCTCAAATCGAATCGAAAATACTCGAATCCATTCAAAAATACACGAATCTAATCGAAAACACTCGAATTGAATTGAAAATACACGAATCGAATAGAAAATCCTCAAATCAAATCGAAAATAATCGAATCCGTTCCAAAAATACTCGAATTGTATCGAAAATAATCGAATCCCTTGGAAAATACTCGATTCAAATCGAAAATAATCGAATCAACTCAAAAATACTCGATTGGAATGGAAAATCCTCATATTTAAACGAAAACACTCGAATATATTCCAAAATACTCGAATCGAATCGAAAATACTCGAATCGAATCGAAAATACTCAAATCGAATTGAATTGTTTGAAAATACTCAAATCGAATACAGTTGAATTGAAAATACTCCAATGGAATCGAAAATCCTCAAATCGAATTGAAAATTCTCGAATCCTTTCCAAAATACTCGAATGAATTCGAAAATACTCGATGGAATCGAAAATACTCGAATGGAATCAAAAATTCTCAAATTGAATCGAAATTACTCAAATATATTCCAAAATTCCCGAATCGAATCGAAAATACTCGAATCGATTTGAAAATACTCGAAACGAATCGAATTGTTTGAAAATACTCAAATCAAATCGAAAATTCTTGAATAGAATCGAATCGAATTGAAAAAACTCGAGTTGAATCGACAATACTCGAATCGAACAGAAAACAACCGAATACAAGAAAATCGAATTGAAAATACTTGAATTGAATCCAAAAACTCGAAACAAATCGAAAAAACTCGATTTGAATAAAAATACTCGAATCGAATAGAAACGAAAATACTCGAATCAAATAGAAAATAACCGAATTCAATACAATCGAATTGAAAATACTTGAATCGAATCGAAAATACTAAAATCGAATTGAAAATACTCAAATCGAATCGAAAAAATTTGATTCGAAATGAAAATACTCAAATCAAATCGAAAATACTCGAGATGAATCGAGAATACTCGAATGGAATCGAAAATCCTCAAATCGAATAAAAAATACTCGAATCCATTCCAAAATATTCGAATCGAATTTAAAATATTCGAATAGAATCGAAAATATTCGAATAGAATCAAAATCGAATTCTTTGAAAATACTGGAATCGAATCAAAAATACTCGAAAGGAATCGAAAATCCTCAAATCGAAACGAAAATACTCAAATATATTCCAAAATACTCAAAACGATTCGAAAAACTTGATTCATATACAAAATACTCGAATCGAATAGAATCGAAAATACTCGAATCAAAAAGAAAATACCATAATTGAAAAGAATTGAATTGAAAATAATTGAATCGAATCGAAAATAATCGAATCAAATCGAAAATCCTCAAATAGAATGGAATCGAATTGAAAATACTCAAATTGAATCCAGAATACTCGAATCGAATAGAAAATACCCGAATTCAATTGAATCAAATTGAAAATACTTGAATTGAATCGAAAATACTCGATACGATTCGAAAATATTCGAATCGAATTGAAAAAACTTGATTCAAATCGAAAATACTCAACTCCAATCGAAAATACTCGATTCGAATCGAAAATATTCGAATGGAATCGAAAATCCTCAAATCAAATCGAAAACACTCGAATCCATTCCAAAATACTCGAATCGAATCGAAAATACTCGAATCGAATGGAATCGAATTGAGAACACTCGAATTGAATAGAAAATACACGAATCGAATCAAAAAATTGAACCGAATTGAATTGAACCAAATTGAAAACACTCGAACCAAATCGAAAATACTCGAATCGAATTGGAAATACTCAAATCGAATCGAATTGTTTGAAAATACTCGAATCGAATCGAAAATACTCAAATTGAATGGAAAATACTCAAATCGAATCGAATTGTTTGAAAATACTCGAATCCATTCGAAAATACTCGAATCCATTCGAAAATAGTCGAATCGAATAAAAAATTCTCGAATAGAATCGAATCGACTTGAAAATACTCGAATTGAATTGAAAATACTTGAATCAAATAGAAAATACCGAATTCAATAGAATAGAATCGAAAATACTCGAATCGAATGGAAAAAAATTGATTTGAATCGAAAATACTCAAATCCAATCGAAAATACTCGAATCGAATCGAAAATACTTGAATGGAATCGAAAATACTCGAATCCATTCAAAACAATCGAATCGAATAGAAAATCCTCGAATCAAATCGAAAATTCCCGAATCGAATCGAATTGAATTGAAAACCTCAATTCGAATCGAAAATACTCGAATCGAATCGAAAGTACTCGAATCGTATTGAATCGAATTGAAAACACTCGAATTGAATCGATAATACACGAATCGAATCGAATATAGTCGAATCAAGTGGATAATTCTCGAATAGAAACGAATAAAATTAATAATAGCTGAATTGAATCGAAAATACTCGAATCGAATAGAAACTACCAGAATTCAATAGAATCGAATTGAAAATAGTTCAATCGAATCGAAAATACTCGAAACGAATCGAGAATACTCGAATCGAATCAAAAAACTTGATTCTCATTGAAAATACTAAATTCCAATCGAAAATACTCGAATCGAATCGAAAATGTTCGAATGGAATAGAAAATCCTGAAATCGAATCGAAAATACTCAAATCCATTCCAAAATAATCAAATCTAATCAAAAATACTCGAATCGAATGGAAAATACTTGAATTGAATCGAAAAAAAACTGATTCGAATCGAAAATACTCAAATCCAATCTAAAATACTCAAATCGAATCGTAAATACTCGAATCGATTCGAAAATACTGGAATGGAATCGAAAATCCTGAAATCAAATCGAAAATACTCGAATCCATTCCAAAATACTCAAATCGAATAAAAAATAATCAAATAGAATAGAAAATACTCGAATCGAATTGAATTGAATTGAAAATACTCGAATTGAATCGAAAATACTCGAATCGAATCGAAAATAGTCGAATCGAATTGAATGGAATTGAGAACACTCGAATTGAATCGAAAATAGAAGAATCCAATAGAAAAAACTCAAATCGAATCGAATTGAATCAAATTGAAAACAATCGAATCGAATGGAAAATACTCCAATCGAATTGAAAATACTCGAATCGAATCTAATCGAATCGAATTGAAAGTACTCAAAAAGAATCCAAAATACTCGATACGAATCCAAAATACTCGAATCGAATAGAATAAACTCGATTTGAATAGAAAATACTCGAATCGAATTGAATTGAAAAAACTCGAATCAAATGAACAATACGCGAATTGAATCGAGAATAATCGAATCGAATCAATACTCGAATCGAATCGAAAATACTCGAATCGAATCGAAAATACTCAAATCCAATTGAAAATACTGGAATCAAATCGAAAATAATCGAATCGAATAGAAAATACTCGAATCGAATCGAATTGAATTGAAAATACTCACATCGAATCGGACATACTCGAATCGAATCCAATATACTCGAATCGCTTCGAATCGAATTCAAAATACTCGAATTGAATCGAAAATACTCGAATCAAATCGAAAATACTCGAATGGAATCGAAAATCCTCAAATCGAATCGAAAATACTCGAATCCATTCCAAAATACTCGAATCGAATCGAACATACTCGAATCGAATCGAAAATACTTGAATCAAATCAAAATACACAAATCGAATTGAAAATACTCGAATCGAAATCCAAATAATCGAATCGAATAGAAAATAATTGAATCAAATAAAATCAAATTGAAAATAGACGAATCGAATCAAATTGAAAATACTAGAATCGAATGGAATTGAAAATACTCAAACACTCAAATACTCAAACATTTGAATTGAAAATAATCTGATCAAATAGAAAATACTCGAATTGAATTCAATCGAATTGAGAACACTCGAATTGAATTGAAAACAAATGAATCGAATCGAAAAAACTCAATTCAAATCGAAAATACTCAAATCCAATAGAAAATACTCGAATCGAATTGAAAATACTCGAATCGAATCGAAAATACTCCAATCGAATCGAAATACTCGAATCGAATTGAAAATACTCAAATTGAATCCAAAATAATCGAATCGAATCGAAAATATATGAATCAAATAAAATCAAATTGAAAATAGTCCAATTGAATCAAATTGAAAATACTAGAATCGAATAGAATCAAAAATACTCTAATCGAACCGAATCGAGTTGAAAATAATCCAATCGAATAGAAAATACTCGAATTGAACTGAATCGAATTGAAAACAATCAAATTGAATTCAAAATAAACAAATCGAATCAAAGAAACTCGATTCGAATAGAAAATACTCGAATCCAATAGAAAATGCTCGAAACGAATCGAAAATACTCGAATGGAATCGAAACTCCTCAAATCGAATCGAAAATACTCGAATCCATTCCAAAATACTCGAATCGAATCGAAAATATTCGAATCGAATCGAAAATAGTCGTATCGAATCGAATCTAATAAAAATACTCGAATCGAATTGAAAATACTCGAATCGAATAGAAAATACTCGGATCGAATCGAATCGAATTGAATTGAAAATACTCGAATCGAATCGAAAATACTCGAATCCATTCCAAATACTCGAATCAAATCGAATTGAATTGAAAATCCTCAAATCGAATCGAAAATACTTGAATACATTCCAAAATACTCGAATAGAATCGAAAATACTCAAATCCAATAGAAAATACTCGAAACGAATCAAAAATACTCGAATCGAATCGAAAATACTCGAATCGAATCGAAAATACTCAAATGGAATCAAAAATACTCGAATCGAATCGAAAATACTCGAATCCATTCCAAAATACTCGAATCGAATAGAAAATACTCGAATGGAATCGAAAATACTCGAATCGAATAGAAAATCCTCGAATCGAATCGAAAAAATTGATTCAAATCGAAAATACTCAAATCCAATCGAAAATACGCGAATCGAATCGAAAGTACTCGAATGGAAACGAAAATCCTGAAACCACATCGAAAACGCTCGAATCCATTCCAAAATACTCGAACCAAATCGAAAATACTCGAATCGAATCAAAAATACTCGAATCGAATCGAATTGAATTGAAAATACTCGAATCGAATCGAAAACACTCGAATCGAATCGAATAGAGTCGAATCAAATAGAAAATATTCGAATTGAATGGAAAAAATTGATTCGAATCGAAAATACTCAAATCCAATCGAAAATACTCGAATCGAATCGAAAATACTCGAATGGAATCGAAAATGCTGAAATCGAATCGAAAATACTCAAATCCATTCCAAAATACTCGAACCAAATCGAAAATACTCGAATCGAAAATACTAGAATCGAATCAAATTGAATTGAAAATACTCGAATCAAATCGAAAATACTCGAATTGAATCAAATATAGTCGAATCGAATAGAAAATACTCGAATCGAATCGAAAAAATTGATTCGAATTGAAAATACTCAAATCCAATCGAAAATACTTGAATCGAACCGAAAATAACGAATGGAATCGAAAATACTCGAATTGAATCGAAAATAGTCGAATAGAATAGAAAATTCTCGAATAGAATCGAATTGAATTGAAAACACTCGAATTGAATTGAAAATACTCGAAAAGAATAGAAAATACCCGAATTCAATAGAAATGAATTGAAAATACATGAATCGAATTAAAAATATTCCAAACGAATCGAAAATACTGGAATCGAATAGAAAATACTCGAATTGACTCGAAAATACTCGAATCGAATCGAAAATTCTCGAATAGAATCGAATCAAATTGAAAATACGCAAATTGAATCGACAATAATCGAATCGAATAGAAAATACCCGAATTCAATAGAATCGAATTGAAAATACTCGAATAGAATAAAATTGAATAGAAAATACTCGAATCGAATCGAAAATACTCAAATTGAATAGAAAATACTCGAATGGAATAAAAATCCTCAAATCGAAACGAAAATACTCGAATCCCTTCCAACATACTCGAATCGAATCGAAAATACTCGAATTGAATCAAAAATACTCGAATCGAATAGAAAATTCTCGAATGGAATCGAAAATCCTTAATCGAATCGAAAATACTCGAATCCATTCCAAAATACTCGAATCGAATTGAAAATACTCAAATCCAAAAGAAAATACTCGAAACGAATCGAAAATACTCGAATCGAATCGAAAATACTCGAATGGAATCGAAAATCCTCAAATCGAATCGAAAATACTCGAATATATTCCAAAATACTCAAATCGAATCGAAAATACTCGAATTGAATTGAAAATACTCGAATCGAATCGAATTCTTTGAAAATAATTGAATCAAATCGAAAATATTCAAATCGAATTGAAAATAGTCGAATCGAATAGAAAATTCTCGAAAGGAAACGAATCGGATTGAAAATATTCGGATTGAATCGACAATACTCGAATCGAATAGAAAATACCCGAATTCAATAGAATCGAATTGAAAATACTTGAATCGATTCGAAAATAGTCGAAACGAATCGAAAATACTCGAATCGAATCGAAAAAACTTGATTCGAATCGAAAATACTCGAATCGAATCGAAAAAACTTGATTCGAATCGAAAATACTCAAATCCAATCGAAAATATTCTAATCGAATCGAAAAAACTTGATTCGAATCGAAAATACTCAAATCCAATTGAAAATACTCGAATCGAATCGAAAATGGCCTAATCGAATCGAATCGAAAATACTCGAATTGAAAAGAACATACTCGAATCGAACCAAATGGAATTGAAAACACTTGAATCGAATCGAGAATACTCGAATCAATTCGAATGAAGAATAGTCTAATCGAATCGAATCGAATTGGAAATACTCGAATTTAATCGAAAATATTCGAATCGAATAGAAAATACCCGAATTCAAAAGAATCAAATTGAAAACACTTGAATCGAATCGAAAATACTTGAAAAGAATCGAAAATACTCGAATCGAATCGAAAAATCTTGATTCGAATCGAAAATACACAAATACAATCGAAAATACTCGAAACAAATCGAAGATACTCGAATGCAATCGAAAATCCTCACATCGAAATGAAAATACTCAAATCCATTCCAAAATACTCGAAACGAATCGAAAATACTCGAATCGAATCGAAAATACTCGAATCGAATCGAATAGAATTGAAAAGACTCGAATCGAATCGAAAATACTCACATCGAATTGAAAATACTGGAATCGAAAGGAAAATACTCGAATGGAATCGAAAATCCTCAAATCGAATCGAAAATACTCGAATATATTCCAAAATACTCGAATCAAATAAAAAATACTCGAATCGAATCGAAAATACTTGAATCGAATCGAATTGTTTGAAAACACACAAATCGAATCGAAAATACTTGAATCGAATCAAAAATACTCGAATCGAATCGAAAAAACCCAAATCGAATTGAAAATACTTGAATGGAATCTAAAATCCTCAAATCGAATCGAAAATACTCGAATCCATTCCAAAATACTCGAATCAAATAAAAAATAATCAAATCCAATAGAAAATACTCAAAACGAATCGAAAATACTCGAATCGAATCGAAAATACTCGAATGGAATCGAAAATACTCAAATTGAATCGAAAATACTCGAATCCATTCCAAAATACTCGAGTCGAATCAAAAATACTCGAATCGATTTGAAAATACTCGAATTGAAACGAAAATACTCGAATCGAATCGAAAATACTTAAATCTAACATCTAACCTAAGCCTAACCACCAACTGCCTCCCCTCCCCTGACCCTACCATTCATTCTACCCATCCACTTACCCTGTGGTTCTGAGAGTCCCTTCTGATGTGGATGTGGCCCCCAACGGCGCCTCCAGAGTCCTCCAGGGGCTCTTGTGAGCGCCGACGTGGTCCCACGTGGTCCTGAGTCATAGTCAGGGGGTCCTGAGGACGCCGAGTCTCCTGTCACTGTGGACTCTGCCTCACATCCTCTGGAAGCCTCACAGCAGGTCCTCAGGAGGCTGGGGGCTCCTGTCAGACTGGACATGGCCCCACGTCCCCCCGAAAACTCACCGTGGGTCCTGAGGAGGCTGTGGGCTCCTGTCAGCATAGACTCAGCCCCATATGTCCCGAAGCCAAAGTTCAGGTCCTGAGGAGGACGGGGGTCCTGTCAGTGTTGACGTGGCCCCACATTTTCCTCAAGCCTCACCATAAGACCTGAGGAGGCTGGGGGCTCCTGTCACCATGGACGTGGGCCCAAATCTTCCCAAACCTTCACAGTGGGTCCTGAGGAGGCCGGAGACTCCTGTCAGTGTTGATGCGGCACCCACATTTTCTTAGGCCTCACCACGGGCCCTGACAAAGGCTGGGGTCTTCTGTCCGCATGGACGCATCCCCATATTTCCTGAAGTCTACACTGGGGGTCCTGAGGAGGTCAGCGTCCTGTTGTGTGGACGTGGCCCCATGTCCTCCCAATGCGTCACCGCGGGTCCTGAGGAGGCTGGGGTCTCTATCCGCATGGACGCATCCCCATATTTCCTGAAGTCTACACTGGGGGTCCTGAGGAGGTTAGCGTCCTGTTGTGTGGAGGTGGCCCCACGTCCTCCCAATGCGTCACCGCGGGTCCTGAGGAGGCTGGGGTCTCTATCCGCATGGACGCATCCCCATATTTCCTGAAGTCTATACCGGGGGTCCTAAGGAAGTCAGCGTCCTGTTGTGTGGACGTGGCCCCACGTCCTCCCGAAGCGTCACCGCGGGTTCTGAGGAGGCCGGGGCCCCTGTCACCGTGGATGCGGCCCCCAGCGTCCAGAAGCCTCAACTCATGTCCTGAGGGGCCCGGGAGCTCCTGCCAGAGTGGACGAGGTGCCACATCTTCCTCAAGCCTCCCTGCGGGTCCTGAGGCGGCCCAGGGCTCCTGTCAGCGTGGATGCGGGCCCACATCTTCCTGAAGCCTCCCTGCGGGTCCTGAGGCGGCCCAGGGCTCCCGTCAGTGTGAACGCGGCCCAATGTCCCCCTGAAGCCTCACCGCGGGTCCTGAGGATGCTGCGGCTCATCAGCATGGACGAGTCCCCACGTCCTCCTCAGGCCTCCCCAGCACAGGCGGGCTCCTGTTAGTGCAGGCTGACGAGGCGTGCTGTGCCTGCGCGGCCCCTGGGCGGGGCCTGGGGTCGGGCGCCCCCTGTGGGACGCTCAGGCACTGCAGGAGGCCTTGCAGGAGGAGGTGTGCCCATGCCCGGGCCGCACCTGCCTCCTTCCAGGCTCCAGCTGAGGCCTGTGAGCTTCAGAAATGTCTCCCTGAAACGGAGCCCAACTCCCGGCTTCCCCAGAAATACTTAAGGACAATGAATGGAGCCCACAGGACGTGAAATGAAATGTGGACCAGACTTTTACCACGTCCTGCAAAACTCACTCAACCCTCTTCCACTGTGGGCGGGACTGGGGGCTGGTGCAGCCGCCCTGGAAACAGTATGGAGGCTCCTCAGGCTCCTCAGGAAGTTACAAATAGAGCCGCCCTGCGACCGGCAGGTGCACGGCCTAGAGCTCACTCCGAAGATACAGATGCAGTGAGACTCGGGGACACCTGCACCCCGATGTCCACAGCAGGCGGGTCCACAGTAGCCACACTGTGAGAGGAGCCTCGGTGCCCTCGGGCAGATGATGGATAAAGAGGATGGGAGATAGATGATGGTAATAGATGATACATAGATAGATGATAGGAATGGTACTCAGCTATCAAAGAGAAGGAAATCTTGCCATTTGCAATGACGTGGATAGAACTAGAGGGATCATGTTAAGTGAAATATGTCAGTCAGGAAAGAAAATTACCGTATGGTTTCATTCATAGGTGAAATTAAAGAAGCAAAGGAGATGGGCATCTGTGAAGGGAAGGAAAAACAAATAAGATAAAAACAGAGATGGAGGAAAAAGAGACTCAATCACAGGAAACAAACTGAGGGTCGCTGGAGGGGAGGGGAGTGGAGGGACAGGGTAACTGGTAGAGGGGCATGACGGAGGGCACGTGATGTCATGAGCCCTGGGGTTATCTCCAACGGGTGAATCCCTGAATTCTACCTCTGAAAGTATAATACACTATACTGTTAATTAATTGGGTTTAAATTAAATTCAGTTCAAAAAACAGTTGACTGTATCGGAGTGCATTTTCTTCCAGGCTCTCTATTCTGCTCCTTCAGCTTATGCCAGAACCACAGCCCTGTGGGTTTGGTTTGTTTAAGTAGGCTCCATGCCTTGTCCACAGCCCAGCACAGGGCGAGATCTCATGACCCCGAGATCAAGACCAGGGGTGAGGTCAGGAGTCGGATGCCTAACCAACGGAGCCAGCCGGGGGCCGGAGAAACACGCTGCTTTCTCCTGTGTCTCTGTGACATCGTTTGAAATAGGAAAGTGGAGGGAGGGGCAAGATGGCGGAAGAGTAGGGTCCCCAAGTCACCTGCCCCAACAAATGACCCAGGTAACTTTCAAATCATCCTGAAAACCTACGAATTCGGCCTGAGATTTAAAGAGAGAACAGCTGGAACACTACAGTAAGAAGAGTTCGCACTTCTATCAAGGTAGGGAGACGGAAAAAAATAAAAAAATAAAAAAGCATCCAAGGGGGGGCCCCGCGAGGAGCCGGGCTGAGGCCGGGGCGAGTGTCCCCAGGACAGGAGAGCCCCGTCCCGGAGGAGCAGGAGCTGCACCAACCTTCCCCGCGGAAAGACCTCCCGGGAAATTGGAGCAGGATCCCCAGAAAGGCGGGGATGCCCTCGGGCTCCCTGGGACAGTAACAGAGGAACTGCGCCCCAGGAGAGTGCGCCGAGCACCCTAAGGGCTGCAGTGCGCACGGCGGGACCCGGAGGAGCTCGGAGGGGCTCGGGCGGCGGCTCCGCGGAGGGGACTGCGGGGCTCCGGGAGCAGCTCAGCGGCGGCGGCTCGGGCAAAGGAAGAAGCTCCGCGCGGAGGGGGCGGCGCGGCTCCGGGAACAGCTCGGAGGGGCCCGGGCGGCGGCTCCGGGGAGGGGGCTGCGGGGCGGGAGCGCGAATCCAACAGCGCAGGCCCCGGAGCACAGGGCGCCGGGACACAGCCCAGGATCCGGCCTCCCCCCCGGACAGGCAGAGGCCGGGAGGGCCCAGGGCAGCAAGGACTCTCCTGCCTGGAACTGAGCAGATCAGCGGCCCCGCCCGGGAGCCCCCAGGCCCTGCAGACGGAGAGCCCCGGACTTACTGGGGGAGCTGACTCCAGGTTACCAGAGCTGCCGCCCCGCCACTGTGGCTTCGTCCCAGGGCCTCATGGGGTAAACACCCCCACTGAGCCCTGCACCAGGCAGGGGCAGAGCAGCTCCCCCAAGTGCTAACACCTGAGAATCAGCACAGCAGGCCCCTCCCCCAGAAGACCAGCGAGATGGACCAGTTCCAGGGGAAGTCAAGGGACCTAAAGTATACAGAATCAGAAGATACTCCCCCGTGTTTTTTTTTTTTTGTTTTTTTTTCTGTTTTTCTTTTTTGTTGTTGTTGTTTTTGTTTTGTTTTGTGCTTTTTTTTCTTTCTTTCTTCTTGATTTCTGATTGCTTCCCCCATCCACCCCACCCTTTGTTTCTCCTTTCTTTCTCTTTTTCTTCTTTTTCCCCTTTTTTTTCTTCTTTCTCTTTTTTCTTTTTCTCTTTTCTTTCCTTCTCTCTCTTTTTCTCCTTTTCCCAATACAACTTGTTTTTGGCCACTCTGCACTGAGCAAAATGACTAGAAGGAAAACCTCACTTCAAAAAAAAGAATCAGAAACAACCCTCTCTCCCACAGAGTTACAAAATCTGGATTACAATTCAATGTCAGAAAGCCAATTCAGAAGCACTATTATACAGCTACTGGTGGCTCTAGAAAAAACCATAAAGGACTCAAGAGACTTCATGACTGCAGAATTTAGATCCAATCAGGCAGAAATTAAAAATCAATTAAATGAAATGCAATCCAAGCTAGAAGTCCTAACGACAAGGCTTAACGAGGTGGAAGAACGAGTGAGTTACATAGAAGACAACTTGATGGCAAAGAGGGAAACTGAGGAAAAAAGAGACAGACAATTAAGAGACCATAAAGACCGAGTAAGGGAAATAAACGACAGCCTGACGAAGAAAAACCTACATTTAATTGGGGTTCCCTAGGGCGCCGAAAGGGACAGAGGGCCAGAATAAGTATTTGAACAAATCCTAGCTGAAAACTTTCCGAATCTGGGAAGGGAAACAGGCATTCAGATCCAGGAAATAGAGAGATCCCCCCCTAAAATCAACAAAAACCGTTCAACACCTCGACATTTAATAGTGAAGCTTGCAAATTCCAAAGATAAGGAGAAGATTCTTAAAGCAGCAAGAGAAAAAAAACTCCCTGACATTTATGGGGAGGAATATTAGGGTAACAGCAGACCTCTCCACAGAGACCTGGCAGGCCAGAAAGGGCTGGCAGGATATATTCAGGGTCCTAAATGAAAAGAACATGCAAACAAGAATACTCTATCCAGCAAGGCTTTCATTCAAAATGGAAGGAGAGATAAAGAGCTTCCAAGACAGGCAGGAATTGAAAGAATATGTGACCTCCAAACCAGCACTGCAAGAAATTTTAAGGGGGACTCTTAAAACTCCCCTTTAAGAAGAAGTTCAGTGGAACAATATACAAAAACAAGGACTAAATAGACATCATGCTGACACTAAACTCATATCTGTAAATAGTAACTCTGACGTGAATGGGCTTAATGACCCCATCAAAAGGCGCAGGGTCTCAGACTGGATAAAAAAGCAGGACCCATCTATTTGCTGTCTACAAGAGACTCATTTTAGACAGAAGGACACCTACAACCTGAAAATAAAAGGTTGGGGAACCATTTACCATTCAAATGGTCCTCAAAAGAAAGCAAGGGTAGCCATCCTCATATCAGATAAATTAAAATTTACCCCGAAGACTATAGTGAGAGATGAAGAGGGACGCTATCTCATACTCAAAGGATATATCCAACAAGAGGACTTAACAATCCTCAATATATATGCCCCGAATGTGGGAGCTGCCAAATATTTAAACCAATTAATAACCAAACTGAAGAAATACTTTGATAATATTACACTTATACTTGGTGACTTCAATCTAGCTCTTTCTATACTAGATAGGTCTTCTAAGCACAACATCTCCAAAGAAACGAGAGCTTTAAATGATACACTGGACCAGATGGATTTCACAGATATCTACAGAACTTTACATCCAAACTCAACTGAATACACATTCTTCTCAAGTGCACATGGAACTTTCTCCAGAATAGACCACATACTGGGTCACAAATTGGGTTTGAACCGATACCAAAAGATCGGGATAGTCCCCTGTATATTCTCAGACCATAATGCCTTGAAATTAGAACTTAATCACAACAAGAAGTTTGGAAGGACCACAAACACGTGGAGGTTAAGGACCATCCTGCTAAAAGATGAAAAGGTCAACCAGGAAATTAAGGAAGAATTAAAAAGATCCATGGAAACTAATGAGAATGAAGATACAACCGTTCAAAATCTTTGGGATGCAGCAAAAGCAGTCCTGAGGGGGAAATACATTGCAAAACAAGCATCCATTCAAAAACTGGAAAGAACTCAAATTCAAAAGCTCACCTTACGCATAAAGGAGCTAGAGAAAAAGCAGCAAATGGACCCCACCCCCAGCAGAAGAAGAGAGTTAATTAAAATTTGAGCAGAACTAAATGAAATCGAGACCAAAAGAACTGTGGAACAGATCAAGATCAACAGAACCAGGAGTTGGTTCTTTGAAAGAATTAATAAGATAGATAAACCATTAGCCAACCTTATCAAAAAGAAGAGAGAGAAGACTCAAATTAATAAAATCATGAATGAGAAAGGAGAGATCACTACCAACACCAAGGAAATACAAACGATCTTAAAAACATATTATGAACAGATATACGCCAACAAATTAGGCAATCTAGAAGAAATGGACGCATTCCTGGAAAGCCACAAACTACCAAAACTGGAGCAGGAAGATATAGAAAACCTGAACAGGCCAATAACCAGGGAGGAAATTGAAGCAGTCATCAAAAACCTCCCAAGACACAGAGTCCAGGGCCAAAGGGCTTCCCAGGGGAATTCTATCAAACGTTTAAAGAAGAAATCATATCTATTCTACTAAAGCTGTTTGGAAAGATAGAAAGGGATGGAGTACTTCCAAATTCGTTCTATGAGGCCAGCATCACCTTAATTCCGAAACCAGACAAAGACCCCACCAAAAAGGAGAATTACAGACCAATATCCCTGATGAACATGGATGCAAAAATTCTCAACAAGATACTAGCCAAAAGGATCCAATAGTACATTAAGAAAATTATTCACCATGACCAAGTAAGATTTATCCCCGGGACACAAGGCTGGTTCAACACTCGTAAAACAATCAATGTGATTCATCATATCAGCAAGAGAAAAACCAGGAACCATATGATCCTCTCATTAGATGAAGAGAAAGCATTTGACAAAATACAGCATCCATTCCTGATCAAAACTCTTCAGAGTGTTGTGATAGAGGGAACATTCCTCGACATCTTAAAAGCCATCTACGAAAAGCCCACAGGAAATATCATTCTCAATGGGGGAAGCACTGGGAGCCTTTCCCCTAAGATCAGGAAAAAGACAGGGATGTCCACTCTCACCACTGCTATTCAACATAGTTCTGGAAGTCTGAGCCTCAGCAATCAGACAACAAAAAGACATTAAAGGCATTCAAATCGGCAAAGAAGAAGTCAAACTCTCGCTCCTCGCTGATGACATGATACTCTACATTGAAAACCCAAAAGCCTCCACCCCAAGATTGCTAGAACTCATACAGCAATTTGGTAGCATGGCAGGATACAAAATCAATGCCCAGAAATCAGTGGCATTTCTATACACTAACAATGAGACTGAAGAAAGAGAAATTAAGGAGTCAATCCCATTTACAATTGCACCCAAAAGCATAAGATACCTAGGAATAAACATAACCAAAGAGGTGAAGGATCTATACCCTAAAAACTATAGAACACTTCTGAAAGAAATTGAGGAAGACACAAAGAGATGGAAAAATATTCCATGCTCATGGATTGGAAGAATTAATATTGTGAAAATATCAATGTTACCCAGGACAATTTACACGTTTAATGCAATCCCTATCAAAATACCATGGACTTTCTTCAGAGAATTAGAACAAATTATTTTAAGATTTGTGTGGAATCAGAAAAGACCCCGAATAGCCAGGGGAATTTTAAAAAAGAAAACCAGAGCTGGGGGCATCACAATGCCAGATTTCAGGTTGTACTACAAAGCTGTGGTCATCAAGACAGTGTGGTACTGGCACAAAAACAGACACATAGATCAATGGAACAGAATAGAGAACCCAGAAGTGGACCCTGAACTGTATGGTCAACTAATATTCGATAAAGGAGGAAAGACTATCCACTGGAAGAAAGACAGTCCCTTCAATAAATGGTGTTGGGAAAATTGGACATCCACATGCAGAAGAATGAAACTGGACCACTCCCTTTCACCGTACACAAAGATAAACTCAAAATGGATAAGAGATCTAAATGTGACACAAGAGTCCATCAAAATAATAGAAGAGAACACAGGCAACACCCTTTTTGAACTCGGCCACAGTAACTTCTTGCAAGATACATCCACGAATGCAAAAGCAACAAAAGCAAAAATGAACTATTGGGACTTCATCAAGATAAGAAGCTTTTGCACAGCAAAGGATACAGTCAACAAAACTGAAAGACAACCTACAGAATGGGAGAAGATATTTGCAAACGACATATCAGATAAAGGGCTACTTTCCAAAATCTATAAAGAACTTATTAAACTCAACAGCAAAGAAGCAAACAATCCAATCATGAAATGGGCAAAAGACATGAAGAGAAATCTCACAGAGGAAGACATGGACATGGCCAACACGCACATGAGAAAATGCTCTGCATCACCTGCCATCAGGGAAATACAAATCAAAACCACAATGAGATACCACCTCACACCAGTGAGAATGGGGCAAATTAATAAGGCAGGAAACAACAAATGTTGGAGAGGATGCGGAGAAAAGGGAACCCTCTTACACTGTTGGTGGGAATGTGAACTGGTGCAGCCACTCTGGAAAACTGTGTGGAGGTTCCTCAAAGAGTTAAAAATAGACCTGCCCTACGACCCAGCAATTGCACTGTTGGGGATTTACCCCAAAGATTCAGATGCAATGAAACGTCGGGACACCTGCACCCCGATGTTTCTATCAGCAATGGCCACAATAGCCAAACTGTGGAAGGAGCCTCGGTGTCCATCGAAAGATGAATGGATAAAGAAGATATGGTTTATGTATACAATGGAATATTACTCAGCAATTAGAAACGACAAATACCCACCATTTGCTTCAACGTGGATGGAACTGGAGGGTATTATGCTGAGTGAAATAAGTCAATCGGAGAAGGACAAACAGTGTATGTTCTCATTCTTTTGGGGAATATGAATAATAGTGAAAGGGAATATAAAGGAAGGGAAAAGAAATGTTGGGAAATATCAGGAAGGGAGACAGAACATAAAGACTCCTAACTCTGGGAAACGAAGTAGGGGTGGTGGAAGGGGATTACGGTGGGTGGTAGGGGGGAATGGGTGACGGGCACTGAGGGGGACACTTGACGGGATGAGCACTGGGTGTTTTTCTGTGTGTTGCTAAATTGAACACCAATAAAAATTAATTTATTAAAAAAAATAAACGTTTGATAGAATTCCCCAGGGAAGCCATCTGGCCCTGGACCTTTGTGTTTGGGAGGTTTTTGATGACTGCTTCAATTTCCTACCTGGTTATTGGCCTGTTCCGGTTTTGTATTTCTTCCTGTTCTAGTTTTGGTAGTTTCTGGCTTTCCAGGAATGTGTCCATTTCTTCTAGATTGCCTAATTTATTGGCGTATAGCTGTTCATAATATGTTTTTAAAATCGTTTGTATTTCCCTTGGTGTTGGTAGTGATCTCTCCTTTCTCATTCATGATTTTATTAATTTGAGTCTTCTCTCTCTTCTTTTTAATAAGGCTGGTTATTGGTTTATGTATCTTATTAATTCTTTCAAAGAACCAACTCCTGGTTTTGTTGATCTGTTCCACAGTTCTTCTGGTCTCGATTTCGTTCAGTTCTGCTCGAATCTTAATTAACTCTGTTCTTCTGCTGGGCATAGGATCTATCTGCTGTTTTTTCTCTAGCTCCTTTATGTGTAAGGTTAGCTTTTGTATTTGAGTTCTTTCAAGTTTCTGTTCAAGGGCAGAAAGAGCTAGATTGAAGTCACCAAGTATAAGTGTATTATTATCAAAGTATTTCCTCAGTTTGGTTATTAACTGGTTTAAATATTTGGCAGCTCCTACATTCGGGGCATATATATTGAGGATTGTTAAGTCCTCTTGTTGGATAGATCCTTTAAGTATGAGATAGTGTCCCTCTTCATCTCTCACTATAGTCTTCGGGGTAAATTTTAATTTATCTGATATGAGGATGGCTACCCCTGCTTTCTTTTGAGGACCATTTGAATGGTAAATGGTTCCCCAACCTTTTATTTTCAGGTTGTAGGTGTCCTTCTGTCTAAAATGAGTCTCTTATAGACAGCAAATAGATGGGTCCTGCTTTTTTATCCAGTCTGAAACGCTCCGCCTTTTGATGGGGTCATTAAGCCCGTTCATGTTCAGAGTTACTATTGACAGATATGAGTTTAGTGTCACCATGATGTCTATTCAGTCCTTGTTTTTGTGGATTGTTCCACTGAACTTCTTCTTAAAGGGGAATTTTAAGAGTCCCCCTTAAAATTTCTTGCAGTGCTGGTTTGGAGGTCACATATTCTTTCAATTCCTGCCTGTCTTGGAAGCTCTTTATCTCCTCTTCCATTTTGAATGAGAGCCTTGCTGGATAAACTATTCTTGGTTGCATGTTCTTCTCATTTAGGACCCTGAATATATCCAGCCAGCCCTTTCTGGCCTGCCAGGTCTCTGTGGAGAGGTCTGCTGTTACCCTAATATTCCTCCCCATAAATGTCAGGGAGTTTTTTTCTCTTGCTGCTTTAAGAATCTTCTCCTTATCTTTGGAATTTGCAAGCTTCACTATTAAATGTCAAGGTGTTGAACGGTTTTTGTTGATTTTAGGGGGGGATCTCTCTATTTCCTGTATCTGAATGCCTGTTTCCCTTCCCAGATTCGGAAAGTTTTCAGCTAGGATTTGTTCAAATACATATTCTGGCCCTCTGTCCCTTTCGGCGCCCTAGGGAACCCCAATTAAATGTAGGTTTTTCTTCGTCAGGCTGTCGTTTATTTCCCTTAATCGGTCTTCATGGTCTCTAAATTGTCTGTCTCTTTTTTCCTCAGTTTCCCTCTTCGCCATTAACTTGTCTTCTATGTCACTCACTCATTCTTCCACCTCGTTAAGCCTCGTCGTTAGAACTTCTAGCTTGGATTGCATTTCATTTAATTGATTTTTAATTTCTGCCTGTTTGGATCTAAATTCTGCAGTCATGAGGTCTCTTGAGTCCTTTATGGTTTTTTCTAGAGCCACCAGTAGCTGTATAATAGTGCTTCTAAATTGGCGTTCTGACATTGAATTGTAATCCAGATTTTGTAACTCTGTGGGAGAGAGGACTGTTTCTGAATCTTTTTTTTTTTTTGAGGTGAGGTTTTCCTTCTAGTCATTTTGCTCAGTGCAGAGTGGCCAAAAACACGTTGTATTGGGATAAGGAAGAAAAGAGAGGGAAAGAAAGAAAAGAGAAATAGAAAAAGAGAAAGAAGAAAAAAGGGAAAAAAGAAGAAAAAGAGAAAGAAAAAGAAAGAAAGGTGAAAAAAGAGGGGGGGAATTCAATCAGAAATCAAAAGAAGCAATCAGAAATCAAAAAGAAAGAAAGAGAAAAAAATAACACAAAAGAAGATAAAAAAAAAAAAACAAAAAACACGTGGCAGTATCTTCTAATTCTGTATACTTTGAAAAGAAATCAAAAGAAGCAATCCGAAATCCTTTGAAAAGAAATCAAAAGAAGCAATCAGAAATGAAAAAGAAAGAAAAAAACACACAAAACAAAACAAAAAAAAAAAAAACAAAAAACACGTGGGAGTATCTTCTGATATCTTTGAATCAGAAATCAAAAAGGTAGAAAGAAAAAAAAAACCACAAAACAAAACATAACTAAACTAAAACAAAAACAAAAACCACGGGGGAGTATTTTCTGATTCTGTATACTTTGAGTCCCTTGACTTGCCCTGGAACTGGTCCGTCTAGCTGGTCTTTTGGGGGAGTCTGTTCTGCTGATTTTCAGGTGTTAGCACTTGGGAGAGCTGCTCTGCCCCGGCCTGGTGCAGGGCTCAGGGGGCGTTGTTTACCCCGTGAGGCCCCCGGAGGAACAACCGCAGTGGCGGGGCAGCTCTTCAGCCCTGGAGTCAGCTCCCGCAGTAGCTCCGGGGCTCTCCATCTGCAGGGCCTGGGGGCTCCCGGGCAGGGCCGCTGATCTGCTCAGTTCCAGGGAGGAGTGTCCTTGCTGTCCTGGGCCCTCCCGGCCTCTGCCTGTCCAGGGGGAGGCCGGATCCTGGGCTGTGTCCCGGCACCCTGTGCTCCGGAGCCTGCGCTGTTGGATTCGAGCTCCGGGTCCCACCGTGCGCGCTGCAGCCCTTAAGGGAGCTCGGGGCACTCTTCCAGGGCGCAGGTGCCAGTTAGTGTCCCCGGGAGCCCAGGGCATCCCCGCCCTCCTGGGTCCTGCTCTAACTCCCTGCGGGTCCCTGTCCGCCCGGGAAGGCTGGTGCAGCTCCTGCTTCTCCGGGACGGGGCTCTCCTGTCCTGGGGACACTCGCCCCGGCCTCAGCCCGGCTCCTCGCGGGGCCCCTCCCCCTTGGAGGCCTTTTGTTTCTTTATTTCTTTTTCCCCGTCTTCCTACCTTGATAGAAGCCGAACTCTTCTCCCTGTAGCATTCCAGCTGGTCTCTCTTTAAATCTCAGGCCGAATTCGTAGATTTTCAGGATGATTTGAAGGTTATCTAGGTAATTTAGTGGGGACAGGTGATTGGGGACCCTACTCTTCCGCCATCTTGCCCCTCCTCCTATCAAACGTTTAAAGAAGAAACTATACCTATGCTACTAAAGCTGTTTGGAAAGATAGAAAGGGATGGAGTACTTCCAAATTTGTTCTATGAGGCCAGCATCACCTTAATTCCAAAATCAGACAAAGACCCCACCAAAAAGGAGAATTACAGACCAATATCCCTGATGAACATGGATGCAAAAATTCTCAACAAGATACTAGCCTATAGGATCCAACAGTACATTAAGAAAATTATTCACCATGACCAAGTAAGATTTATCCCCGGGACACAAGGCTGGTTCAACACTCGTAAAACAATCAATGTGATTCATCATATCAGCAAGAGAAAAACCAGGAACCATATGATCTTCTCATTAGATGAAGAGAAAGCATTTGACAAAATACAGCATCCATTCCTGATCAAAACTCTTCAGAGTGTTGGGATAGAGGGAACATTCCTCGACATCTTAAAAGCCATCTACGAAAAGCCCACAGGAAATATCATTCTCAATGGGGGAAGCACTGGGAGCCTTTCCCCTAAGATCAGGAAAAAGACAGGGATGTCCACTCTCACCACTGCTATTCAACATAGTTCTGGAAGTCTGAGCCTCAGCAATCAGACAACAAAAAGACATTAAAGGCATTCAAATCGGCAAAGAAGAAGTCAAACTCTCGCTCCTCGCTGATGACATGATACTCTACATTGAAAACCCAAAAGCCTCCACCCCAAGATTGCTAGAACTCATACAGCAATTTGGTAGCATGGCAGGATACAAAATCAATGCCCAGAAGTCAGTGGCATTTCTATACACTAACAATGAGACTGAAGAAAGAGAAATTAAAGAGTCAATCCCATTTACAATTGCACCCAAAAGCATAAGATACCTAGGAATAAACATAACCAAAGAGGTGAAGGATCTATACCCTAAAAACTATAGAACACTTCTGAAAGAAATTGAGGAAGACACAAAGAGATGGAAAAATATTCCATGCTCATGGATTGGAAGAATTAATATTGTGAAAATGTCAATGTTACCCAGGGCAATTTACACGTTTAATGCAATCCCTATCAAAATACCATGGACTTTCTTCAGAGAATTAGAACAAATTATTTTAAGATTTGTGTGGAATCAGAAAAGACCCCGAATAGCCAGGGGAATTTTAAAAAAGAAAACCAGAGCTGGGGGCATCACAATGCCAGATTTCAGGTTGTACTACAAAGCTGTGGTCATCAAGACAGTGTGGTACTGTCACAAAAACAGACACATAGATCAATGGAACAGAATAGAGAACCCAGAAGTGGACCCTGAACTGTATGGTCAACTAATATTCGATAAAGGAGGAAAGACTATCCACTGGAAGAAAGACAGTCCCTTCAATAGATGGTGTTGGGAAAACTGGACATCCACATGCAGAAGAATGAAACTGGACCACTCCCTTTCACCATATACAAAGAGAAACTCAAAATGGATAAGAGATCTAAATGTGACACAAGATTCCATCAAAATCCTAGAGGAGAACACAGGCAACATCCTTTTTGAACTCAGCCACAGTAACTTCTTGCAAGATTCATCCACGAATGCAAAAGCAACAAAAGCAAAAATGAACTATTGGGACTTGATCAAGATAAGAAGCTTTTGCACATCAAAGGATACAGTCAACAAAACTAAAAGACAACCTACAGAATGGGAGAAGGTATTTGCAAATGATGTATCATATAAAGGGCTAGTTTCCAAGATCTATAAAGAACTTATTAAACTCAACAGCAAAGAAGCAAACAATCCAATCATGAAATGGGCAAAAGACATGAACAGAAATCCCACAGAGGAAGACATAGACATGGCCAACACGCACATGAGAAAATGCTCTGCGTCATTTGCCATCAGGGAAATACAAATCAAAACCACAATGAGATACCACCTCACACCAGTGAGAATGGGGAAAATTAACAAGGCTGGAAACCACAAGTGTTGGAGAGGATGCGGAGAAAGGGGAACCCTCTTACACAGTTGATAGGAATGTGAAGTGGTGCAGCCACTCTGGAAAACTGTGTGGAGGTTCCTCAAAGAGTTAAAAATAGACCTGCCCTACGACCCAGCAATTGCACTGTTGGGGATTTACCCCAAAGATTCAGATGCAATGAAACGCTGGGACACCTGCACCCCGATGTTTCTATCAGCAATGTCCACAATAGCCAAACTGTGGTAGGAGCCTCGGTGTGCATCAAAAGATGAGTGGATAAAGAAGATGTGGTTTATGTATACAAAATATTACTTAGCCATTAGAAACGACAAATACCCACCATTTGCTTCAACGTGGTGGAACTGGAGGGTATTATGCTGAGTGAAATAAGTCAATCGGAGAAGGACAAACATTGTATGTTCTCATTCATTTGGGGAATATAAATAATAGTGAAAGGGAATATAAGGGAAGGGAGAAGAAATGTGTGGGAAATATCAGGAAGGGAGACAGAATATAAAGACTCCTAACTCTGTTAAACGAACTAGGCGTGATGGAAAGGGAGGAGGGCCGGGGGTGGGGGTGAATGGGTGACGGGCACTGAGGGGGGCACTTGACGGGATGAGCACTGGGTGTTATTCTCTATGTTGGTAAATTGAACACCAATAAAAAATAAAGTTATTATTTAAAAAAATAATAATAATAAAGGGTTAAAAAAATGAAATAGGAAAGTGCTGCATCCAGCTATGTCCTGCTTTTCCTATACTGATTTGCTGTCCAGGGTGGGGGCCGACGAATGTTATGAGTGCTCTTTCTATTTCTAAAATCGGCCACTATGATTTTGATAGGAAAGACATTGGAACTGCGGGTGGCTTCTGGAACTGTGGACATTTTAACAAGATGAAGGCTCCGACCCCACAAGCCCAGGATGTCCCTCCCAAAGTCTTGTAATTTTCAGTGTACAAATCTTGCACTCCCTTGGTTCAGTCTAATTATTTTGTTCTTTTGGATGCTCCTGATAAGGGAGTCATGTCCTTAATTTCCTTTCTGAGTGCTCATTGTCAGGACACAGCAAGGTTACTGATCTCTGTTCATTTTGTGTCCCACAACTTTGCTGAATTCACTCATTAGTTCTAACAGTTTTTGGTGGAGTCTCTCGGGTTCCTGTTTCTAATGCCACATCTTCCACAAATAGGGACAGTCTGTCATCCCCCTTACAGGTGTGGAACCTTTTCTGTTTCCTGTCTGTTGACTACGGTAGGACTTCCAGTGCTGAGAGGGGACTTCCTTGGCTTGTTCCTGCTCTGCAGGAGGGTCCTGCTGTAAGCTCAGCTCTCACAAGGAAGATGGCCTGGCGCATCCAGAATGGATGGACCCTCCCGCATCCAGAATGCCTGTAGACATGACTTCTAGCATCCATATGTTAGACCCTGGCAGAGGTTGTGTGAAAACCATGTGGACGTGGCAGGCCAAGTAGTCATGTGCTACCGAGTTTAATACAGCGAATTCCTACTAATCTCTTCAGTTAGAATGGAGCTAGGATCTAACTCCACTCAATGAGTGGCTAGCCGATATGTGGCTTGAAGACTTCTACACTTGTGAGACTTCAGCTTAGGACCAGTACGTCGCACTTTTTGTTTGCCTGTACACTTTGCTTCTAACAGCCTAAACTCATGAAAGACAGAATTGGTGTCAGGAGCAGGTGGCAGGTGCAGGCCCATAAGATGTGTGTCTCCAAGCTCAACAGAGGGATTTCCAAGAAACATCCTCCCATAGAATAGATCTAGATTCGAACTCCCATAAAAGAGTGGCTAGTTGAAAGCTGCCTTCACAGTCAACTTACCCCTGAGAGTTCAGTACAGGTGCTCGCCCTCGCATTTTCACAGTGCTGCGGATTTCTTTTCAAACATCTTCATTTTTGATGTTTGTCATAAGTTCGTGCAAGGCAAGTGCCAAGCGGCAGGCCTGAAGGCCTGTGTCCCTGAATACAGTACAGCACTACTCCTGGAACCTCCTCAGCTAGAGTGCTGCTGCTACGTTCTAACTCCAAAAGGAATGAAGCTTATTGAATGAAGCTGGCATCAAGGCATTTTCTTGTGAGAGCTGAGCCTATGGTAGGACCCTCACACAACCTGAATGCCTGTAGACCTAGCTTCTGAGAATCTTATATGAGTTTCAGGCAGAGGACGTTTGAAAATCTTGTGGAAGTGCAGGCCAAGTAGTCAAGTGTATCTGAGATCAATATAGCGTTTTCCTAGTCATATCTACAATTAGAATGGAACTAGGGTCTAACTGCCATAAATGGAAGCCTAGCTAAAAACCTGCTTCCGGGATCCCTGGGTGGCGCAGCGGTTTGGTGCCTGCCTTTGGCCCAGGGCGCGGTCCTGGAGACCCGGTATTGAGTCCCACGTCAGGCTCCCGGTGCATGCAGCCTGCTTCTCCCTCTGTCTGTGTCTCTGCCTCTCTCTCTCTCTCTCTCTCTCTCTCTCTCTCTGTGACTATCATAAAAAAAAAAAAAAACCTGCTTCTGAGGCCTGCATACTTCAGAATATTGAGCTTATGGCCTGTACCTCCCACATCCTGATTGCCTCTACACTTAGCTTCAGACAAGCTTATCTTCAATGCAAGACAGATCATCTGTGGGAAACAAGTGGAAGTTTCAGGCCTAGGAGATGCGTGTCTCAAAGCTCAACACAGCGATTTCCGAGGCACATACACTTGTAGAATGGAGCTAGATTCTAACTCCCATAAAAGAGTGGCTAGTTGAAAGCTGTCTTCACAGGGAACTTTTATCTCAGAGTTGAGTACACCTGCTCTCCCTTGCAGTTCCACAGTGTTTCGGATTTTGTTTCTAACATCCTCACATTAGATGTTTGTTAGAAGCTCGCGCGAGGCACGTGGTAAGGTGTAGCCTTGAAGGCTTGTGTCCCTGAGTACAGTACAGCGCGATTCACGGAACCTCCTCAACTAGAGTTCTCTGTCCTTGTTTCAACTGGTAGCTCCATTGAGATTTATTGGATACTTACTGTGAATAGCATAAAATTAAATGTGTCTGAAGGAAAAAGGAAGGTGAGCCTGGCAAAGGCTTAGATCTGCTGGCAGGAATTTGTTCTAAACACAGTCCTGAATAAAATACTATTTCTGTTTAGCTCACTTTGGCACCTAGAACTACAACAAGCCTGAGTTAGCTGCCCACAAAATTATTTGTTCAATGACCACATAAATTAATGGATCTGGGGCACCTGGGTGGCTCAGTGGTTGCGCATCTGTCTTTGACTCAGATCATGGTCCTGGCGTCCTGGGATCGAGTCCTACATTGGGCTCCCTGCAAGGAGCCTGCTTCTTCCTCTGCTATGGGACTAGTCACAGGAGGAGACCAGTTGTTGTGGATACTCTGTGTGCCATTGGTCAGAGAAGGCTGACTTAAAGGATGGGAGTCACTTTGTGATCTTTGCCTGGGTCTTCATTTATAAAGAGGACTGAGTGAAGGGAGAATGTAGTGGGAAGAAGAATCTATGACTTGCAGTGACAGGAGAAGGGGCACTCCACGCCACACAGGGCCACACTGGGAGATATCTGGTTTGTTCAGGATGCTGAAGCAGGCACCAGGGGAAGCATCAGCCACAGCCTTGACTGTGTTTTCTGAGGGAAAGGCAAGCTTTCGGATTGGCTAGTTTGAATAATTCCAGCAGGCTTTGGGGCAGAGGAGCTGTCCCTGGTTGTCTGGTCCTTGGTCCTGGAGTGATCTGGGGCAGGGGAAAGGCCAGCCTGGTTGTGTGACAGTCAGGCAAAAAAAGAGGCAGTTCAGAGAATGGACCTGGAGAACTGGGAGATGCAAACAACCTTGGCTGTTAATTTGGTCTTATGATTAATAGCGACCAGTTAGACAAATACAGAATCTAAAATGCTTTGCCCACATGGTGGACACCATGGCTGAAATAACCTGGACCACAAGGTGATCCAAGCTAGGATGGAGGTGCAGAAACAAAGGAGTCTGGGGTTTCTGTACAGCTTTCAAACCACCCAGGCCATTCATCTTTACATTCATTTCACATAAAAGAGAAATTGAATTTCTACCCGGTTAAGCCATGGTAATCGTGTTTTGGTTGTGGGGAGCCAAAATCATGCCTGTGAATACAGGCACTTCAGTCAAATAGAGTAAGTCAGAGAAGATTGGCCTGGAGACGTGAGAGCAAGGTGAGCCCCGGGGAGACAAACCACAGAAGGGAAGAAGCGCATTTGGTTAGAGGGAGCTGCGTGAGTGCAGAAGGCCCAGGAACAGGAAGGGCGCCTCAGGCATGGGCCCAAGAAAGCATGTGTGTGGCTGGAACCCACAGTGTAGCTTCTTGGTGGGGGTTGGGGGGGGGAAGGTGGGAAGAAGAAGAGTGTCCATGAGCAGCGGAGCAAGGGAGCTAAATCATAAAGATCTCATAGCCCTGTGAGGTGGCTTAGCTTTACTGACACTAGGGAGCAATCAAAGGGTTTCCAGCATGGGAATAACATGGCTAGATTTGTCAGAATTTCTGGCTGTTTTGTGGACAATTGATTAGAGAAAGAAACTATAGGAACTGCAAGGACACCAGGTAAGAGGCTGCTCAGGGTGACCGACTCTTTGTATCATTTTCTTAAGAATAAAAACTTGACATCTCATATCCTTTTTTTCCCTTTTCTTGACCATTTAATTATTCTGATATTTGAAAACACACAGCCAGACATTAAAATAGGACAGGGTCAAGAAGTAGCACCTTATCTAGGCCTTTTTCTTCATAGCTCACATTAGGTTCCAACTCCTCTATGAAGCTTTTCTGTTTGCCTCAATCTCCTACAAAATTTTTTCAGCCAAATTCTCTGGTGCCTCTGCTGTAGGTGCCACTTTGGGGGCACTTAATCCCCTCCCTACTAACTCTTGGCATGTACGACAACCCACAATTTCCAGCATGGCACACTGATCTCCTATATCAATAGGAGAGGTGAGGTCACCCCGTGCTAACAAACAACACCACAAATCATTTCTTGTCTACAGTCCCTGTAAAATGGGTTGGCTGTGGCTCTGACCCATGTTGTCTTCACTCTGCGGATGACACAGTCCTAGTCCTACCTGTCACCTTACCTTACCCGCCTATTTCCAGGTAGAGGAGGAAAAAGCCTAGTAACCCACATCTGAGTCTTAAAACTTCCATTCACATGGCTTCTAATCATATTATTGGACAAATCGAGTTAAATGGAGACTCAAGTTCAGTTGGGCAGGGACGTGTAATATTCCTGGTGGCCAGAGCACCAAGGAGAGAGAATATGATTATTTGGTGAATAGCTAGTAACACAGTCTACCACACTCTCTTAGGGAATGTTTCTTCTGCTGGATTTGGACTTTCATCTCTGGGCTGAAAAATAGCCATCCTGTGATCTCACCTGCTGATGCTGCCAATTTCGGCAGTGCTTCACTCTTAAGGAACTATTCGTACAGGCATTAAATATTTTATTGCATTTTAGCTCTTATTAATTTATAGCCATAGATGGAAGATGGAAAATTAAAGTGCTGATATGAGTCATAAGAAACATAGGTCTCAGGAACAGAGAACACTTGAGAGGACTCCTTGGGTGTTCCAGAAGCTGTGAATACCTCAATCAGAGGTCTCCTGCACAATCTAAGCTAATTGACTCCTCATTTGTGACGGAAACAAATTAAGAAACTTGTAAACAGAGCAATATCTTCAAAGCTTGTGTTTAAAAGTTGGGGTATAAATGGAAAGTTTTTTAACTGTCTAGGAACAGAAACTATTGGATCAAATTTGGGAGCCTCTTGTTTAATATATATTTTTCAGGAACATATTATATAGGAGCTATCTGTACTGACTGACAATTTTATTTAGGGCTTTATACATGTGCTTTGTTATCTCAGGTTCAAAATCCCTGAGGATAGGATCTAAGTGGCAGCATGGAGAACAGAATGCACTCAAGCTCTGTAAGACCATCCTGGATCCAAACCCTAGCTCTGACACTGCCTCACAGCAAGACACTTAAAGTCTTTGAGCCTCAGTTTATCATCCGCAAAATGGGCAGCTTAATCCCTAGCTCCCAGGTTTGTTGTGAGCCTTACCTAATAAATTTAAAACACTAACAGGTGCTACATAATGTTAATTTTGTCTCAATCTACCATTTACTACACTTTGTATGCACAAAGCATCTAACATGCTTTGCTCTGTTATAACCTCCTGACAATCATAAAAGTAGGACCAGCAGTCATGTTTTATAAAATTCAGAAAGATTAAATATTCTCCCAAAGACACTATCACTGGCAAATTATGTCTTGAACTCATGCCCATTTATTATGAAATTCTACAAACTGAGAAATGGGATATTAATTGGTCTTCCTGCTTCAGGACCTAAGTTACTGCAAGATTCTGCCTTTCTAGATCATCAAAGAAAATAAATTGTACTTGATAACATTTCAGGGTTAGATGTCACATTGCCAGATAACTTGCCTGCTTGTTCTCAATCCATTTCCCTCCCTTCCCTTGTTTTTTTTTTTTTTTTTTTTTTGTGTGTGTGTGTTGTAAAATACACAAAACATGAAAATTAGCCTTTTAATTATTTTTGAGTTTTACAATTCAGTGGCATTATGTACATTTACTCTGTTGTGTGACCATCTTCACTGCTCGTTTACAGAATATTTTTATCATCCCACACAGAAATACTGTGTGCATTAAACTAACTCTCCATCTTCACATCCTCCAGCTACTGGTAACTTCCAGGCTACTCTCTGTCCTTATGAATGGGTCTACTTTAGGTACCTCATATAAATGGAATGCTATAGTATTTGTCTTTTGTGACTGGTTTATTTCACACAGCATGTTTTCCAGGTTCATGCACATTACAGCATGTATGAGAATTTAATTTCTGGTAAAAAAAGAAAACACATAACATGAGACCTACCATCTTAAACACTTTTAAGTGTACTGTTCAATAGCACAAAATATACTCACATTGCTGTGAAACAGATCTCCAGAACTTTTTCATCTTGCAAATCTGAAACTCTATACTCATTAAACAGTGACTTCCCATTTCCTCCTTTGCTTCCCCACCCCTGGCCAACACCATTCCACTTTCTGTGAATCTATGTTAGATTCTATGTTATGTATTCCTTATATAAATGGAATCAGACAGTGTTTGTCTTTCTGTGACTAGCTTATTTCACATAGCATAATGTCTTTAAGGCTCACCAATGTTGTAGCATGTGACAGGATTTCCTGCCTTTGTAACGCTGAATAATATTCCATTGTGTGTGTACATCACATTGTGTTTATTCATTCCGTGGTGGACACCTGGCTTGATCCCACCTCTTGGCTGTTGTGAATAATGCTGCTATGAACATGGGTGTAACCCCTACTTGTTTTGTATGACAGGAAAGTACATCTCCTAGGCCCCTTGTCAACTGGTTTCTGGGAGTTCAGCCAATGGGAAATACTGGTAAAAGATTGGAGGTTGAATATGGGGGAGAGGCCAAAGCATTCTACTTTCTCTCTGCTTTGGGAGATATTCCCAACAATGGCCACATGTCTGACAGCGGTGAGACAATTTATTTTGGTCATCTTTCTCTGGTCTAAGCTCTAACCAGGCAGGAGGTGGCAGCTTCCTTCTTTTGCTAATACCTGGGCTGACACTTTGTCTGTAAATTTGAAGTTTTCTTTTGATGGTGGGACACAATACAATGACACTTAAGGAGAGATGAAGGCAGAATACTTACTTACAGCTCCAAATGGAAGAGGACAACCAGGCAGAGCCTCACAGGGCTTTGCACCTGGGCACAGGGGGACAGCAGGTTGGAACTAGAAGAGATGGCTTATGGATGGATGGCAAGCAGGCTGAGGTTACCTAGGCTGTGAGGCCTCCCTCGGGAGTGGGTATTCTGAAAAATTGTAGACCCAAGGAAGAAAGGGCCACCCCTGCGTGTTAGGGATCTGAGGCCTCTCACCTTGCGTATGTGTGTATTGTAACCTAGGTATGTTAGGGCCTGATAAGGGAAGTAGTTGGAGTGGGGGCTTAGCAGATTGCCTGCAAGGGGGATTTGAGAGCTTTGAGCTATGACTACAAAACTGGAAGGAGATGGCGCTTAGAAACTATTTTATTGCAGCAACCAGTTCCCTGTGTTACCTTCCTTATGTGTGGAATATGTAGAGTGTTCTATTTTCCTGCCTGGACTCTGACATGCATTTGATTGCATTCCAGACCTTTGCACATCGATAAACAACTACCTATCATATTCATATCACATGGATCACACTACTTGTGCTTTATTGTTAGCCACACTATCTCCCACCAATGAATCCCTCTGCCCATCTTTGTCTTTCTTGCTATTTTAGGGTTTCTTACCCAAGAAGGCAGGGATTGTGTCTTATACATTCCTTCTCACAACCCCCATCCAGAATGTGACCAAACCCCAAATGTGTGCTTTAATAAATATATGATTAATTACATGCCTCTCTGAGAGCGCATCAATCGTAATTTTTGACTTCCACCTTGGCTGCAATTCCGGCCTAGAGCCAGCTCCATGTTCTGACCTTCATAATCCTGATCCTCCACTGGGACAAGATCCAGATTCTTCGATGAATCATCTGACATACTAATTTTCTTCCACACATCCCTATAAAATTGGCATTGACCACAGCTTCCATGAAACAGTTGTTATCTGACGGCTTTCCCTTTTGTTGGTTTTGTTTTTAATTTGAAGACAGACATGGGACCTATCTCTAGGGCCAGCTTCACAGGTATATGACTCGGGTACTAGCACAGGGTCTCCTGCTAGGAACAGCCCACACATGGTTTAATGTTGCCATCTTGGAATGCTTAATACTTTTATTTTTATTTTTTAAAGATTTATTTATTTATTCATGATAGACACACACAGAGAGAGAGAGAGAGGCAGAGACACAGGAGGAGGGAGAAGCAGGCTCCGTGCCGGGAGCCTGACGCAGGACTCGATCTCGGGACTCCAGGATGGCGCCCTGGGCCAAAGGCAGGCGCCAAACCGCTGAGCCACCCAGGGATCCCCTGCTTAATACTTTTAAACGAGAGCAACCCCTATTCTCATTGTTGCACTGGACCCCACAAATAATATAGCCAGTCCTGACTCATTTTATGTGCCGAAGCTTGTGACATTAATTGATCATTGAGGCATATGGGTTTAATATTTTGTTCAGAAACTCCGCATTTTCCTTAGGAAATTTGCTCCAAACCTCTCAGTGCAACATGGCATGAAAGGCTTTAAGGCTTTCATCTTCTGTTACCTCCCTCACTTATACAGATGCCCCTAAAACTTCTTTAGTCCATCTTCTCTACTCTGCTCCCCTTCCCTTCAAATGTTACCTCTCAGCTATCATACTACTTGCTGTTCCTAAACTTGTGAGCTTGCCAGATGCTAGGCCCATGCATGTCCTGCTCACCATCCTGTCTGAGGTGGTCCTCTGATTCTCTCCCTAGCCAACTCCAACTTACCCCACAGGTATGAGTCTAGATGTCACTTCCCTGATCTTCCCTGAACCAAGATGTGGGGCTAAACATACGGTAGCATTTATCTTGCTATTGTTACTTTTTGTTTATCTTTCTGTTTCCCCCTTTAAGTTGTGAGATCCCTATAGATAGAAACTATCTCATGTTCTCTGAACTGACAGCCATACTCAGCTCCAAGGAGGTACCAGGAAAGTTTTCATTCACCAGATTCATGACTGCATGAATGAACAGATCCCCGGTTTATTTGGAGAGTGCATGAGAGACCTATAGCTTTTCTTTTGTGCCACCAGGGACTGAGATGTTCTTAAATCATTGAAGAAGACATTCAACAGCACCCTCTGCCATAGGCATGTGGAATCGTTTTCCCATGCATCCAGGGCAGCCATTGTTTCCCTTTTTCCTTTCCAGGATAGTAGATGGTAGTAGCTCTTTGAATTTCTCAGTCTTTGAGTGGGGTCCTGAGGTTTCTTATGGGACAGACCCTTACCCAGGTCATAGAGGTAGCTCTGGTGAGACCTTCCCTACCTCCAAAGAGTGTCTGGCCCTATGCAAGTCCTGCATCAAATATTTCTTCCTTCCCCTATGTCTATCTTCCTGGTCTATGTTCCACTCACCCTTTCAAGGCCCAGCTGAAATGCTAACCTCCCCACGGTTGTTATGTAATTGATCCCTCTCTGCTTTCCCATTTCATTTTGTTTTTACCTGTAGGGATATTCAGCACACATTCCGACTAGTGTCATGGTGACTTGCCTACTGGATGACACAGTCAACTTTGGGAGCAGGAGCAGAATGTTCTCATCTTTGCAGCCTTTATGTTATTTCCTACACATAGTCGCCACTCAAACTGACCTTGGTTATCTTGGATCACTAACAGATGGATTTGCAATATAACTTGTATATTTGAAAAAAGGAGAGTGGCTTTATCTAATGGGAAGAAAAATTTCCTTCAATTCACTGGAAAATACCTGCGCTTGGAATAAGGGGCCAGGGGAAGATTTAGGGAGAGAAAAATGGGAAGTACAACAAGGCAAGGGAAGGGACCTGGCTGATGAAGAGGTTGCAAGACCTGAAGTCCTAAACGTAAGAAGACTTTAACATTTGGTAATGTTAATGGCACAACCAGCTAAGACAGTCCTTTGCCAAGGATGGAAATCAACTGTGAGCCAGAAGGGAGTGAGAGCAGTTTACTGAATAGCGTAGGTGCTAAAGTATGGCAGTGTCTGGAGGACTTGGAAAAGGAGAGGTGAGCCTCCCTGTCACTTGGGGTTAGGAGTTTATATTGGAAAGGGGTCCAGGGTATGTGTTCCTTTAGGAATCCAGGGTTGGGTTGGATCAAAGGTGTGTCAAGTAAACCATAGATATTAGTCCATAAATCGCCGAAGGAGGATGGTATGGATGCCAGTGTTAGAGGAGGTTTGTTTGAAGTAAATGTCCTGCAACTAGTTTGGGATCTGGTTCTTTTTAGATGTTATCAGGTATCTGGGGGCCTAGGATGAAAGGCAGAGAATGATGAACTTTTCTTGCTTCCCCCTCACGGTGGGAACATAGCTTCTTTGGTTTACTCAGATGCAAGGTGAAATGTGGAGGATGAGTAAATGGGAGTCCCTACAGTTTCCCCATCTCAGTAACAAAGGCACCATGGAGACAGAGATGAATGGGAGAGGAGAGGTGGGTGACATGCAGGGCAACCTGACCAGGGTAGAGGCCATTTCTTTGCTCAAAGCAGAGAAAGAGCATATGTGGCCTCAGAAGCTGAGGCGCCTAGGGATAAGAACAAGGTGATCTGTCTAAAGAACTACCACTGCAGTCAGTATTCCAAGTAAATATGCCACTGTTTGAGAATGAACAACCCAGCTGTGATTAACTTCCTTGGGAAGCTTCTGGGGTTTTTGTTTTTTTGGATTTTGTTTGTTTTTGCCAATCCCTCCAGGTCTTCTCACATCTGAATAAATACAACTTCAGAGACACTGACTTTAAGTTTTATTTCATAACTTTGCTTGCAGATATGTTGTTTCTCTCCTTATCTCCTTTCTCCAGCCAGGTTTTCTCTCCTCTCCATCTCTCTTCCTATCTAGAACAATTTGGCAAGGGTCTGTAAATTCAGATCTTGAACAAGCTTTATGAAATATAAAATTTCCTTTAATCAATGAATCATTTGCCTAATGAATTTGAAATCCTGGTGGGAAGAGCAAAGCTGGAGGTGACTAGAGGAACATGTTGGCAGTTTGAATTTGGAAAGTAGCATTCCCCATCCTGATTCTCTATTTCCATTCCTGCTCAGAGCACTCCAGCTTGTCCCATAGCAGTTTAAAAGTAACTATGGGTATAACTAAACATTAAATGGAAGACCCCAGAGCGAAAGTTATCTCATGTGTGAGAGGAAACAGAAATTTGTAGCAAGAAAACAAAACAAAAACTGATCTCTTCCTTCTTTGTGATTATCTCCTACAATGGTGTTATTATTTCCAATTAAAGACATCTGACATCTCTGGGGATGACTCTACAGTCCCTTTGGATCCAGGTTTAAGCTACATACTAAGAATGTGACAGCTTTACAGCCTTGTAAAACTAACTAGTCCTGCACTTAAACAACCTCATCTAACATTTTCCTTCCCTTCTATATAACCTGAACTTAAGAAATTTAAACTCTGGGGCACCTGGGTGGCTCAGTGACTGAGTATCTGCCTTTGGCTCAGGTCGTGATCCCAGGGTCCTGGGATGAAGTTCTGGATCAGGATCCCCTCAGGGAGCCTGCTTCTCCCTGTGCCTGTGTCTCTGCCTCTCTCTCTCTCTCTCTCTCTCTCAAATAAACAAATAAAAAAAATTTTTTTTAAAGAAACGTAAACTCCACCAAATTTTCTCTTGCTCCAAGTCTGAAATGAAACTTTGCCACGCACTAATAATCTCACTCATATGAGATGCTTGGCTTAAATGGCGCTTACAGGCTAACCCAGGACAAGGGTGCTTTGAGACAAAACAACAAATGGGAGGAAATAAGCCCAAACTGGAGTCCTATCTTTCAGTACCTCTTAACGCTGTATGATGTGTCCTTCGGAGACCTTGTGGCAGTAATTGGCTTGATGATTGTCTCTTTCAAGCTGCAGCCATGATTAAAAATGCTACCGAAGCACAGTGAGGATGTCCTTGACACATATCCTATTTTCTGGGAAAAAGGTTGTTACCACAGTAATTGAGCCGGGAAGTGGAGACAATTGCTCTGGGCTCCAGCAGCGGTTCAAAGTTCTCTGCTGACCGGAATCACACCCTGCAGTTTTCCCCCTTCCAGTTCGCAAGATAACGTTTGCATCTACAGATTATCTGCAACCCAGAAGTGGAGGGCGAGAAACCACAACCAAGCAGATCATAAAAGTGACAGAGTAACACAAATGACCACACGAAAGAGAGGAGGCCCGGAACTGCCCCGTGGCTCTGCTCCCGGGCCCGCCGCGGGGACGCAGGACGATTGGCGGCGCCCCGAGCCCGCTGGAGCCCGCGGTGACATCACTGGCCCCGGCGCGGGTCACGTGGCCTGCCCCTCCCCCTTCTCCCCGCTCCCGCTCCTCCTCCCGCCGCCTTCGGAGCGCGGGGTCCGGCCGCAGCCGCCGCTCGGAGGTCTGGGCTGAGGCGCGGAGCACAGGCCACCAGCGAACGGGCGAGCGGGCCCGGCAACGGCGGGGAGCGGCGGGGGAGCCGGCAGCAGCCGCGCGGCCAGCCCGGAGCGACGCGCCTGACGCTCCCGCAAACTTGGGCGCGCGTTCGCGCCACGGAGCGATGAAGACGGTCGCGCCCTGGACGCGGTTCTACTCCAACAGCTGCTGCCTGTGCTGCCATGTCCGCACCGGCACCATCCTGCTGGGCGTCTGGTACCTGGTGAGCGCGGCGACGCGCGGGGGCGCACCCGCGGGGGCGGAGGCCACGGCGCCGCGAGCCTCCCAGCCCGGGACCCCGGGACCCCGGCACCCCGGCCCTGCGCCGCTCTCCCAAGTGCGGCCTGGGTGTAGGGCGACGCCGGTGCTGACCCGTCCACAGCTGTCTTATTTGAAACTTGATTTCTGCGCGAGCCTGGTCGCCAGCCCGGCCCGGCCCGCCTGCGGCGGGGTCCCTTCGGGCGCGGCGTCGGGGCGACGCTGGGGGCTGGGGCGGCGCGCGAGGCCGCCGCTCTCCCGCACGAGTGCACCTGCTGGCAGGAGAGCCGCGCTCGGAGCTGCGCGCCGCGTGTCTTCCAGGCCTTTTCTTCTTTTCCCCGCCCGTCGGGCTTTGTGTCTGGACGGGCCTCGGCAGGGTCGTGGGGGGACAGCTCGCAGCCCCTTCCCCCTGCCCGCGTCTGGTCTCGGGCTTGCGGTACAGCCGGCTGCGCGCTCCCGCGCCCGGGGAGCGGTCGGGGGTTCGTGGCGCGCCGAAGGAGCCCCTGCGCTGCGCGGGCCGAAAGCCCTGGCTCCAGAGAGGGGCTGGCCTGCGCGTGGGTCGCCCCGGGAGCCAGTTACACCTACTTACTTTCCCTGCCCATTGACAGGGGATCCCTGTACCTTTCTTAGGGGACACCGCCAGCAAATCCGATCTTTTCTCTTTTTTTTAGGTTGGAGCTTTTTAAGAACTTGTTTGTATGGGGGAGCAGTGATTATTGGGGGCAGTGAGGAAACCTGATGGGAGTCTTTCTGGCCTTTCTGGCCCTGTGCGTGCCCCAGGTTGATTGTTGGCGCCCCTGGACCACACCAGCAGGGTCAGATTCCTCTGCATTTGGGTTTTGTGCCATCATGATGGAGAGTTAGACCCGAGCCACTGTGCGGTGCACACCGCTGCATCAAGGTGGTATATTGAACTTTTTAGTGAGAATAAATTCATCTTAGCTATCAGAATTTTTTTGTTGGTTCATATTCACCTTTTCGATATTATGTGGACATTGTCGATTTGTGTCATTGTGCCATTTTAAGCAAGACATCTTCCCCGAGAGCATATGGTGTTCTCTGCGCTATTTATAGTTTCAAGTTTCCTTTAGTCAGTGCCTATCACAGGCCACACAATAGACATTTTTGGCTTAAAAGCTTTCAAACAGATCTTTGGTTTGTGGGATTCTTTTTGTGCAGTCTGAATGCAGATAGAACATCAGCATCTTGGCTCAACACCGACTGCTATAAGCCAAGAAATGCTTTACGGAAATTCTAAATTACAGCAAAAGGATAGTAGGTGGCCTCAAAATAGGGCTTTTATTGATGGTCAAGACAGACTATTTTATCTAAATGTCTTGTGTCCTCCTTGGAAATGTTCAAATCTGCAGACTTGCAAATACACCAGTAAATGTAATTTGTAAAATCTAGGGCACTGCATTAGGCAAATGTACTACACCATCTACAGATAAGATAAATCTAAATCTACTTGAGCCCTGTACTTGGCTGTAATCCCATCAGACAGTATTGGTGTGATAAAAGGAGAGTATTCTGCATGCTTTGTCTACTGCTTGAACATGCTCTTTGTGGAAAGTAGTTATTGCTGTGCATGTTTTAACGTTGGAAACAGCATGGCCTTTTGAAAGATAATTAGAAAGCTTTCTAGAGATGTAAGAATGCTATGTTAGGTAAGCCTAATAAATGGGAAATCTGGCTTTAGTACTGATACCTTCATAGGAAGTCTTTTGCGTTTCATAAAACAATTTAGACTTGTGAGTTTACCTCATACCATTAAATGCAATTTGGTTATCCAAAACTTTATTTTATATGAACATTTTTAAGATGAGGGAGCAGGGCGGCTGAAGAGCAAGGCACCTCTCTCACTCCACTAGCTATCTGGATGGAGTAGGCTCAGTTATCAGACAGGGGGAGAGTTTGCATGAAAAAAGGATACAACTGTGGGTAGGTATTCAAACAAAAGTTCACTGGAAACCCTCTTCCTTAAATTAATAAATAATTGGGGATGCCTAAGTGGCTCAGCAGTTAGCATCTGCCTTCAGCTCAGAGTGCGATCCCGGGGTTCTGGGATGGAGTCCCGCATCGGGCTCCCTGCGTGGCGCCTGCTTCTCCCTCTGCCTGTGTCTCTGCCTCTCTCTTTCTCTGTGTCTCTCATGAATAAATAAATAAAATCTTTTAAAAAATGCATTAAAAAGATCCACTTTACCTATTTGGTATAATAGGCAATTATTTATTAATTTTTTAAAAGATTTTATTTATTTATTCATAAAAACACTGAGAGAGAGAAAGACAGGGGCAAAGGCAGAGGGAGAAGCAGGCTCCACTCAGGGAGCCCAAGGCGGGACTTGATTCTGGGACTCCAGGATCATGCCCTGGGCCGAAGGCAGGCACTGAACCCCTGAGCCACCCAGGGATCCCCTTTGATGCATTTTCTGATTGCTGTTTCCTACCACTGCCATTTACTAAGGCCCTGTATGCCAGGTATTAAACTAGATGCTTTGCATATACTAAATTTTTACACATTCCTGGTAAGGTAGATTTTCTTACTCCTGTTTTAGAGTTGAGAAAATAGAGGCCAAGAGAGCGTAGATGATTTACATACAGTCCTATGGTTGGTTTGTGGTCAGGGTGATGTTTTACTCGGCCCCATTCCATTTATTTTTATCTTTTAAAAGTTATGGATATGTTTTGTTTTTGCCTTAGAATAACAGAGGTTTCCTATGGTCCAGTAATAAAGCATATTGATTTCAGGTATTTATATTAGAGATCATTTGTTGTTTATTTTTTCCTTTTAATGAGGCATAATTTATATATGGGGAAATCCACAGAAGTGTACAGTTCATTGAGTTGACAAATGCATACACCGTATGTAACCCATGTGCCTAGAAAACGTTTCCAAAACCCCAGAAAGTTCCCTTGTGTCTTTTCCCAGTTTATTCCTGCCACCCCTTCACTGTCACCCTAAAGGAGAGTTTTACCTATTCTTATAAATGGAATTGTACTGTACGTATTCTTTTGTATCTGATTTCTTTCACTTAGCATTAACGTCCTTTAAATTCATTCATGTTAATTGGGGTATATCAAAAGCTTGATGCTTTATATTGCTGAGTATTATTTTATTGTATGAATAAATCACAATTTATTAATCTTTCACCAGATTATGGATATTTGGTTGTTTCCGGTTTGGGGCTATTATGGATAAAGCTGCTCTGAACATTCTTGCACAAGACTTTTTGTGGATATATGTTTTTATTTCTCTAGAGTAAATACCTGGCAGTGTAATTGTTGGTTATTGGTTAAAAGTCCATTTAACTTTATAAGAAACAATTTTCCAAAGTGGTTCTGCCATTTTATACTCCAACCAGTGATATATGAGGTTCCAGTTGTACCACATCCTTGTCAACATTTGGTATGGTCAGTCATTTTAATTTTAGCAATTTTGGTGGTATGTATTATATATAGCTTGTGGTAGCTTTAAATTTCCCAAATAACTAATGACGTGGAAGTTTATCTTGCTCATGGCTCTGTCTTCCTTTGTGATGTGCTAGTCATTGCCCATTTTAAAATTGGGTTTTATCTTTTTTTTCTTAATGATTTATAAGATCTGTTTATATATTTCGGATTCTGGCCTTTTGTTAAAGATCCATTTTGTGAATGTTTTTTCCCAGCGTATGGCCATCTACCCACTTTCTTATGGCATATTTTGATGAACAGAAGTTTTTTGTTGTTTTGAGACAGAGTGAGAGAGAGTATGGGGTGAGCAGAGGGAGAGGGAGAAGCATGAGGCTCAATCCCAGGGTGGACCCTAGGATCACCACCTGAGCCAAAGGCAGATGCTTAACTGACTGAGCTACCCAGGCTCCCCGATGAACAGAAATTTTTAATATTAAGTTCAATTTGTCAATGTTTTCTTTTATGTTTAGTACTTTGCATAATCTAAGAAACCTTTGCCTACCCCCAGATTGTGAAGATAGTCTCTTATATTTTCTTCCAAAGCTTTGTGGCTTTAGTTTTTATATTTACATTTGTGATCCACCTGTAATTAATTTCTGTGTTATAGTGTGAGGTAGAGGTTTGCTTTTATTTTAAAAATCAGCTTCATCGCTTACCCTAAAAAGAAGTCAAATTATTACATAACCTTTAATAACTATAAATGTTTTCAGAGAGACAAGGTAATTATCCATCTTCACAGAGAATGAACACTGACTTGGCCTGGTTTCCAGAGGGATCATAATAAAAAAGAAGTACTTGAAGCAGGCTGATTGCTATGGAGTCTTCTGGGGTTTTACTCTTTCTTCATTAAAACTTCCTATTCTAAACCTGAATCCATTAACTTCCTTCCCAAGTTCACCTGTAGTATAGTCTCTCTCTCCCCATCTATCTAGACTCCTCGCCATGTACCTGTTTCTCTTCCTTAATTCCATGTCCATGTCTTACTGATTTTTGTTCTGCCTCCTGGTTACCTCCTTATTCTGTCCTTTCTTCTTGCTATCATTTTCCTTAAGAGGCTCCTGTTAGCACTCTCTTGGCTATTATAGTAGTCTTTTTGCTTCTAGCTAGCCTTGCCATTAACAATTCCCCTTTTTTTAAAGTCTCTTACAGGTGCAACTCCTGGAAGTTTTTTTCTCAGACACAAATATGAACTTGTTAGCCTGCTTCTAAAGACTTTGGCTCTAGCCTAGGGAAGCTGTGTACTTCATGTCCTGCGTGTTTCAGGCCAACTTCAGTTGGCTTCAGCAGCACCATAGTTTCTGCCACATCTTTCCCCCTCCCACCCCTTCCTTCTCTGTTTACCCTCTTTTGCAAGCCATTGCTTAAGCTCTAAATCCCAAAATTCATTCTGATTTGATAAATTTAAGCTATCTGTCCACCCCTGAACCAAACAGACCAGGAATATGTGACTAAAATATTCAGATAAATTTGGGTCTGGGATATTGTCCTGACCTTGACCTATTGATTAAAAAGGAATGTAAGCTGGGGGTTTGCTCAAAACACCAGTTTGAGAGCGCAGGGATGAGTAATTTCCCTGAGAATCTGAGGCTCTTTCTGGGAGAAAGAAGACAATAACAATGCTTGCTAATCCTTAGGCTAAAGCCCCTGTTTCTTTTTCTGTTCTTTCTTTCTTTTTTTTTTTTTTTTTTTTAAGATTTTATTTATTGGTTCATGAGAGACCCAAAGAGGGAGGCAGAGACACAGGCAGAGAGAGAAGCAGGCTCCTCTTAGGGAGCCGGATACGGGACGTGATCCCAGGACCATAGGATTATGCCCTGAGCCATTCAGGCGTCCCTAAAGCCCCTATTTCTTAGGGAATATGTGTTACCATCAGGACCTGAATTTCTCTGGACATACTCAAGGAAAATTTTTTCCTTTGTAACTTCTTTCATTGTTTTACCACGTAATTTTCTTAGAATGTTTTAAAAGGTGGTACTGATAGTTGGAAGCATCTGACCTTGACACCTAGGAGGAGTACACCTTTTTATGTATGTCATCCTTTTCATCATCACCCAAGTGTATTTTAGGGACTTAGTCATTGAGCAAATACATATGGAACGCCTCTTTGTATCTGTACCCTATTCATAAGGTAGTGGGCCATGTATCAGATTATAAAGGATAAAAGAGGTGAGAATAGCTGGTTTCTTAGCTTTACGACCTGATCCTTTATTTTATTTTTATTTATTTATTTATTTATTACAACCTGATCTTTTAAATAACCAACTGGTTCACTTTGAAAGTTCCAGTTTGGTTGTGTACCCAAGCCTGATGGGTTATCTTTGTATCCTGAGAAATTCTGGTGCGATAAATAGTTTTTTGTTGTTGTTGTTTTGTTTTGTTTTGTTTTTTTGTTTTGTTTTTTGTCTCAGTGGTAATACTGGATACTAAAACCAACAGTTTGTATTTGTAGAATGATTGATAATTTTTAGTGGGCTTTCACATTTATTCTTATTTAGACCATAAAGGAACCCTGAGGTCAGGTACTGTATGTAGGTGGTGATATGCTCATTGAAGATTGATTCTTTTTAGCTGTCAGATTCAGTTACTTATCTGTAAGTCCAGGGCAAAATATGAGCTAATACATAGTACTTATATAATCTTTATTACCTAGTGTTTTTCCTACTATATTAAATTGTAAAAGACTGAAGTACTAGGTTATAGACTTTAGATTTTCTCCTGTAGGCAGTGGGGAGGCGTCGAAAAATTATGAGCAAGGGTGATAGGATGAAAGCAGTTTTCCCCCCCAGTGTAGACTCTTTGTTTTGTTTTTTTGCTGGTCAGTAATGCACTATACATATTTTTTTTCCTTTTAACATTTTGTCTCCTTTACCCATTTCTCTAACCTTCCACCATCTGCCTCTGGCAACCACCATTTGTTCTCTGAGCTTGTTTTTGTTTGTTTTTTAGATTCTATGTATAGGAGAGATCGTATGGTATTGTCTTTCTTGATCTGACTTACTTCACTTAGGATGGTGTCCTTAAAGTCCATCCATGTTGTCGAATACGTCAATATTTCATTCTTTTCTTATGGTTAAGTAATATTCCATCATGTAAATATATGTCACAGGGCAGCCCTGGTGGTGCAGCGGTTTGGTGCCACCTGCAGCCTGGGATGTGATCCTGGAGACCTGGGATTGAGTCCCACATCGGGCTCCCTGCATGGAGCCTGCTTCTCCCTCTCCCTCTGCCTGTGTCTCTGCCTCTCTCTGTGTCTATGAATAAATAAGTAAAATCTTAGAAAAATATATATGTCACAATTTCTTTATCCATTTATCTGCTGATGGACACTTAGAATGATTCCATATCTTGGCTATTGTAAATAATGCTGCGATGAACATGGGGGTGCAAGTTATCTTTTCAAGTTAGTGTTTTTGTTTTCTTAAGATAAATACCTAGAAGTGGAATTGCTGAATCACATGGTAGTTCTATTTTTAAATTTTTGAGGAAACTCCATACAGTTTTCCATAGTGCTGCACCAATTTACATTCCTACCACCAGTGTACAAGGATTCCCTTTTCCCCACATGCTCATCAACACTTGTTATTTCTCTTCTTTTCTATTCTAGCCATTTTCCCAGGTGTGATGTGATATCTCATTGTAGTTTTGATTTGCATTTCCCTGATGATAAGTGATGTTGAACCATCTGTTCATGTACCTGTTGGCTGGCCATCTGTATGTCCTCTGGAAAAATGTCCATTCAGATCCTCTGCTCCTTTTTAAATTAGATGGTTTTTTGCTATTGGCTTGTAAGGGTTCTTTATATATGCTGGAAAGTAGTCGCTTATCAGATAGATACATGATTTACAAATATTTTCTCCCAGTTAATAGGTTGTCTTTTCATTTTGTTGATGGTTTTCTTTGCTGTGCAAAAGCATTTTAGTATGATGTAGCCCACTTATTTTTGTTTTTGCTTTTGGTGTCAGATTAAAAAATCATCACTAAGGCCTATGTCAAGGAGTTAACCACCTGTATTTTCTTCTAGGAGTTCTATGGTTTCAAGTTTTACATTCAAGTATTTTATCCATTTTGAATTGATTTTTTAAAAAGGTTTATTTATTTGAGAGAGAGAATATGCATGCAAATACTTGAGAAGAGATGGGCAGGGACAAATGGAGAAGCAGAGAAAGAATCCCAAGCAGGCTTCCTACTGGACCTGATGCCGAGATCATGACCTGTGCTGAATCAAATATTGGACGCTAAACCAAGTGAGCCACCCAGAAGTCCCCATTTTGAGTTAATTTTTGTGTATGATATGAGATAGTGATTGAGTTTCATTCTTTCACATTTGGTTCTTCAGTTTTCTGAACACCATTCATTGAAGAAGCTGTTCTTTTCTTACTGTATATTCTTGGCTCCTTTGTTGCAAGTTAATCAACTATATATAGACGTGGGTTTCTCTTATGCTGCATGATCTGTGTGTCTGTTTTTATGGCAGTACCATACTGCTTTGATTACTGAGCTTTATAATACAGTTTGAAATCAGGGAGTGTGATGCCTTCAGCTTTGGTCTTTGTCAAGTTTGCTTTGATTATTCAAGTTTTTTTGTGATTCCATACAAATTTTAGGATTATTTGTTCTATTTCTTTGAAAAATCCCATTGGAATTTTGATAGGGATTACACTGAATCTAGCTTGCTTTGGATAGTATGGACATCTTAGCAATATTGATTCTTCTAATCTATGAGCACAGAGTATCTTTCCATTTATTTATGTCTTCAATTTCTTTCATTAATGTCTTAGTAGTTTTCAGTACACCTCCTTGGTTAAATTTATTCCTAGGTATTTCATTCTTTTTGATGCAGTTGTAAATGGGATTATTTTTTATTTCTATTTCTGGTAGCTCATTATCAGCAAATAAAAATGCAACATATTTTTGAATATTGATTTTATATCCTCCAACTTTAATGAATTCATCTATTCTAATGGGTCTTTTTTATATTAGGGTTTTCTATATATAATATATCATCTGCAGTTAGTGACAGTTTTACTTTTTTCTTTCCAAGTTGGATGCCTTTTATTTTTTCTTCTTGTCTAGGACTTCCAATGCTATGTTAAATAAAAGTGGTAAGAGTGGGATATCCTTGTTTTGTTCCTAATCTTAGAGGAAATGCTCTTAGCTTTTCACTGTTGAGTATGTTAGCTGTGGGCTTGTCACATGTGGCCCTTTTTATTTTGAGGTATGTTCCCTCTGTAACTACTCTGTTGAGAGTTTTTATCATAATTGCTGTTGAATTTTGTCAGTTACTTTCTCTGCATATATTGAAATCATGTAACTTTTAGCTTTCATTTTGTTAATATGATATAGTACATTGATTTGTGGATGTTGAACTAACCTTGCATCCCTGGGGAAAAAAATCCCACTTAATTATGGTATATGATTCTTTTAATGTATTGTTGAATTTGGTTTGCTAATATTTTCTTGAGGATTTTTGCATCTATGTTCATCAGGAATAGTGGTCTGTAATTTGCTTTTCTTGTAGCATCCTTGTCTAGTTCGGTATCAGGGAAGTGCTAGTCTCATAAAAGGAGTTTGGAGGATTTCCTGCGTCTTCTATTTTTTGGAAGAGTTTAAGAAAGCTTGGTATTAATTCTTTGAATGTTGGGTAGAATTTATAAGTGAAACCATATGGTCTTGGCCTTTTCCTTTGTTGGGGTTTTGATTATGGATTCGATCTCCTTACTACTAATCTGCCTGTTCTGATTTTGTTTCATCATGATTTAGTCATAATAGTTTGTAGGCTTCTAGAAATTCTTTTTAAATTTTATTTATTCATGAGAGACACAGAGAGAGAGGCAGAGACATAGGTAGAGGGAGAAGCTACTTCCTGCAGGGAACCTGATACAGGACTCGATCCCAGGACTTCAGGATCATGACCTGAGCCAAAGGCAGACACTCAACCACTGAGCTACCCAGGTGCCCTGGCTTCTAGAAATTTATCCACTTTTGTAGGTTGTCCATTTTGTTGGTATATAATTGTTCAGAGCAGTCTTTTATGATCCTTTGTATTTCTGTGGCATTAGTTGTAACATTTCCTCTTTCATTTCATTTCTTTTTTTTTTTTTTTGAAGATTTTATTTATTGAGACACACACAGGGAGAGAAAGGCAGAGACACAGGCAGAGGGAGAAGCAGGCTCCATGCAGGGAGCCTGACATGGGACTTGATCCCAGGTCTCCAGGATCACACCTTGGGCTGCAGGCGGCGCTAAACCGCTGCGCCACCGGGGTTGCTATCCTCTTTCATTTCTTTTTTTTTTTTTTTTTAAGATTTATTTATTTATGATACACACACACACACACACACACACACACACACATAGAGAGAGAGAGAGAGACGCAAAGACACAGGAGGAGGGAGAAGCAGGCTCCATGCCATCCCGGGAGCCCGACGCGGGACTCGATCCCAGGACTCCAGGATCGCGCCCTGGGCCAAGGCGCTAAACCGCTGAGCCACCCAGGGATCCCCTCCTCTTTCATTTCTGATTTAATTTATCTGAGTCTGGGGATCCCTGGGTGGCGCAGCGGTTTGGCGCCTGCCTTTGGCCCAGGGCGCGATCCTGGAGACCAGGGATCGAATCCCACGTCGGGCTCCCGGTGCATGGAGCCTGCTTCTCCCTCTGCCTGTGTCTCTGCCTCTCTGTCTCTCTCTGTGTGACTATCATAAATAAAAATAAAAATAATTAATTTATCTGAGTCTTTTTTATCCCCTAGTGCGTCTAGCTAAAGTTTTATCAATTTTGTTGATCTTTTCAAGGAACCAGCTCTTAGTTTCATTGGTCCTTTTTATTGTCTTTTTAGTCTCTATTGCATTTATTTCTGCTTCAAGAAAAGCCTTACTAACTTTGGGCTTCATTCTTTTTCTAGTTCCTTGAGGCATAAAGTTAGATTGTTTATTTGAGGCTTTTCTTTTTTCTTGTTTGTAGGCATTTATCACTGTGAACTTTCCTCTTAGAAGTGCTTTGCTGCATTTCACAAATTTTGGTATGTTGTAGTTCCATTTTTATTCATTTGAAGATTAAAACTTTTTAAAATTTCTCCTTGACTCATTGCTTGATCAGTAGTGTGTTGTTTAATTTCCACATATTTGTAAATTTTCCATATTTTTTAAGACTTTGTGGCCTAACATATCATCTATCCTGGAAAAATATTCTATGTGCATTTGAGAGGAATATTCTGTGTATATCTGTTAGTCCCTCTGTCTAACATGTTATTTAGGGCTAATGTTTCCTGTTGATTTTCTGTCTTAATGCTCTATCCATTAATGTAAGTGGAATATTTAAAAACCCCTACTCTTATTATACTGGTGTCTATTTTTCTCTTCAACTCTACTAATATTTGCTTTATATATTAGGTACTCCTATGTTATGTGCATAAATATTTATAAATATTGTTGGATTTACCCCTTTATAATTATGTATTGACCTTCTTTGTCTCTTATTACAATCTTTCCTTTAAAGTCTATTTTATCTGATGTAGGTATAGCTGCTCCAGCTTTCTTTTGGTTTTCATTGGTATGGAAAAATCTTTCAAAAAAAAAAAAAAAAGAAAAATCTTTCAATCCTTTCACTTTCAGTCTTTGTGTGTCTGTTTAAGGTGAATTTCTTGGAGGCAGCATATAGATGGGGCTCATTTTTTAATTTATTCAGCCACTCTGTCTTTTGATTGGAGAATTTGGTCCACTTGCACTTAAAATAATTGATAGGTATGTATCTATTGCCATTTTCTTAATTGTTCACTGTTTTTGTAGTTTCTCTTTTTTTCTTCTCTTAATTTCTTTAGTGATATACTTCTGTCTTTTGTGTATTCATTATAGGTTTTTGTTTTGTGGTTTCCAGGAGGCATATATATAATAGCTTGTATATAACAGTTGATTTTAGGTTGGTAACAACTTGTTTGATACCATTGTAAAGGTCAGTGTTTTTACTATCTTTGCCATGCTTTTTTTTTTTTTAAGATTTTATTTATTTATTTATGAGAGACACAGACATAGAGGCAGAGATATAGGCAGAGGGAGAAGCAGGCTCCATGCACGGAGCCCGATGTGGGACTTGATCTCAGGACTCCAGGATCACACCTTGGGCCAAAGGCAGACGCTCAACCTCTGAGCCACCCAGGCATCCCTGCCATGCTTTTTTTGATGTCACATTTTCCACATGTATTCCTCAATTAATTTTTGTAATCAAAGGTATTTTTACTACTCTTGTCTTTTATTTTTTAAAGATTTATTTAGTTATGAGAGAGAGAGAGAGAGCACGAGTACACATGTGAGTTGGGGAAAGGGCAGAGGGAGAGAAACTTCAAGCAGATACCCACTTTGTTTGGAGCCTGATGAGGGGCTTTATCTGACAAACCATGAGATCATGACCTGAACCAAAACCAAAAGTTGGCCGCTTAACCAACTGAGCCACATAGAGGCCCCTACTTTTGTCTTTTAACCTTCATACTAACTTTATAAATGATTAATCCACTGTCTTTACTATTTATTTACCTTCCCAGTGAGATTTATTATTTCATGTTTTCTTGTTACTAAGTATACCTTTCCCTTTCCCTTTAGGCTGGTGTAGTGGTGATGAACTCCTTTAGTTTTCACTCATCTGGAAAACTCTTTATCTCTCTTTCACTTCTGAATGATAACTTTGCTGGATAGGGTATTCTTAGTGGGAGGTTTTTCTTTTCAGCACTTTGAATATATTGTGCCACTGTCTTTTAGCTCAAAGTTTCTGCTGAAAAATCTGCTTATAGTCTTGTGGGAGTTCACTTGAATGTAACATGTTTTTCTCTTGATGCCTTTAGTATTCAGTTTTTAAGGAATATTAAAATTGCAGGTTGTTTTAGATGGCCAAAAAACTAGAAAGGATGTGTTACAGTTTTCTAGATATGAGATATAGTAGATACCGGTTCTTTCCAGCAACAGTCTCTCATTGGCTAAGGCTGTGGATAATATGGATGGGAATTTTTATTGGTAGTGAATGATACAAGTCTCTCATAACATCTAGGCTTTCTTCATCTGAATTCAGGAATCTAATTCATTTAGGTAGTGAGGGATACTGAATTTTTGAGGGATCTCCAGTGAACCCCTTTTATAAAGCACAGATACCCTGTGCCACCATCTAATACAAAGGATCAAGTGTAGCTCTGTCAGATATTGACTGGTGAAAATTTCAGTGATATGTATTTTTTTATTTTTAATTGAAATATAATTAATATACAGTGTTATATTAGTTTCAGGTGTGCAATATGATTTAAAAATTCTATACATTTCTCAGTACTTATCAAGATAATTCCCTTTATTTATTTTCCCCACCCTCCCACCCACCTCCCCTATGGTAGCCATCAGTTTGTTCTCTGTAACCAGTGATATTTAATATGTTTTTCAGCTTTTGTTGAATGTTATGATAGATGTTCATCAGGATGTTTTAAAGATAGGCTGGCCATGAAATAAAGATTGCCATCAAACCTGTTATTAATACCAACTTCTCTGGGGCCCACTTTAAATATATCTAACTTAACTAACAAAGTGTCCAGTATTAAAATGGTTAACACGAGTTTTGCACTGTGATGTGTATTAGGTTTAACTAAAGGTATAATATACTTATTTTGTTGGGGAGGATGTGGAGAAAGGGGAACCCTCCTGCACCGTTGGTGGGAATGTGAACTGGCGCAGCCACTCTGGAAAACTGTGGGGAGGTTCCTCAAAGAGTTAAAAATAGATCTGCCCTACGACCCAGCAATTGCACTGCTGGGGATTTACCCCAAAGATATAAATACAATGAAATGCCAGGACACCTGGACTCCGATGTTTCTAGCAGCAATGTCCACAATAGCCAAACTATGGAAGGAGCCTCGGTGTCCATCGAAACATGAATGGATAAAGAAGATGTGGTCTATGTATACAATGGAATATCACTCAGCCATTAGAAACGACAAATACCCACCATTTGCTTTGACATGGATGGAACTGGAGGGTATTATGCTGAGCGAAAGAAGACAATCAGAGAAGGACAAACATTATATGGTCTCATTCATTTGAGGAATATGAAATATAGTGAAAAGAAATAAAGGGGAAAGGAGAAAAAATGAGTGGGAAATATCAGAAAGGGAGACAGAACATGAGAGACTCCTAACTCTGGGAAACGAACTAGGGGTGGTGGAAGGGGAGGTGGGCGGGGGGTGGGGGTGACTGGGTGACGGGCACTGAGGTGGGCACTTGACGGGATGAGCACTGGGTGTTATTCTACATGTTGGCAAATTGAACACCAATAAAAAAATAAATTTGTAAGTAAAAAAGTAAAGAAAAGAAAAAAGATGAAGATAAATAAACAGAGTCTAAGGAACTTACAAGACATTATCAAGTCATTACAAGACATTATGAGCATCCCAAAGAACAGAGAGAGAAAGGAAGTAGAAAATATTTGAAGAAAGAATAGCCCAAAACTTCCCAAATGTGATGAAAGATATGAATCTACACATCCAAGAAATTCAATGAACTCCAAGCAAGATAAACTGAAAAAGACATACAATGGAATATGTACAGGGATGCCTGGGTGGCTCAGTGGCTGAACATCTGCCTTTGGCTTAGGTCATGATCCGAGGGTCCTGGGATCGAGTCCCACATCTGGCTCCCTGCATGGAGCCTACTTCCCCCCTCTGCCTCTGTCTCTGCCTCTCTCTCTCTCTGTGTCTCTCATGAATAAATAAATAAAACCTTTTATAAATTAAAGAAAACTTATTTTGTTAACTTACTTTGAGTCTTTGCCGTAAAAGAAGAGGCCACATTTTTCCCTTCCCACCCCAACCCTTTAGGGCAGATACATTATTGTTCATAAAAGGATGCTGGTAGAAATATGTGAGCCCTAACAGCATAATTTACTACTTTCTACTTCTCTGCCAGCTCCCTTGGATCTTAGTAGAGCTTTTGGAGCCTTATGAAGAGTTCTTGAAGAGCTATAAACTGGTTAACCCATTTTACTTGAAGAAAAGTAAAAATTAAGCAAAGATCTTCAGTTCAGCAACTTCTTCAGTTGCTGTTAACAAACTTTTAAAGATTTAGAGTTGCCTCTTTGCAGTTGAGGCTTCCAAGGGAAAATTATTTCTCAGGGAAAAATGTGAGCACCAGAAGAGGCTTAATATAATTTCAAATTGTGAGTAAAAATAAGGTTGAGCTATTTCTTTCTTTTATTAGCCTCGAGCTGCTAAAATTATATGGCACTAAATTATGACTATTGAATGATTTGAGCATTTAGTAACTTTTTATGAAGACAACCTGGTAAGTCAATTTCACAGAAGAGATAACATTCAGGGCTAAAATATCAAGTTTCCAGGTTGGGTCAGCATGTCTTTCAACTACGCTTAAAGAGAAGCGTTTGCTTCTTGATAGTCCTCTGTTGAGGTCTCAGTTTTGATTACCCCAGCCTTGACCCTACTGCTGCAGGTCCCGGAGTCTTTTTTTCTTCTTCCTTTTTTTTTTTAAAGATTTTATTTATTTATTCATGAAGGACACACACAGAGAGAGAGAGAGAGAGAGAGAGAGAGAGGCCGAGACATAGGCAGAGGGAGAAGCAGGCTCCATGCAGGGAGCACGATGTAGGGCTCGATCCTAGGACCCCAGAATCACACCCTGGGCGGAAGGCATGCGCCAAACCGCTGAGCCACCCAGGCATCCCTTCTTCCTTTTTAAGGTAGCATTGGGTTCTCTGGTATCTATTCTCTTCTGATATTAATATTAACCTCCGTATTTGTTATGGTGCAGATAAAGTCTTGTAACAGAAAGATGTAAAATGCAGTACTCACACAAGATAAAAATTTATTTCTCCTTGTGTAACAGCCCAGGGTGGGTCCGTAGACTTTGTTCCATAAGGTCACACTCAGAGACCTATTCTGCTTTGGAGAGCCTGATTCTCTTTGTCTTCAACTGGAGAAAGTAGTCCACTTCCATTAACAGTGTTAACATACCCGGATTTATTCTGGTCATGGTTTCTGTTTCCCTCTCCTTTGCTGCCATCTTTCATGTGGACTGTGGTATTGCTTACCTGTTCTCCCTGTCTGCTGTTTTGGAAGTTGTACTGTGTTTCTATGATTCTAGTTTTTTTTTTAAGATTTTATTTATTTATTCATGAGAGACACAGAGAGAGAGGCAAAGACACAGGCAGAGGGAAAAGCAGGCTCCATGAAGAGAGCCTGATGCAGGAATCTATCCCAGGTCTCCAGGATCAAGCCCTGGGTTGAAGGTGGTGCTAAACCGCTGAGCCCCCGGAGCTGCCCTGATTTTAGTTGTTAACTCAAGAAGTCTTAACAGGTATACTTATCAAAGTCTGGAGTTAATAATATCGTGGCTTTTTTTTTTTTTTTTTCAAGTAAGTCCTTTAACTCCTGTGTGTGTATGTGTGTGTGCTTTAGGGTCTTTTTTTAAAAGATTTTATTTATTTATTTGACAGAGAAAGAGAGAAAGCACAAGCAGAGAGACCAGTGGGCAGAGAGGGAGAAGCAGGCTCCTGCTGAGCAGGAAGCCCCACAGGGGACTGGATCCCAGGATCCTGGGATCATGACCTGAGCTGAAGGCAGACACTTAACTTACTGAGCCCCCCGGGGCACCCATAAAGATTTTATTTTTAAGTAATCTCTATGCCCATCATGGGCCTCAAACTCACAACCCTGAGATCAAGAGTCACATGCTTCTTTGAGCCAGCCAGTGTCTTTTTTAAAAGCTCCCGAGACAATGACCTATAACACTGTTTGTTTAGGATTACCCATTATATTTATGTCTCTCCTTGTCCATTATTCTTTTTTTTCTGCAATCATTATTGTAGTTTTCATTTTAAAATAAAATATTTGGGGGACGCCTGGGTGGCTCAGCGGTTGATCGTCTGCCTTTGGCTCAGGGCCTGATCCCAGGGTCCCGGGATCGAGTCCTGCATCAGGCTCCCTGCATGGAGCCTGCTTCTCCATCTGCTGTGTCTCTGCTTCTCTCTCTGTGTGTGTTTCTCATGAATAAATAAATAAAATCTTTAAAAAATAATAAAATAAATAAAAATAAAAATGGATATTTGGTACCCAAACTGTGAAAAGTATATGACCCGTCATTTTTCTTTCACACCTCAGACCTATTGTCTAGATTCACTCTTCTAAAATATATGTTGTGAAATGTCCTTTAGTGAGGCTTTGTTGGTGGCAAATGCTGACAGCTTTTATTTGAAAATGTCTTTATTTGGCTCTCATCCTTAAAAGATTGTCAATCCTAGATTGACAGTCCTTGCCTCTTAACATGTTGAAGCTCTCTTTGGCTTCTGTGCTGCTGCAGACTGGCCAATCGTCAGTTGTATTGACCTTTGTTTTCGATTTGTTGGGTCTGGAATGGGTCTTGTGGTTCTACATTAGTAGTAATCTGTGGACGATGCTGAAACTCATCTGCAGACCACACTTTTGGTACCAGTGGTTTGGTGAACTCCTACGCTTGTGGTATTAAATTCATTTTCTTATATTCTTGACTATGTAGTTAAAACTTTGACTATTAGTTTTTATTCTTTCAAAAGATATTGAACAGAACGGGTAACAGAGTATGACTATAAGGAACAAACTTAATAATAAAGAAATACCATGGGGCTTTTCTGAAAATATTTTTAAAATTAATTTAGTAAATCACAGTAGAGCTTTCTTTGATTCTTTTATTTTTACTTGAGCATTTTTCTTTGCCTGTTTTTTTCTCTTGCCAGCAGTTTAGAAATTAAATGGGAGTTTCTCAGATAATCTTTTTTTTGAGATTTTATTTATTTATTAATGAGAGACACACAGAGAGAGGCAGAGACGTAGGCAGAGGGAGAAGCAGGTGCCTCACAGGGAGCCCAGTGCAGTACTTGATCCCAGGACCCTGGGATCATGACCTGAACTGAAGGCAGACACTCAACTGAGCTACCCAGGCATCCTACATTTTATTTTATTTTATTTTTTTCCTACATTTGATTTTAATTTGACAATTAAGACTGTTTAAGAAATTAGCTATCAGAGTATACTTTAGCAGCTGGTTGTTCTAGAATTCCAAGCTGTGTTTCAACTGTAGGAGTATATGTTTTTTGTTTTTGATTTCTTTTTAAAAAAGATTTATTTATTTATTTCAGGAGTAAGGGGGACAGAGGAAGAGAGAAAGTCCTAAGGAGATTCCTCACTGAGCCCAGAGCCTCACACAGGGCTGTATCTCACAAGCTGAAATCATGACCTAAGCTGAAACCAAGAGTGTGATGCTCAACCAGCTGTGCCACCCATGTGCCCTTGTCTTTCATTTCTGATATTTGTTTTTGTTTGGGAATGTTTTGAATATATTATTATTATTATTATTTTTTTTTTTAAAACTAGACTCTTTTTTTTTAATTATTTATTTTAATTTATGATAGTCACAGAGAGAGAGAGAGAGGCAGAGACATAGGCAGAGGGAGAAGCAGGCTCCAAGCACCGGGAGCCCGACGTGGGATTCGATCCTGGGTCTCCAGGATCACGCCCTGGGCCAAAGGCAGGCGCCAAACCGCTGCGCCACCCAGGGATCCCTATTATTATTTTGTTAGAAGATTTTAACTCTAAAGTATAGTATAACAACACTGTTCTTGAATGGGATACAAAATTTATATTCTGGTGGTTAAGTCTGTAACAGACTCTTCACTTTCATTAGTAGACACATTCTGTTTTATGAGTTTTATTTCTATCTGATGAATAGCTACAAGAATAAAGTATTCTTGTATATATTAAAACTAAGTGGAGTAAATAATATAATCAGTCCTTTTTTTTTTTAAGATGTTATTTATTTATTCATAGAGACAGAGAGAGAGAGGCAGAGGGAGAAGCAGGCATCATACAGAGAGCCTGACGTGGGACTTGATCCAGGGCCTTCAGGATCACGCCCTGGGCTGCAGGCAGCGCTAAACCACTGCGCCACGGGGGCTGCCCTCAAACAGTCTTTCAAAGCATATTTTATGGTAATCCAGGTTGTTGGACTAGGATGGTTACAGATAGGGACTAATAGACCTCATGAATAAAGCATATCAGAACATAAAGAAACCATGTTTGCTGTATAAAAAAATTAATTTAGCCATTTTGCACTTTATATTTGCTCTTGTCTTTTCCAAATGCTAGTCTTCTGACCCTTTAGTATGTGATACTTTGCCTTTTTTCTTTTTTTTTTAAAGATTGTTTTATTTTTTAAGTAATCTCTACACCCAGTGTGGAGCTTGAACTTAACCCCGAGATCAAGAGTCACATGCTCCACTGACTGAGCCAGTCAGGCACCCCTGTGATACTTTTTTTTATGTGTGGAGTTTAGGTCTCCATAGCCTATTCTAAACTAGGCTCCAGTCTAGACCCATCTCTTCATAAGCAGAGAGATCCAGAATGTTCTTTAAGACATAGAAGGGAGCATGCTTGTTCTTCCCACCCATACAACCTGCACCCAAGTCTCCCAGAGGCTCTTTGGACAGCATTCCTCGATCTGGCCTCCTCAGGGGGACCATCCTTTGCCTTCTGTCTACTGCCCAGACAGCTTTCTCATTGTTCACATGGGCTCTGTATTTTGAGAGCTTATAATGGTGCCTCAGCCTGAGAGTGAAGATTAGAACCCAGCCAAGTCCATTCGGAGAAATGGGCATGCTTCTGCTGGGATGGCAGATAAGCCTCATTTTGCTTGCTCTTGTAGCATACTGAGTGGATATCTGAGACACTCCCTTGGAAAGAATTCTGAGCATGCACCAGGGGATTGGTTGGCAGATTCCGCTGCCTGAATCTGTGAACTGGGTGTGGTGGCTTCTTGAGAGGGAACTGGACTACTAGCAAAGGCATGCATGACATCTGTAACAGTGATTGAGTCTCAGTTGAGAACTATGACCTTGTGCGGGGTTTCCTCTCAGTCTGAGTGGCTCATTTGTAGAATGGAGTGATAATGGTCACACTTCTAGAGAAGGCAGGACTGCGTCAGTGATATAAAATAGTATGGGTAGTGGTAGTGGTATCTTGAGGAAGCCATGTGAAAATGATGGCCCCATGGGCTACAAGGCGAAGCAAGAGGATTTCACTGAATTTGGGGGAAAATATTATTAGATTAAAAAAATTGCCTATTGAAACGTAGCTCTAATAAAAGGTACAACTTCCATTTTACTGCTTAACTTTTTTCCCCCTTACTGTGTATGACCTGAACACAGTCCTTTGGTTTATACCTTGAGCAACTTAAAACATTAGCTATAATTATAATTCAGTTCGAAGGACTGCCAAGAGTGGCTCATTTTTATGTTTTTGTTTCTTGGAACTGTCTCTTAATTCTCAGTCATTTACTCTGATACCCTAAAATTATTTGTGCTGTAATCTTTTGTTTCTCAAGATTTCCAGAAGCCTGTTACTTTCTGGTGTTAATAATGTCATCTCCTTGTGAAGTCTTTCAGCTTCTCCCTGAGCCACATTAGTATAGCAGAATTCCTTTTCACTCTGAATGAAACATCCAGTGGATTTGGCTGTCTTCTCCACTAGACAATAAGCTACCTTGTGGTGTTGGCCATAATATGTATGTGATGTCTACCACAGTATATGGCCTATATTTGTTGCCTAAGAGATAATTTCTGAACAGTTGAATGAATTACTTAATGAATGTTCGAGCATTCTGTATTTCTGGTTGTTGATGTATTTACCCCACGGAACTACTGATCTTTGGGGGCAACAGCCATGTGTTACTCCTTGTGTAGCCCAGTTTCACATAGTACATGAACGGATTTACTCAATTTCTTAGACAAATAGGATTTTACAATAAATCTAATTTTCACCCCAGAATATATTTACCACAATAATAAAGAGCAAGTGTCAGAAACTTACTTACTTACTTACTTACTTACTTTATTTATTTATTTATTTATTTATTTTTAAAGATTTTATTTATTTACTCATGAGAGACACTGAGAGGCAGACACAGGCAGAGGGAGAAACAGGCTCCATGCAGGAAGCCTGATGTGGGACTCCATCCCAGGTCTCCAGGATCACACCCTGGGCTGAAGGCAGCGCCAAATCGCTGAGCCACCTGGGCTGCCCAGAAACTTATTTTAATATCAGAACAGGACCATATAGATGAGCTTATTTGAATAAGAAAGTGCATTTGGATCAGAGTTCTAAAATTAGATTCAAATATATTTTTTTAAGATTTTATTTATTTGGGGATCCCTGGGTGGCGCAGCAGTTTGGCGCCTGCCTTTGGCCCAGGGTGTGATCCTGGGGACCCGGGATCGAATCCCACGTCGGGCTCCCGGTGCATGGAGCCTGCTTCTCCCTCTGCCTATGTCTCTGCCTCTCTCTCTCTCTGTGACTATCATAAATAAATAAAAATTTAAAAAAAAGATTTTATTTATTTGGCAGAGAGATAGAGTCAGAGAGCACAAGTGGGGGGCTGGAAAGGGCAGAAAGAGAGGGAGAAGCAGGCTCCCCACTGAGCAGGTGGCCTGATGCAGGGCTCAGTCCCAGGACCTGAAACCAAACGCAACATTTAATGAACTAAGCTGCCCAGGTGCCTCAGATTTAAAGGTATTTCAAGTAAAAAGTTCATACTTTCATTTCATTTTGATTTGCCTGTTGAAGTTGGACCCAAGTGAAAGGCACATCTGCCATTATTAGCTTTTAAAAATTATTATTTTTTTTTTAAAGTGGGGAAGGGGCATAGGGAGAATCTTAAGCAGACTGCACACCCAGAGTGGAGCCTCATGTGGGGCTCAATCTCACAACTCTGAGATCATGACCTGAGCCAAAATCAAGTCTGACTGACCCACCTCAGCTTAACCAAGTAAGCTACCCAGGTGCCCCTGCCATTATTAGCTTTATTTATTTATTTATTTTCAAATATTTGAGTATCAAAATTAGCCAACTAGGGTAACCTGGCTGGCTCAGTTGGTGGAACATAAGACTCTTGATCTTGGAGTCATGAGTTTGAGCCCCAAACTTTTTTAAAAAGTTAAAAAAAATAACCAATTATCTGAAATCAGTATATCTGATTATAAGCCTTATTTATTTATTTATTTTGTTTTTTAAATTTTTTTTATTATTTATTTATGATAGTCATACAGAGAGAGAGAGAGGCAGAGACACAGGCAGAGGGAGAAGCAGGCTCCACGCACCAGGAGCCCAATGTGGGATTCGATCCCTGGTCTCCAGGATCGCGCCCTGGGCTAAAGGCAGGCGCCAAACCGCTGCGCCACCCAGGGATCCCCTATTTATTTATTTTTAACCTTTTTACTGTGAGTATTCTACACATACAGAAAATACACAAAATACAACCAAATAGTTATATATCTACCACTCAAGTCTGACTTTTCTCTGAAAGGTTACCCTAAAGATGATAATATACATCCTTGAAAAAATCTCATATTTACTGGTACTTTAATCCTCTTCCTGGGCAATGCAAGGATTTAAGATCAGTTCAATTCCAGTTATCTGCTCTTGGTTTATAGGCTGTTGTATACTTTGAATCTATTTCTATTTGCACTCACAAGTTATTATGACTGTTACTGTGTTATCAATATTCACAAATTGCCAACATAATTATCATTTCTGTTATTCTTCTTTGTACATCTTCAGCCTTTTATCTGGCATCATTTTTCTTTTGCCCAAAGAATACTTTCACTGCTGAGCTGCTGGTGACAGATTCCCTCAGTTTTGTCCAAAAGTATAATTTATTAATTTTCCTGAGAGTTGTCTAATGGGTTAAACTCATCCACTGTATTCATGATTTGGCTACTGCAGTTTTTCATTCTAAAACCTCTTTATTCTTTTCAAATCTGTCCTTTTTTTTTTTTTTTTTTGATGCTAGTTCCCTGCCAAAATTCTCCTTGTGCTTTTTATCTATCTCCTTGCTTTTCATAAACATAGCCACTTTAGAGGGCATGCTCACTTACTTCAATATCGAGAGTACCTATGTTTTTCTTGTCTGTCCTTTCTCCTGATTCTTGTTCTGAGAGTCTTGTCTTTTCCTGTTTCTTGTATTCTGGACATTGCACTTGAAAAATTAAAAAAAAAAAATTCAAGGCATTGGATGATATAATCTTTCTCCACCGGGATTTTAGTAGCTTTTATAGGGGTCTGGCACCTGGAGAGTGGCTAAATCCAGTTCAATACTCAGATGACGCAAAGCTGGGCTGTGTCCCTTTGAATGCTTGTCTACGTCTGGTTCACCTTCCTTCAGTGGTGAGGCCCCTGTGGGTTCTTAGGGCAAAGCCCTGGGGAATCTACCCTCTATTTCCACCCAGGAGGCCCTTGACTGCCTGGTCCAGTGAGGCTGTCACGGGTACTGCTCAGGCTCTTAGCTCTCATCCATCTCTAACAGAATCAACAGATACCCCTGGGGTATTTCTGCCTTCTGCATCTTGGAACAGTGATTCTTCACTGCTTCATTAGCTCTCATGCTTTCTCACAGACATGGGTTCTTTGTCCAGATTTCCTAATTGTCCTCAGAGAGAAATTGATTTGTATTGCTTATTTCACCATTATTGGAAGTGGCAAATCTCTTAATTATTATTTTATTTTACTCTGATATTTCTCCTCTGAAATATCTATTTCCAAGATTTCTCTTGAACGCCTGGCCAGATTTACTTGTTATTGATCATTTTCTTTCTATTGATTGTTTTTAGAGAATCAAGTTTCATAAAAATATTTTATAACTTTTTATATTAAAAATATTTTTGAAGTTTTAAATAATTGTTTCTAACTCTAAAAGCAGTTTATGCTCATGTTAGCACTCTGGAGAATACAAAAGAGAGAGACAATGATAATGAAAGGTATAAGTCATTTGGAGCGCCTGGGTGGCTTAGTGGTTGTCTGCCTTTGGCTCAGGTCATGATCCCTGGGCCCTGAGATAGAGCCCCCCCATCAGGCTCTATGCTCTGTGGGGAATCTGCTTCTCTCTCTTCCTCTGCCCCTCCCCTCGCTCCTGCTCTCTCTCTCACTCTCATTCACTCTCAAGTAAATGAAACCTTTCTTTTAAAAAAAAGGTACATCTGCAAACCTACTACCTGGTTTATATATAAAATTGTATGTTTTAGTGTTTTTAGTCTGTGATTTATACATATGAACATATCACACATATACATAGAACTGGAGTAACATTTTTATGCTGTAGTTTTCATTTAACACACTGAACATTTTTTATTGTTAACACTTTGAAATATGATTTTTAATGCTTAAGATTCTTTTATTTGGTAGTAATATTATTAAGCCATTCTACTTTTGTTTCAAGTTTTCATTATAGATAAGTCTGCAGTCATTTTTGGACAGCATTTTCAGTACAAATTTCTGACTGTTGTGTAACGATTATCTCAGTGAATTTGAATATTATTAAGGTTCTCATGTTGAAGCTTTTAAAAAATGAGCTGATAATTACATTTAACATTTTCAGTTGTTTAGACTGAAGCTGTAGGTATCACTGTTCACTTAGGATGTGATATATGATTTCAAAGGTAAAGAGCATTCTGGCTGGGACACCTGGGTGACTCAGCAGTTGAGCGTCTGCCTTTGGCCCAGGGCGTGATCCTCGAGTCCTGGGATCGAGTCACGCGTTGGGTTCCCTGCATGGAGCATGCTTCTCCCTCTGCCTACGTCTCTGCCTCTCTCTCTGTGTCTCTCATGAATAAATAAATAAAACCTTTGAAAAAAATAATAAAGAGCATTCTGGATCCCTGGAGAACATACAATGGTCTCATCACTAAAGTAATTGGACAGAAGTTGAATTTATTTACATACGGAAGTAATCATTGTCAAGACCAAGGAAAAAAATATGTGACACCACGGGAACACTTTGTAAATAGAACAGGAACAGTTTGTACACGACCTATCCAGACAGACAAAGGAAGTCAAAGCATAAATGAGCATTAGCTGAACAAGATCACAAATATGCCCACTCTTTCTTTTACATTTAGATCAGCTGTACATAATCTGCTCCTGGCAAGTCTTTGTGTCTTCTTCATTCTCATTTGCAGTGACATTTCGTTCTTAATCAGAACTGATGATTGGGCGATTTTTGATGATGATTGGGTGATCCTCTCTCTTTCAGGAAGTCCTTCCTACCCAGTGTTCTTTGGGCTTTGACTTAATTTGACCTTTTCCACCTGAGTGTGTAGTAGCCACCGTGGATAGTCCTCTCCTGGCTCCTTTGCATAGACCTCAGCCCTCATGGATCCTCTGTCAACCTACTGTAGTCACTATATATATCACCCATGGCATGCCAAATTCCCATCCAGCAGTAGAGGTTTTATGATACAGTGCATACATGTCAACACACAGTTTTCTTATGCCCATTTCACTCTGATGAAAAGAACACAGTGGTGACTAGTCCTCTGTGATACGTAACGACCTTACCATCACATCTTTGTTTTATCTTTGTCCCCCACTTTCTGGACTATCTTGCAAAGAACTAGGGCAGCTGGAAGGGCAGTTGGCTCCAAGACTGTGGTCTGTGGCTTGTGAGTCTGGAGAGAAGAGCCACAGGGCTGGTGCCGTGGAGGAGAAGATGACAGTGAGCAGAGCAGCTAGGGCACAGCCAGGTGCAGGAACCAGGGCCCATGGTGGAGCGAGAAGCACACTGAACCAGTGACCAGAACTCTGCTGCCGGGAGGGATATGACGGGTACAGGAGGCCAGAGCAAAACCAGGGCTGGCCCGAACACCAAAGGTCGACTAAAAACAGGCGGAAAGCATGATTCTTTGGGCCTCCGCGAAGTACTTTCCAGCACAACATGTCTAAAATCAGCCTCATCTAGCCTCTGTCATGTCCCATATTTCTGGTAGTAACAAGGTGGGATCCTGTCACCCAGCCTTGAAACACCAAGGCTTGTTTGTTCCCGTTATCTTTGCCTCTCATCAGTGAATATGGCTCTGATGATGCTGCCTCACCACATGGAAAGACCTTGGGGTTCCAACTGTGGCTCTTCTAACACTAGGCCTGAGGTGAGGTCCCTTCACCTCTGAAAGTAACCTGTGAGACCACGGTCCCACCATGCTGTCTTGAGAATACAGGAAAGTGGAAGGAACCTCTTGTTACTCCTCAGGAGACCGGTGCAGTGCTCTCCAGCTCAAGGGGCCTGTCTCCTGCTGAGCCCCCCATCTCTTCTGGTTTGGTCCTCCTAGTGACAGGACTCTGATCGTGTCTCACCCCAGCTCAGAAACCTTTATGGCATCTTCATTAACTATTAGCTTGAAGCCCCAGGCTCCTGTCCTGCTCCTAAGGACCATCCACCATCCAGTCTTAGTCTGCATTTCTTTCCTTTTCTTTTTTTCTCTAAAGAATTATTGATTTATTTCAGAGAGAGAGAGTTAGCATGAGTGGGGGAGTGAGAAAGGGAGAAAGAGACAAACAGTCTCCCCATACTGAGCATGGAGCCTGACAAGGGCCTGGATCCCAGGACCCCAAGCTCATGACTTGAGCCGAAATCAAGACTTCCGTACTCAACCGCTAAGCCTCCCAGGCCCCCACCCCAGCCTGCATTTCTGTTCTCATTCTCTTACACTTAACCTTGCCTGCTGTGTTCAGCCGCATTGAGCTGCTTACTCTCTATTCAGTACAGGCCCCCATCCCAGTGGCCCTACTCAGACTGAATGTGTTCTTTTCCACACTGCTAAGCTTCCAAAACCTTCCCATCTCTCTGTGCCCTGTCCCAAGTGCTCCCATCTCTACAATGCCTCCCTGTGCCCTCAGTCTCAGGCTCAGGCTTCTAATCCCTTTCTCTGAACTTCCATTAGTCTTCCTCTGAACTCTTGGCATGCTTACTGCTGTATGCTTTGTGTTATTTGGGCACATGACTTATTTAACTTCATATTCTGAGCCCAGGAGAATTCTTCCTAAGCACTTAGTGCAGTTCCTATCTGTTGTTGCAGTTAGCAAATGTATTGTGATAAGTAAACCAGGCGTGTGGATAATAATAAGCTGATTAAGAACTGACAGATGCTTTCTCCACTGAGTATTCTTAGCTCCCTTGGCAAACATAAGTTGACCATATATGCATGGGCTTTTTCTGGGCTTTTAGTTCTGTTCCATTGGCCCATGTGTTTATGCCCGTACTACACTTTTAATTACCATAAATTTGTTTTTGTTTTTTTAAGATTTTATTTATTTATTTGAGAGAGAGCGCCAGCAGGGGGAGGAGCAGAGGGAAAGGGAGAAGCAGGCTCCCTGCTGAGCACAGAGCCCGACTTGGGGCTCCACCCTAGGACTCCTGAGATCTGAGCTGAAGGCAGACGCTTAACTGACTGAGCCACCCAGGTGCCCCTAATACTATAAATTTGTAATAAAATATGAAATCAGAAAAAAAAATGAGTTGACAGATGTGTTGGAACTAAAAAGACAGGACAACAGCGGTCTATTGCTAGCTGAGTGGCAGCCAGGTTATGTTCCATGCCAGCCAAGAGCTGTTATGTGGTTCTTGTTGAGGTGTAAAGAGGTAAGTGAACTCATTGGAGTGGCTGTTATATGCCAGTCACTCTGCTAGATGTTTTACTTGATTTACTCCTTTGAACCCCAATCAGATCACGTTCTTCCCTTTCTTTTTTTTTTTTAAAGCTTTTATTTATTTATTCATGAGAGACACACACAGAGAGAGGGGCAGAGACACAGGCAGAGGGAGAAGCAGGCTCCATGCAGGGAGCTCGACATGGGGCTCCATCCCAGGGCCCCAGGATCACGCTCCAGGCCGAAGGCAGGCACCAAACTGCTGAGCCACCCAGGGATCCCCTCTTGTACCCTTAAAATAAAACCCAAACTCTGTAACACTAGCCCTACAGAATCCCTAAATGTGTCCTTCATGTCCTTAACCGGATACACTGCCCTGCCTCCTCACTCCACCCAACCTCCACTGCTCCTTAAAGCTTTGCCTGTAAATCCTAGGTGTATGTCTTCCCTTTTCAGCCTCAAAACTGTGACCCATTATGGTAATAGTGAATATGCTGTCTTTGTATGGTGGCTTACTTTTTCAAAAATACAATCTTAGGTGATTTCGTCTCTGATCTCATTTCAGTTGGTAATCTTAGGACTGCCTTTTGCAAAGACAGGAGTATAGAGGGAATGAAGTGCCAAGAAAACTGGACAGTGTATCAAAGCACATCTTTGCTAAACATCACAAGCCAGCTGTAGGACTAACTCATACCTTTCTTTAAGCTTTAGATATGTTCTGATAAGCTTTCTTCAAATAGAGTTTGGCTAACCACACTGTCTTTAAAACGTACTATGAAGTTTCTAGGATCTTTGAAGAGAAACAAGCAACCGGTAGTTCTAATAACCACTGTGGGGAGGGTAATTGGTGGATAGCAATAGGATGGAAACTGACTTTTCACTATATACTCTTTTGTACCTTAAGAAATTTTTTAACCACATATTTGTAATGGTTATTTATGTTAGCTTTATATATATGTACATACATTTGTATACATACATGTATGTACGTGTATTTTACACGCACAGGATACATATGTTTACTCTGAAATTGCTGTTCATTCTCGTCATTTTATTTCAAAAAGCAATCAGATCATATGAGACAATTTGGAAAAAAAGAGGAAGAAAAATAATTATTCTGAATCCTACAATAATCCTTAAACGACCACTTGGGATTGCCATTGAAAAATGAATTCTGGGGTGCCTGGGATGGCCCAGTCGGTTGAGCCTCCGACTCTTGATTTTGGTTCAGGTCATGATCTCAGGGTCCTAGGATTGAGCCCCACATTGGCTCCACCCTCAGCACAGAATCTGCTTATCCCTTTCCCCCGTCCTCCCCCCATGCTTGCTCTCTCAAATAAATGAATAAGTAAATAAATAAAATACTTAAAAAAAGAAAAATGAATTCTGGAGTAGATGTTTTGTAGAACAAACAACCTGACATTCCCTTTGAACCTGTTCTGTAAGTAGGTATACCAAATATGAATTTTATAGTAGTTTTTATAGAAATTTATATAGTTTTTATAGAATTTTATAGTTTAGGCCTTTAGTTACTCTTGTAAGTAAAAGAATTTCCTCTACATAATCTTCATGGTCATTCATTTCTCTACCCCATTATGACAGGAATAAAACACATGCAAAAAGGAGAAATAACCCAGTCTCATCCTGAGCCTCACCTAAGCTTTTACCACACCTGCCCCTCCAGCCCCACCGCAGTTGGTACATGGATATATAGCATGTAGCAAGGGCAGTTAGGAAGAATAAAGGAAGTAGAAATTGTAGAATGGCCAGAATTTCCCAATTAGTTGGATGTAGAGTTAAGGAAGATAGCCCAAAGATAATCAGGTTTTAAGTATAAACAGCAAGCTAAAAGATTAGGTTTTAGGAATCAAGATTCCTAAAACTCCATTTCTGCAGATTGTTAGCTGCCCTATCTTCTGTAATGTTCTTAACTCCCAAGCCTCAGTTTCTTCGTCTATAACATCGGGATAATTTAGTGCCAATTTCACTAGATTATTGGATGGCTTAAGAGCATAGGTCCATATAAAGCACTTAGTGTAGTGCTTGAGTGTTTTCCACTTTTTTAAAAAAGATTTTATTTATTTATTCATGAGAGAGAGAGAGAGAGGCAGAGACACAGGCAGAGGGAGAAGCAGGCTCCATGCAGGGAGCCTGACGTGAGACTCAATCCTGGGTCCCCAGGATCACGCCTTGGGCTGAAGGGGGCACTAAACGGCTGAGCCACCTGGGCTGCCCTCCACTTTTAATGATTAACCATGATGCTAGTTTTTTAAGATAGAGAACATAAAAAGAGGAACAGAGACAGGAGATGGTGAAGGAAGGTGATTTCCATTTAGACGAGCTAAATTTAAAGTACCCAAGGGATGTTTGTTCTGCAGTCTCCAGAAGGCAGAGGCGGGCCTGGGGTGGATAGGGGCCTCACCTCACCTGTGCTACAAGAGGAATGATCCTGGCTCTGCCACTATACTGTGGTTTTGCATTCATTTTCTGTTACCTAGATGATTGCAAAGCTCAAATTGTATGAATCTGTGAAAATATTTGATCACCTGGAAGACCTTGTGATTGCTTATCAGAGTACACTCGGCTAACTGTGAGTTTGTGGGTTTTTCCAGCTTTGGGCGGGGGTGCTATTTATGTTGAGTGGTCTGCTTGCTACTTCAGAGTTTCTGCCCTGAGGCAGCAGGAGGTGACATCTAGCTGTCTGCCACAACCAAGCCAAGAGCCCTTGGTCTGAATGAGCATGTGGTGCTTCTGCCTTGGGAATATTCTCCTGCCCCTCAGGACAGTGGCTTAGTGTTGAATGGGAGGAGTCTCTGTTGAAGTTAAATTCCATATGATCAGTTTAAGTCCTGTTATAAAGAACATATCCTGGAGGTACTTAAATTTTTTTCCTTCTTATTGCAGATCATCAACGCTGTGGTGCTGCTAATTCTGTTGAGCGCCCTGGCTGACCCAGACCAGTACCACTTTTCAAGTTCTGAGCTAGGTGGCGACTTTGAGTTCATGGATGATGCCAGTAAGTACATCAGATAGCAGTTGTAGATCTTCTGGTATTTTTCAAGGGCAGGGAATCCTGCTGTCAGTTCTTCCTGCTAAATTTCAAATATTGATTCATGGGCCCATTTGAACTGATACATCACTTTCTTTCCATGGTTACAAATCAGATCAACAAATACTTATGTGCTGCTTGTGCTCTGCCCCTGTTCTAAGTGCAAGAGTCTAAATAAGATCTCTTTTGTTTTTTTTTATTGCACTTTGCATTAACTTTCCCATCTTTTAAATTATTGCTTTGTCATAGTCTTTTTACCCTGGGCCTTTTGGCCTTTTTGAGAGGATGGGAAGTAAATGGCAGGAAGCAAGGTCAAAAGGATCACACATATCTATCTCATTGTGTCTTCTATTATGTCTCTGTATTCACCTTTCTTTTAGGAGATGATCATTCTCTGTTCCAGAAACTGTGCTCATTATTTGGTGGACTTGGGCTTTTTTCTAATAAGTAAAAACATACACAGGGATATGGTTGTGGGATAGGCCAGAAGGAGGCTAGGCACCCAGCTCTTAAGATCATGGATACCTGAACATTTTATAATTATAGTTATGCTGTGTCCACACTTAAAGGGGCAGTATTGTGCATAATCCCAAACAAAAGATCATGCAAATTTAATTGGAGACCTATAAATGCATTAAAAAAAAATGTTGGGGCAAGATGAGTAAGGTGGGGAAAGAGCGACTCGAGATGGGTTTTAGGCATAGACCAGGAACATTCGAAAGATCATGAGGCTTGTGGGTTCTATTCTCAGGGTGAGAAAAATCACTATTCAGTGGTTTTCAGAATTAAGTGGTTATGCACTGATGTGTCTTCTGCAGATTCCTTTCATCGCTAAGAAAAGGATGCATTTAAGAGACTGGTGTGTGAGCACAGAAGCCAGGACACTAGTTTGGAGGTGTTTCCCTGTGATCCAAGACTGTACTGAGGTTAGGGAAGAGGGTGGGTTTTGGAGGTAGGATTGATAGTCCTTGTTAGTGTGGGTAAGAAAGGAAAGGGAGGAATCCAAGATGACCCCTGCTTTCCAGCTTGAATAAAAGACCTGAGCTTCAGTGAAGTGAGACAGTCTGGGGTCAGGAGATGAGAGTACACCTGACGGAGGGAGCTCGACTTTGCTTTAAGTGATTCACTGCATTCGTTAGGAGTCTAGGCTCTGAAGCAAAAGACCTTAGTCTGAATCCTGACTGTGCCATGTATTTTTTTTTAAGATTTTTATTGGTTTATTCATGAGAGACAGAGAGAGAGAGAGAGAGAGAGAGAGGCAGAGACACAGGCAGAGGGAGAAGCAGGCTCCATGCAGGGAGCCTGATGTGGGACTCGATCCAAGGACTCCAGGATCATGCCCTGGGCTGAAGGCAGGCCCCAAACCGCTGAGCCACCCAGGGATCCCCTGTGCCATGTATTAAATGTGTTAACATGGGGCTACTTAACTTAGTGTGCCTTCTATTCTCAATCTGCAAAATAGGGTTGATCATAGTATCTGCCTCATGGGATAGTCATGGTGATTAAATCAATTAGTGCATGAAAAATGCTTAGAATGCAGTCTGAGCCATGGTAAGTGCTCAATATATTTTGCTTTTACTAACCATTCTTATTTAGGTATGGTCCAGTTGGAATATGAGCTGTCTTAGAGTAGAGAGATTAAAATGGGGGGTGGCTCTGTAACCCAGAACCCAATGTCTGGGCTGATGTAAATTTGAGCACATCAGCCTAAAATGGTATTTATATTAAGGACATAGTGAAAGGAAAAGGAAAGGGGTCCCAGATTGTGCCCTGTAGGAGCACCAACAGTAGAGGTCAGAACAGGAGCCTGAGAGGAACTGGTACTGAAGTAAACAGAAAACCAGGAGATGCTTTCTTTTCTTTTTTATTAAAGATTTATTTATCTATTTTAGAGAGAGACAGAGAGAGAAAAAAAAGCAGAGTGAAAGGGACAGGCAGATGCCCTGCTGAGCGTGGAGCTCAACACAGGGCTCAGTCTCATGCTCTTAAGATCATGACCTAGAACCGAAACCAAGAGTTGGATGCCCAACCTACTGAGCCATCCAAGTGCCCCCAGGAGATGCTTTCTATCTGTCGCCTTCCACTACGGTAACTTTGTAATACGTACTAAGCAATCAGGACATTATATTCTGGAGTGTGGGACCTTGTCAGACTGAGATGAAGTTTCTGCTGTAACATTGCTCCTTCTGTCTATTTTGAATGACCCTGTTACTTTTACAGATTTTCCAGAAAGGGTAATGAGTTCTGTTAATATTAAATTAATATCTCTGCCTTCCCTCCCTTTAGCTAAAAGACCATGTAGTCTATATGTATAATGTTTGATTGATATTTATTTTATTTATTTATTAATTTTTTGGATTGGCATTTAAAAACAAATTATCTTTCACTGTTTCCAGTAGCAGGATTCCATTTCTAAGGTAACTGAGGTTAGAAAAAGAAGTTTTAAATGATACAGCTATGGTTCTCTCTGAATCGAACAGTAACACTATATGCCTTGCTCTAATTCCCAGAGATTAAGCTGGTAATGAGCCTCTGGCAGTATAGGCTTAATTTAGCTGACTTCGAAGACTTGCTGGGGCTTAAGAGTTTAAAATAGTAATTGTTCTCTAATGTCCTGGATATTAATTCCAGTGCATTTGAGTTTTCTCTCATATCTCATATGTTTGAAGGAAATGAATGAAGAGTTTGTAATTATGGTTAGGACTATCAGTCTTTTGAATCACATGTTATAAAAAGGTACAAAAGAGTAGATAGTCACTTGAGTAAATCTTTTTTTAACTTCTTTCCGCTTACATTTCCTTTTCACGTGCTTTTATCTCCTTTTTTTTTTTTAAAGATTTTATTTATTTACTTGAGAGAGAGCAAAAGAGAGAGAGAGGATGAGCAGAGCGGAGGGGTAGAGGAAGAGGAGGAAGCAGGCTCCCCACTGAGCAGGGATCCTGATGTGGGGTTCCATCCCAGGACCCCGGGATCATGACCTGAGCTCAACCACTGAGCCACCCAGGAGCCCCTGATCTCCTTTTTAAAACAAATTTGTAGGTCAAAGTTTATCGCGTTTGACAAGCCTTTCTATGTTTTATTCACATGTGGATAGAATTAAATAATCCTTGAAATGGGCATAATCAATTGCTTTAAGTAGCAGTTTTAAATTGTTATCTTTTTGGAATAGTTGTGGCCATCTGCAGATTTTATCCAGAAGGACAGAGCAGGAATGTGTTTCACTTTTCCATATGGTATTTTACTAAAATGATCTGGGAGAAGAAGATGTGTTATTTACATCAGGAAGAGCCATATGCGAGAATCCAGTGGGATAAAGAAAGAAAATATGTAGATTTCTCTTAAAAAAATCTAGCCCTTTAACATTTGTATTTTAATATATATTTTATATGGTGCAAAAATATTAGTGACAATACATATTTATAATTTATAAATAAGTACACATTTTTATGTTACACCCTCCTCCCCACCTCCCAAATTGACCATACTAGGAAAGAATAAGGAAGTGTCATCAATTCAAGGAAACTACAGAGACACAACTAATGTCGGTCGTATGAGATCCTGGATTGGATTTTGGAATAATAAAAGGACATTAAGGGGGAGCAAGTGAAATTTACCAAAGTTTTGTAGTCTAATTAATAGTATCATATAAATGTTAATTTCCTGGTTTTGATGATAAACGGTTACTACTAGGGGAAGCAGGATGAAGGGTATACTTGAACTCTCTACTGTTCTTGTAACTTGCCTATATGTCCAAAATGATTTCAGGATAAAAAGTCAAAGAAAAAAATAGTTCAATCTGTTGACTTAGAGGGCCAAAGGATAATGATTAAAAAGCATATATGTGTGGCATTTGGTATTATACACTCATAACTTACTTTGAGTAGAAGTAGACTGCATGGCATTTTATTTGTAAAATTTTAATGGATTCGCCAAGAATTGTGGCAGCAAGTATCAGTGCTGTGCATGGTGCCAAAGAGCCCATCAGTCAAATTAATTTCTGGTTAATTTTGCAGGAGATATGTCTTTTCAGTCAAACTTAGTTTTATTTACCAAGTAGACATGCTTGGCATAAGGAAGGAAATGTACATAAAAAATAATCAAGAATTGATGGTTAGCATATATGCCCCCCCCCCAATTTAGGATAAAGACACCACTACATTTATTGGAGAACAGATGATCTTTTCAATAAATAGTTCTGGGTGAAATCAATGAGAGAAAAACACATACTTCACAAAAGAAGATATCCATAGAACCAATAAACAGGAAAATATTTTCCACATTATTAGTTGTAAAGGAAATACAGATTATAAGCACAGTAGTGAAGCACTGCCCCTTTCCAAAGTGGCCAACACTAACCAAACTGATAATACCACCTCTGCTGATAAAGATGTGGAATGACTGGAATTCCCAGATTGCTGCTGGGAGTATAAATCGTACAACCATTTTTGGGAAAACTAAAGCTAAATATACATCTACCCTGTGACTCTGCAGTTCCACTCCTAGATATGGACCTTGCAGAAATGAGTGCTTGTGTCCGTCATAAGCCAGGTGTAAAAATGGTCTTAGTAGCTTCATTTATAACAGCTCCAAATTGGAAACAATCCAGATTCCCACTGGTGGTAGAATAGACAGAAATGAAGTGATCCAAAATGAAACCATATAAGCAAAAGGGTGATGGTGATTCACTGTACTTTTCTATATGTTTGAAAGTTTTGATAAAAAATAAAAATCTAAAAATGAGGTGCCTGGATGGCTCAGTTGGTTGAGTGTCTGACTCTAGGTTTTAGCTCAGGCCATGATCTCAGGATCGTGAGATTGAGTTGGGCTTCACATTGGGCTCTCCCTCTCCCTCTGTCCCTACCCCCACCCCATGTGCTCTCTCTCTTTCTTAAATACATAAAGTAATTAATTTTAAAAATCTAAGAAATAGGAAAAAAGAATGATCAGGCTTTCCATATGGCTCTTGGCACTACAGAGTAGAGCTTTACTTGCTCCAGATACATCCTCCACATACACTAGGCAGTCAGTCTGCACAGTTTGTCTACTGTGCATAAAAATCCCAACAGACGGGGATCCCTGGGTGGCGCAGCGGTTTGGCGCCTGCCTTTGGCCCAGGGCGCGATCCTGGGGACCTGGGATCGAGTCCCATGTCGGGCTCCCGGTGCATGGAGCCTGCTTCTCCCTCTGCCTGTGTCTCTGCCTCTCTCTCTCTCACTGTGTGCCTATCATAAAAAAAAATCCCAACAGTCTTAAGGAAATAGACACACATATGCAGCAGCAGAGGAAGTGAAGCCATAGGAACCATCCTGGTTCCTTTCTTTTCATCCATTCACCCTCTTGTCCTCCCATCTGTGTATTTATCTTTAAGTTGTGTGGCTCAAAAGGTTGCATATCTTACACATTGACTACATCTTGCTTAATATTCTATTTTTATTTTTTTTTAAGATTTTATTTATTCATGAGAGACAGAGAGGTAGAGACACAGGCAGAGGGGGAAGCAGGCTCCCTGCGGGGACCCTGATGGCAAGACTCGAACCAAGGACCCTGGGATCACACCCTGAGCCAAAGGCAGATGCTCAACTACCGAACCACCCAGGTGCCTCTCGCTTATTTTTTAAAAAAAGATAATTCAATGAAAATTCTCAATATTTTTTTACACAGATGTAGATGTAAGACGACCACTAGGGATAATTAAGTGACCTGGATAATCAAGGCCAGCAATTACTATCTCTAGACCTGAAGGAGGGGTGGAGGCTCTAGTTCCTGGAGCTGGGAATGAGGGACTCATACAGGGTTAACTTCTGCATCAGGATCAGTGATTTCTGGTCTAGGGCCACAGCCAACCAAAGGCAACCTCAGCTTCCCTTTGATCTCATGTCTGGGCTCCATACTGGCTGGACTCCACTTAAGCCAGAGGGTAAGAGAGGCTGTTAGAGCCCATAAGGGTCTGCCTCCTGGGCCAGAGAACTGGATGGTGAAAGGCAAATGGAAGACCTCTGGTAGAATTACTCACTTGTTTAATTGGATGTTCCACCTAACCAGCTATTTTGCCTCCTGCATGTTTCCCCACTTTGTCTGCAAGAATAAAGAACTGTGCTAAATGTCTAATTTTTAAAAAATTAGATACATTAAGCCAGGGCACCTCGGTGGCTCAGTTGGTTAAGTGTCTGCCTTCAGCTCAGGTCATGATTTCAGGATCCTGGGATTGAGCCCCACACTGGCTCCCTGCTCAGTGGGGAACCTACTTCTCTCTATCCCTCTGTGCCCACCCACTCCCACACATGCTCTCTCTCTCTCAAATAAATAAAATCTTTTAAAAATAAAATAAAATTTGATACATCAAGCCTGCAGATTATTTTTTTTTAAGATGTATTTATTTTAAAGAGAGAGAGTGAGCAAGCAAGGGAGGGGACAGAGGGATATGGAAAGAATATCAAGCAAATTCTGTGATGAGCACAGAGCCCAATGCAGAGCTCCATCTGATGATCCTGGGATCGCGACCTGAGCTAAAACCAAGAGTCAATTGACTGCTAAACCACTGAGCCTCCCTGGCACACCGTGCCCCACTTCCCCCAGCCCCCAGATTGCTTTGATTTGTTTGAGCTTCCGAGTTGGCTGGAGATTGAGTGGGAACTAAAATAGCTCAAACACCCAGTGCTCTTCCTTTTGTGTTGTTTTCTCACCTGCAGCTGTTCTAATGATGAATTTTGTTGTTGTTGCGGTTGCTTGCATTTTAATGTGTTTGAAATCAGGATGTGATTTACCATTTCGTGTGGATTTAGTGTAAGGATCTTGTTTTTCCTCCAAATATTTATTTTGAAAAAAAATTCAAACTTTCAGAAAAGTTTCATGTACAATGAACATCCATCTTGCTTTTTTCATTAATAATAATTTATTTTTTTAATAAATTAATTTTTTATTGGTGTTCAATTTACCAACATACACAATAACACCCAGTGCTCATCCCGTCAAATGCCCCCCTCAGTGCCTGTCACCCATTCACCCCCACCCCCCGCCCTCCTCCCCTTCCATCACCCCTAGTTCGTTTCCCCGAGTTAGGAGTCTTTATGTTCTGTCTCCCTTTCTAATACTTCCCACACATTTCTTCTCCCTTCCCTTATATTCCCTTTCACTACTATTTATATTCCCCAAATGAATGAGAACATATAATGTTTGTCCTTCTCCAATTGACTTACTTCACTCAGCATAATACCCTCCAGTTCCATCCACGTTGAAGCAAGTGGTGGGTATTTGTCGTTTCTAATGGCTGAGTAATATTCCATTGTATACATAGACCACATCTTCTTTATCCATTCATCTTTCGATGGACACCGAGGCTCCTTCCACAGTTTGGCTATTGTGGACATTGCTGCTAGAAACATCGGGGTGCAGGTGTCCCAGCGTTTCATTGCATCTGAATCTTTGGGGTAAATCCCCAACAGTGCAACTGCTGGGTCGTAGGGCAGGTCTATTTTTAACTCTTTGAGGAACCTCCACACAGTTTTCCAGAGTGGCTGCACTAGTTCACATTCCCACCAGCAGTGTAAGAGGGTTCCCTTTTCTCCGCATCCTCTCCAACATTTGTGGTTTCCTGCCTTGTTAATTTTCCCCATTCTCACTGGTGTGAGGTGGTATCTCATTGTGGTTTTGATTTGTATTTCCCTGATGGCAAGTGATGCAGAGCATTTTCTCATGTGTGTGTTGGCCATGTCCCTGTCTTCCTCTGTGAGATTTCTGTTCATGTCTTTTGCCCATTTCATGATTGGATTGTTTGTTTCTTTGCTGTTGAGTTTAATAAGTTCTTTATAGATTTTGGAAACTAGCCCTTTATTTGATATGTCATTTGCAAATATCTTCTCCCATTCTGTAGCTTGTCTTTTAGTTTTATTGACTGTATCCTTTGCTGTGCAGAAGCTGCTTATCTTGATGAAATCCCAATAGTTCATTTTTGCTTTTGTTTCTTTTGCCTTTGTGGATGTATCTTGCAAGAAGTTACTGTCGCCGAGTTCAAAAAGGGTGTTGCCTGTGTTCTCTTCTATTATTTTGATGGACTCTTGTGTCACATTTAGATCTTTCATCCATTTTGAGTTTATCTTTGTGTATGGTGAAAGAGAGTGGTCCAGTTTCATTCTTCTGCATGTGGATGTCCAATTTTCCCAACACCATTTATTGAAGAGACTGTCTTTCTTCCAGTGGATAGTCTTTCCTCCTTTATCGAATATTAGTTGCCCATACAGTTCAGGGTCCCCTTCTGGGTTCTCTATTCTGTTCCATTGATCTATGTGTCTGTTTTTGTGCCAGTATCACACTGTCTTGATGACCACAGCTTTGTAGTACAACCTGAAATCTGGCATTGTGATGCCCCCAGCTATGGTTTTCTTTTTTAAAATTCCCCTGGCAATTTGGGGTCTTTTCTGATTCCACACAAATCTTAAAATAATTTGTTCTAACTCTCTGAAGAAAGTCCATGGTATTTTGATAGGGATTGAATTAAACGTGTAAAATGCCCTGGGTAACATTGATATTTTTACAATATTAATTCTGCCAATCCATGAGCATGGAATATTTTTCCATCTCTTTGTGTCTTCCTCAATTTCTTTCAGAAGTGTTCTATAGTTTTTAGGGTATAGATCCTTTACCTCTTTGGTTAGGTTTATTCCTAGGTATCTTATGCTTTTGGGTGCAATTGTAAATGGGATTGACTCCTTAATTTCTCTTTCTTCAGTCTCATTGTTAGTGTATAGAAATGCCATTGATTTCTGGGCATTGATTTTGTATCCTGCCACGCTGCCAAATTGCTATGTGAGTTCTAGCAACCTTGGAGTGGAGGCTTTTGGGTTTTCTACGTAGAGTATCATGTCATCGGCGAAGAGGGAGAGTTTGACTTCTTCTGTGCCAATTTGAATGCCTTTAATGTCTTTTTGTTGTCTGATTGCTGAGGCTAGGACTTCCAGTACTATGTTGAATAGCAGCGGTGAGAGTGGGCATCCCTGTCTTGTTCCTGATCTTAGGGGAAAGGCTCCCAGTGCTTCCCCATTGAGAATGATATTTGCTGAGGGCTTTTTGTAGATGGCTTTTAAGATGTCGAGGAAAGTTCCCTCTATCCCTACACTCTGAAGCGTTTTGATCAGGAATGGATGCTGTATTTTGTCAAATGCTTTCTCTGCATCTAATGAGAGGATCATATGGTTCTTGGTTTTTCTCTTGCTGATATGATGAATCACATTGATTGTTTTATGAGTGTTGAACCAGCCTTGTGTCCCGGGGATAAATCCTATTTGGTCATGGTGAATAATTTTCTTGATGTGTTGTTGGATCCTATTGGCTAGTATCTTGTTGAGAATTTTTGCATCCATGTTCATCAGGGATATTGGTCTGTAATTCTCCTTTTTGGTGGGGTCTTTGTCTGGTTTTGGAATTAAGGTGATGCTGGCCTCATAAAATCAATTTGGAAGTACTCCGTCTCTTTCTATCTTTCCAAACAGCTTTAGTAGAATAGGTATGATTTCTTCTTTAAATGTTTGATAGAATTCCCCTGGGAAGCCATCTGGTCCTGGACTCTTGTGTCTTGGGAGGTTTTTGATGACGGCTTCAATTTCCTCCCTGGTTATTGGCCTGTTCAGATTTTCTATTTCCTCCTGTTCCAGTTTTGGTAGTTTGTGGCTTTCCAGGAATGTGTCCATTTCTTCTAGATTGCCTAATTTATTGGCGTATAGCTGTTCATAATATGTTTTTAAAATCATTCGTATTTCCTTGGTGTTGGTAGTGATCTCTCCTTTCTCATTCATGATTTTATTAATTTGAGTCTTCTCTCTCTTCTTTTTAATAAGGTTGGCTAATGGTTTATCTATCTTATTAATTCTTTCAAAGAACCAACTCCTGCTTCTGTTGATCTGTTCCACAGTTCTTTTGGTCTCGATTTCGTTGAGTTCTGCTCAAATTTTAATTAACTCTCTTCTTCTGTTGGGTGTAGGATCTATCTGCTGTTTTTTCTCTAGCTCCTTTATGTGTAAGGTTAGCTTTTGTATTTGAGTTCTTTCCAGTTTTTGAATGGATGCTTGTATTGCGATGTATTTCCCCCTTAGGACTGCTTTTGCTGCATCCCAAGGATTTGAACGGTTGTATCTTCATTCTCATTAGTTTCCATGAATCTTTTTAATTCTTCCTTAATTTCCTGGTTGACCCTTTCATCTTTTAGCAGGATGGTCCTTTACCTCCACGTGCTTGAGGTCCTTCCAAACTTCTCGTTGTGATTTAGTTCTAATTTCAAGGCATTATGGTCTGAGAATATGCAGGGGACGATCCCAATCTTTTGGTATCGGTTCAGACCCGATTTGTGACCCAGTATGTGGTCTATTCTGGAGAAAGTTCCATGTGCCCTTGAGAAGAATTTGTATTCAGTTGAGTTTGGATGTAAAGTTCTGTAGATATCTGTGAAATCCATCTGGTCCAGTGTATCATTTAAGCTCTCATTTCTTTGGAGATGTTGTGCTTAGAAGACCTATTGAGGGTAGAAAGAGTTAGATTGAAGTCACCAAGTATAAGTGTATTATTATCTAAGTATTTCTTCACTTTGGTTATTAATTGGCTTAAATATTTGGAAGCTCCCACATTCGGGGCATATATATTGAGGATTGTTAAGTCCTCTTGTTGGATAGATCCTTTAAATATGATATACTGTCCCTCTTTATCTCTCACTACAGTCTTCGGGGTAAATTTTAGTTTGTCTGATATAAGGATGGCTACCCCTGCTTTCTTTTGATGACCATTTGAATGGTAATTGGTTCTCCAACCTTTTATTTTCAGGCTGTAGGTGTCCTTCTGTCTAAAATGAGTCTCTTGTAGACAGCAAATAGATGGGTCTTGCTTTTTTATCCTGTCTGAAACCCTGTGCCTTTTGATGGGGTCATTAAGCCCGTTCACGTTCAGAGTTACTGTTGACAGATATGAGTTTAGTGTCATCATGATATCTATTCAGTCCTTGTTTTTTCTGGATTGTTCCACTGAACTTCTTCTTAAAGAGGAATTTTAAGAGTCCCCCTTAAAATATCTTGCAGAGCTGGTTTGGAGGTCACATATTCTTTCAGTTCCTGCCTGTCTTGGAAGCTCTTATCTCTCCTTCCATTTTGAATGAGAACGTTGCTGGATAAAGTATTCTTGGTTGCATGTTCTTTTCATTTAGGACCCTGAATATATCCTGCCAGCCCTTCTGGCCTACCAGGTCTCTGTGGAGAGGTCTGCTGTTACCCTAATATTCCTCCCTATAAACGTCAGGGATTTCTTGTCTCTTGCTGCTTTAAGGATCTTCTCTTTATCTTTGGAATTTGCAAGCTTCACAATTAAATGTCGAGGTGTTGAACGGTTTTTATTGATTTTAGGGGGGGATCTCTCTATTTCCTGGATCTGAATGCCTGTTTCCCTTCCCAGATTAGGAAAGTTTTCAGCTAGGATTTGTTCAAATACATATTCTGGCCCTCTGGCCCTTTCAGCGCCCTTGGGAACCCCAATTAAACATAGGTTTTTCTTCGTCAGGCTGTCGTTTATTTCCCTTAATCTGTCCTCATGGTCTTTTAATTGTTTGTCTCTTTTTTCCTCAGTTTCCCTCTTTGCCATCAACTTGTCTTCTATGTCACTCACTCGTTCTTCCACCTTGTTAACCCTCGTCGTTAGGACTTCTAGTTTGGATTGCATCTCATTCAATTGATTTTTAATTTCTGCCTGATTGGATCTAAATTCTGCAGTCATGAAGTCTCTTGAGTCCTTTATGGTTCTTTCTAGAGCCACCAGTAGCTGTATAATAGTGCTTCTGAATTGGCTTTCTGACATTGAATTGTAATCCAGATTTTGTAACTCTGTGGGAGAGAGGACTGTTTCTGATTCTTTCTTTTGAGGTGAGGTTTTCCTTCTAGTCATTTTGCTCAGTGCAGAGTGGCCAAAAACAAGTTGTATTGGGGAAAAGGGGAAAAAGAGAGGAGAGAAAGAAGGAAAGAAAAGAGAAAAAGGAAAAAGAAAAAAGAGAAGAAAAAGAAAGAAAGGGGGAAAAAGGGTGGGGGAAGCAATCAGAAATCAAAAAAAATAAATCCGCGGGGGAGTATCTTCTGATTCTGTGTACTTTAAGTCCCTTGACTTCCCCTGGAACTTGTCCGTCTAGCTGGTCTTCTGGGGGAGGGGCCTGTTGTGCTGATTTTCAGGTGTTAGCACTTGGGGGAGCTGCTCTGCACTGCCTGGTGCAGGGCTCAGTGGGGGTTGTTTACCCTGTGAGGCCCCAGGAGGAACAACCCCAGGGGTGGAGGCCAGCTCTGGAGCCCTGGAGTCAGCTCCCGCAGTAACTCCGGAGCTCTCAGCCTTCAGAGGCCTGGATGCTCCGGGGCGGGGCCGCTGATCTGCTCAGCTCGGGGCAGGAGCGTCCTCGCTGTCCTGGGCCCTCCCGGCCTCTGCCTGTCCCAGGGGAGGCCGGATTCTGGGCTGTGTCCCGGCGCCCATGTGCTCCGGGGCCTGCGCTGTTGCATTCGCGCTCCCGCCCTGCAGCCCCCTCGGGGGAGCCGCCCCCGAGCCCCTCCGAGCTGCTCCGGGTCCCGCCGTGCGCGCTGCAGCCCTTAGGGTGCTCGGCGCACTCTCCCGGGCGCAGGTGCCTGTTAGTGTCCCCGGGAGCCCGAGGGCATCCCCGCTCTCCTGGGTCCTGCTCTAACTCCCTGCGGGCCCCTTTCTGCCCAGGAAGGTTGGTGCAGCTCCTGCTTCTCCGGGACGGGGCTCTCCTGTCCTGGGGACACTCGCCCCGGCCTCAGCCCGGCTCCTCGCGGGCCCCTCCCCCTTGGGGGCCTTTTGTTTCTTTATTTCGTTTTCCCCGTCTTCCTACCTTGATAGAAGCGCGAACTCTTCTCACTGTAGCGTTCCAGCTGTTCTCTCCTTAAATCTCAGGCCGAATTCGTAGATTTTCAGGATGATTTGAAGGTTATCTAGGTAATTTGGTGGGGACAGGTGATTGGGGACCCGACTCTTCCGCCGTCTTACCCCTCCTCTCCATTAATAATAATTTCGAGTTTTTCATTTTTTATGGATTATCTCTATATTGAATAGGCATAAAACAGTATTTACAGAATACCAAATAATGGTACAAGTATCTGTGTACCCACCACTCGTTTTAAGAAGTTGAATTTTAAGGGTGCCTATGTGGCTCCTTCGGTTAAGCATCTGCCTTCAGCTCGGGTCATGATCCTGGGGTCCTGGGATCAAGCTCTGCATCTGGCTCCTTGCTCACCAGGAAGTCTGCTTCTCCTTCTCCCTCTCCCAATGCCCCCCACTGCTTGTGCTGTCTCCCTCTGTCAGATAAATAAATAAAAATCTTTAAAAAAAAAAGAATCCTCATTTACCTGTGACATAATTAAAAGGAATGAATTTTAGGGGCTCCTGGGAGACTCCATCAGTTAAGCGTCCAACTCTTGTTTTCCGCTCAGGTCTTGATTTCTCATGGTCTTGAGTTCAAGCCCCACATTAGGCTCTACACACCTACTGAAAAAATAAAGAAAATAAACAAAAAGAATGAATTTTAATCCCTCAGAGTAGCTTATGTTCACTGTGGTGTACTACACATTATTTCAGAGGAGTCAGCACGTGCTCTGGTTTGCTAGGAGAGAAGTTATGTAAGCATGCTTTATCTTACCTGCTCTGTGTTTTCATTTGATTTACACTTTGATTCTACCTAAGTAGAATCAAGTTCACATGCTTGTCATTTACTCAGTCTGGTCAGTATGGTTGGTGTAAGATTTGTACAAACAGAATTTTAAAAATTTTCTCATCTCAAATCAACTTTTTTATGGTAAATAGTATATCATTGTGAATGGTAATAGGATATTTCATGACTTTTATTTGTGCCTTTTAAATTTCTCTTTGAGAAAGATGTACATTTAAACATTGTTTATAAAAAAAAATAAAAAATGAAAAATAAACATTGTTTATGATTATGTGAGATTTAGTCCTGGAGTTTCTTTTTACTTCAGAATAGGATATGCAGGTAATATTAATTTTCATAGGTTATATTAATATTTAAAAATTTAAAATACAGCTTTGAGTTTGTCTGTCTACCTATCTGTCTCTTTTAAGACTTGTGAAGTAAAGAATATCCTATAAATGGCCTGGTTCCATTAAATTAATTTTTTTCTCATCATAAATATGCTTGTACAGAATTTGGAAACTGTCTGAGTTGACAAGAAAATAATAAACTTTTGCCTGAGATTACTATCAATTCTAATAGGTTTTGCACATAGCAAGTACCTACTGATCTCCAGTACCTTTAGGGAGGTTGTGTGGTTTTCTCAGCACTTTGACCTGCATTACTGCATGTGATATTCCTCCTTCCCAGTGGGGTAGCATACTGGCTAAGAGTATTGACTCTGGGTTAGACTTCTTGGGAAGAATATCCCATCTATCATTTACCAGGTGGACAGTCTTGGATGAGCTACCTGCCTTGTCTTAGTTATCTTTTTCTTATCTAAAATGGGGTTAGTCATAGTACTTCACTCTTAGGTTAAGGATTCATTCTAAGGTTGTCATAAGGATTAAATGAAGTAACACAGTACCCAGTTAATTGAGAAAAGAAAGCACTCATATAAATGGGGAAAATCAAAGCAGACAATGGGCATTCCACTGTGGTCATTGCTTTCTGTAGGAACAAAGAACCTGATAACCCTCATTGCTTCGTATGCAAATGATGGCATGAGAATGCATCCATGTGTACTTATATATGTGCCTCTGAGTAGAGAGACTTTCCTTTTGTTCTAAAGAGCTAAGTCTCTTGGCCTTTGTTTTGCATGGAAAATGCATTCAAGTTTATTCCTCCCACTGATCCTGCAAGAATACTATGAGGCATAAGCGAACTTCTCTTGTAGGTGCCTCTTTTCCTCACAAAAGGTAAAAGGTAAGTTAATTTAGCATTAATATAAACAACAGGGACACCTCGATGGCTGAGGGTTGAGCATCTGCCTTCAGCTCAGGTCATGGTCCCGGGTCCTGGGATTGAGTCCCACATCGGGCTCCCTGCTTCTCCCTCTGCCTGTGTCTCTGCCTCTCTCTCTCTGTGTGTCTCATGAATAAATATAAAATTTTTAAAAACTATAAATAGCAACATATGTATTTATCCTGAAAGAAATCATGATATTTTTTATCACCCCCAAGTGATTTTTTTTTTACTTTTTTGAGAAAATTTAGGGTTTTTTTCTTTCTTTTTTTTTTTTTTGGAGAGGGAGCACGCTTTATTGGGGACAGAGCACTGCATGTGTCCCACAGATGAAGGCAGCCCAAGGGGTGTCCTATACATCACAAGCAAAAAGGTACATGGGAGGTTTTGCTAAGAAAGATCAACTGGAACATGGTTTCCTCCGGGGGCTTCCCCCACCTCATCCCTCGGAGGGGTCAGGACATGCCCAACCATCTCTTTGAAGGTAGCTCTGGTCTGCTAGAGATACAGTCCCTTGGGGGTGCCCTCTTGTTTTTTATAAAGAACATTTTCTTTAGATTTCTTGAAGTCCTCATTTGTTACTTTCATCCGACACTCTCTCAAGGCCATCAGACCAGCCTCTGTACAGATGGCCTTGATGTTGGCGCCAGAGAGGTCATCCTTAGCCATGATCAAGTCGTCCAGGGTCACATCATCGTCCAGCGTCATCCTGCTTATGTGGATCTGAAAGATATGCTTCTTAGTCTTTTCGTCGGGCAGGGGGAGCTCAATCTTCCTGTCAATGCGGCCTGGTCTGATAAGTGCTGGATCCAAGGTTTCTATCCGGTTTGTGGCCATAATGACCTTCACATCACCCCTTGAATCAAATCCATCCAACTGGTTCAACAGTTCCAACATCGTTTGTTGAATTTCCCTCTCCCCACCAGAATTTGAGTTGTATCATTTTGTTCCAATGGGATCAATTTCATCAATAAACACGATGGATAGTACATGTTCTTTCGCAACTCGAAACAATTCCCGAACAAGTTTGGGCCTGTTGCCTAGGTACTTCTGAATAAGTTCAGAGCCAACCACTCTCAAGAAAGTGGCTGAGGTTTGGTTTGCTACTGCTTTGGCTAATAAAGTTTTACCTGTGTCAGGTGGACCTAGAGAATGACCCCCTTTGGGGGCTTTATACCCATCTCTTTATAATATTCAGATTGAGTGAGAGGAAGCTCCATGGATTCCTTAATTTCCTGGATTTGGTTGTCCAATCCCCCAATATCAGCATAGGTTTCCTGGGGGGCCTTGTCTACCTTCATTACTGTGACCAAGGGATCCGTGTCATCCATGAGCAGCCCTATACAGCATGCACCTTGTGGTTGAGCAGGACGGCACAGCCTGGTTCCAGCAGATCTTTGTCTACAAAGGAGAGAATGCTGACGTAGTGTTCTGAGCCCACAGATGTAGACACGATGGCATGATTGTCATCAATGATCTCTTCCAAGGTTCCTACTGACATTGGGGTCCCCCTCAGATCATCCACCTTAGATTTTGCCTCCTCTTGCTTTTCCTCTAAAGCCTTCATTTGTTCCTGATTTCTAATGAATTCTTCCTCCATGAGAAGATAGTCTTTAATTCTAACTTCAATAATTTTAACTGGCATTGAGTGTGAGGTGTCACCAGTGGGAGCTTGCTCACAGCATCTGGTCCTTTTGTTTTCTTCTTTATCCCCACTCTAGTTGGTACATGAGCTTCATATTTCTTTTTCTTGCCCTTGTCATCCTTCTTGCCACCTCCAGGGCCATGACCACCACTCTGACTTTGATCCATCTTGCTTCGGCCACTCGAACCACGGTTGCTGGAAGTGCATCCCAAGAATCAAATTTTCACTCCTTTAATAAAAGTCATAGCATTATTATGAATTAATTGCTCTGAATCTGTAGATTAATCTTAGCAACCTTCATTTTTTTTTCTTAAGATGGCAAATGGTCTTTGTTGATATATCTGCATTTTATGTAAACCTCCTACTTAAAATGTCCTCATTCTCTAAAGCTGAGGATACAGAGGATGGTTCTAGAAGTGGAACCAGCCTGTCACTTTGGAAGTGACAGGCTGGTCACTAGTCAAAGCTGAAGTTGGAGCAGCAGAGTCTTAGCAGAAAGAGCCAGAGATCTGAAATCCCCAGAGCAGTCATGGTTTAGCCTTTTGATGCAAATACTGTCTCAGCAAGTTACATAACCTCCAAGCCTAGTTTTGCAGTCTGCTCAGTGGGAACAACATCTGTCTCAGAGTTAGGAGCACTAAATGAAGTGTCTGTGAAGTGCCCCAGACGGTGTCAGCACTGTAGAGATACTTAACTCTGTGGAATTTTGTGCTCTCTTAGCTAGTGAGAACCTCCCACTAGAACCCCAATCATATGTACTAAACTAAATCTCTAAAGATATAGTAGTGAGAATAATCGTTTATTTAGTCCCAACAGTGATAATAGGCATTGCTTTAGATCAGCACCGTTCAATAGGAATAGAGTGCAAGCACATATGCAATCTAAAATTTCCTAGAAGCCACATTTAAAAAGGTAGTCAGGGGTAAAATTAACTTTAATAATTTATCTTTCTTAGTTTAGTATATCCAATATATGTTAGCATGCAATCAGTATATTGAATAATATAATCTTGAATAATCGTTTATTTAGTCCCAACAGTGATAATAGGCATTGCTTTAGATCAGCACCGTTCAATAGGAATAATCCTATTGATCAGCACCGTTCAATAGGAATAGAGTGCAAGCACATATGCAATCTAAAATTTCCTGGAAGCCACATTTAAAAAGGTAGTCAGGGGTAAAATTAACTTTAATAATTTATCTTTCTTAGCTTAGTATATCCAATATATGTTAGCATGCAATCAGTATAAAAATTACTAATGAGCTGTTTTACATATTTTTGAAAAAATGAATTCTGGAGTAGTAGATTTTAATGGTACAGCACATCTCAATTCAGATTGAGCACATTGCAAGTGCTCAGTGCCCACGTGTGGCTAGTGGCTGCTGTAGTGGGCATCTTGTATATGTTGGGTTGTTGTAGTAAACACGATAGAGTTCTTTTCCTCAGAAAGCTTCCTCTAGCAGAGGGAGATAGCTAATGCGCAACAGATATAAGTAAGATAGTAGTGATATGTGCTAAAGAAAAATGCGGCATTGACGTGGGAGGAATTGGAAGGGCTGCATTACCTAGAATACTAAGAGAAGAGCTATTGGAGATGTGGATGTTTGGGCTGAGGCCTGAATGATCGAAAAGGAGTTAGGGGCGCCTGGGTGGCTCACTCTTTTGAGCTTGGGCATTGGCCTTGGCTCCAGTCATGATTTCAAGGTCCTAGGATCAAGCCCCCCATCTAGCTCCCTGCTCAGCCACGCACCTCACCTTTCCGCTCATGCGCATTCTCTCTTCCCTTCAAATAAATAGAATCTTTAAAAAAACAAATAAAAATGCTTACTTCTGTGAAAATGTGAGTGACATTGTCTCCAGTCAGTGGGAACTGCAAATGCAAGGCCCTATGATGGGAAATTCTCCTTGTACTTAGCAAACCAAGTGGTATGACTGGGTTGTAGGAAGCCAGAAAAGTACAAGATGAGATTGGGGAGGTACACATGCTCTAGAAGAATTGCCGATGTAAAGGCTATGATAAGAAATTGAGGTTTTATTTTAAGTGAAATGGGAAGCCAGAGGAGGGTTTTAATAGGAGCACAAACAAAACACACATGAATTTGTAAAATACAAGTTAGGCACTCACATTTTAAAAATATCTAATTTATTATATACCTAATTCAGTGGATTCAGAAGACCAAACTTTTTTTAACATCCCAGTATCTCTCTCCCATTTTCTTTTTTTAAAATATTTTATTTATTTATTCATGAGAGACACAGGGAAAGAGAGGCAGAGAGAGAAGCAGGCTCCATGCAGGGAGCCCGATGTGGGAGTTGATCCTGGGACTCCAGCATTAGGCCCTGGGCTGAAGGCAGATGATTAACCGCTAAGCCACCCAGGCGTCCCTCTCTTTCCCATTTTCAAAATAAACTTATATGCAAGTCCGTGTGTTATCTATAGATATTTATATGACTTAGGGAGAACTTCTTTTGGACATTTTATATCCATTAAGTATCATTTTCTCAAATTCCAAAAGTGCTCCCGGTGTTTTACTTAATCCAAAGTTCTTGCTTATAATTGGTTTCTAAACAAAATGCCCTTGAAGAGAGACGAAAATTGTTAAAACAGTGAATCTACTACTGATTTTCTTTTTTCTTTCCTAACCTTTTGGCAGACATGTGCATTGCGATTGCAATTTCTCTTCTCATGATCCTAATATGTGCCATGGCCACTTATGGAGCATACAAGGTAAGTGGCTTTGAAAGAAGAGGCTGAGCCTTTTCCTTGGTCTTTTATACTTTATAAGAAAGAAGAAGTGATGATTCTCAGTTTCCTCTAAGAACCTTTGGGAGCTTAAATCTCTTATTAAGGAGTGCCTGGGTGGCTCAGTTGGTTAAGCATCTGCCTTCAGCTTAGGTCATGATCGAGCCCCCCATCTGGCTCCCTGCTCAGGGGCGGCCTGCTTCTCCCCTTCCTCTCCCTGCCACTCCCCCTGCTTGTGTTCTTTCTCCTTCTCTCTGTCAAATAAATAAAATAATAAAAAAATAAATCTCTTATTATGTGGAAAACCATTGCTCTAGTCTCAGAAATGTTCACTGAGGCTTGTTTAGTGACCCTCTGTGTGGCTTACCAATTGTCATCTATGACCTGGCTTATTGAATTTCTTGTCCTCCAATTTCCTCCAGATTAAGAAAGGATTTGTCTGAATTGCAAAAAAATAATATTTTATGATATTGAACACATTAACATCATCTTTTCTCTCCTCTTTAGCAACGCGCAGCGTGGATCATCCCATTCTTCTGTTACCAGATCTTTGACTTCGCCCTCAACACCTTGGTTGCTGTCACTGTGCTTGTCTATCCAAACTCCATTCAGGAATATATTCGGCAGCTGGTATGTGGCCATTCTGATTACTGTTCCCTTGATGAGGGTAATAATCTACAAGTCAGGGATCTAGACTCAACATACACAAACACACATGAATTTGTGGGTTTTTCCACTTGGATCTGAGTTACTGATTAGAGATTTTTGAATATCAGTTTAAAGATAAGATTTTTGGGTTTCTTAGAATGCTTTGGGACAACATAACCTTCTGAGGTAGATAAGTCAGGAGCTGTGATGACTGTGTTAGACACAACTACATAAATTATAAGCTAGTTACTAATTCGTATTTTTGTAAAGCATAGTTTGCTCAAATATTAGCAGAGGGTAGTTTTTTGCCTCTGCCATTTGTATGGAAAAAATGGAACTGTACTATACTATGGTTCTCAAAGTTATTTCACCATAGAACCCCTTTCTTCCTCTTGCATCTTTTTGGGGCTAGTTTTCTGTTGAATGTTCTTTGTGACCATATGAGCAAATGTGGCTAACTAGATATTCACAAGTTTGTAGAGCATGTAATACTTCTGTTTCTTTACATTTTTCACCTTTGTTTTTAAAACTGTGAATGTGCCTTAAAATTTAATTTCTCCAGAATCTTAGAATGTTTGAAAGGGAGAGAATGTTCACTCTTTGGAGATTTGCATTGTTTGTGGGCTTGGGGGTGGGAGCAGAGTTTTTCTGGATTCAAACCCAGGTGACAATGGGGACCAAGATGTTCAGTAGAAAAGGGAGAGATGGAAGCATGGAAGGAGGGAAGGAAATATAGCAACAGAAGTTTGTGATTCTATGGCACTCATGCCTAAATCACATATCTAGTACTCAGCAGACGTAGCATGAGAGTAAGTTCACTAGTCACTGTTATGGTTGTCATTCTTTTTTTTTTTCTTTTTAATAATAAATTTATTTTTTATTGGTGTTCAATTTACCAACATACAGAATAACACCCAGTGCTCATCCCGTCAAGTGCCCCCGTCAGTGCCCGTCACCAATTCACCCCCACCTCCCTCCCTCCTCCCCTTCCACCACCCCTAGTTCGTTTCCCAGAGTTAGGAGTATTTATGTTCTGTCTCCCTTTCTGATATTTCCCACACATTTCTACTCCCTTCCCTTATATTCCCTTTCACTACTATTTATATTCCCCAAATGAATGAGAACATATAATGTTTGTCCTTCTCCGATTGACTGACTTCACTCAGCATAATACCCTCCAGTTCCATCCACGTTGAAGCAAATGGTGGGTATTTGTCGTTTCTAATGGCTGAGTAATATTCCATTGTATACATAAACCACATCTTCTTTATCCATTCATCTTTCGATGGACACCGAGGCTCCTTCCACAGTTTGGCTATTGTGGACGGATGAAAGATCTAAATGTGAGACAAGATTCCATCAAAATCCTAGAGGAGAACACAGGCAACACCCTTTTTGAACTTGGCCACAGTAACTTCTTGCAAGATACATCCATGAAGGCAAAAGAAACAAAAGCAAAAATGAACTATTGGGACTTCATCAAGATAAGAAGCTTTTGCACGGCAAACGATACAGTCAACAAAACTAAAAGACAACCTACAGAATAGGAGAAGATATTTGCAAATGACCTATCAGATAAATTTTAAAAGCCATCTATGAAAAGCCCACAGCAGATTTCATTCTCAATGGGGAAGCACTGGGAGCCTTTCCCCTAAGATCAGGAACAAGACCGGGTTGTCCACTCTCACCACTGCTATTCAACATAGTACTGGAAGTCCTAGCCTCAGCAATCAGACAACAAAAAGACATTAAAGGCATTCAAATTGGCACAGAAGAAGTCAAACTCTCCCTCTTCGCCGATGACATGATACTCTACGTAGAAAACCCAAAAGCCTCCACCCCAAGATTGCTAGAACTCACACAGCAATTTGGTAGTGTGGCAGGATACAAAATCAATGCCCAGAAATCAATGGCATTTCTATACACTAACAATGAGACTGAAGAAAGAGAAATTAAGGAGTCAATCCCATTTACAATTGCACCCAAAAGCATAAGATACCTGGGAATAAACCTAACCAAGGAGGTAAAGGATCTATACCCTAAAAACTATAGAACACTTCTGAAAGAAATTGAGGAAGAAACAAAGAGATGGAAAAATATTCCATGCTCATGGATTGGCAGCATTCATATTGTGAAAATGTCAATGTTACCCAGGGCAATTTACACGTTTAATGCAATCCCTATCAAAATACCATGGACTTTCTTCAGAGAGTTAGAACAAATTATTTTAAGATTTGTGTGGTATCAGAAAAGACCTCGAATAGCCAGGGGAATTTTATTTTTTTATTTTTATTTTTTTATTTTTATTTTTATTTTTATTTTTTATTTAATTAATTTTTATTGGTGTTCAATTTACCAACATACAGAAAAACACCCAGTGCTCATCCCGTCAAGTGTCCACCTCAGTGCCCGTCACCCATTCCCCTCCAACACCCGCCCTCCTCCCCCCTTCCACCACCCCTAGTTCGTTTCCCCGAGTTAGGAGTCTTTATGTTCTGTCTCCCTTCCTGATATTTCCCAACATTTCTTCTCCCTTCCTTTATATTCCCTTTCACTATTATTTATATTCCCCAAATGAATGAGAACATACACTGCTTGTCCTTCTCCGATTGACTTATTTCACTCAGCATAATACCCTCCAGTTCCATCCACGTTGAAGCAAATGGTGGGTATTTGTCGTTTCTAATCGCTGAGTAATATTCCATTGTATACATAAACCACATCTTCTTTATCCATTCATCTTTCGATGGACACCGAGGCTCCTTCCACAGTTTGGCTATTGTGGCCATTGCTGATAGAAACATCGGGGTGCAGGTGTCCCGACGTTTCGTTGCATCTGAATCTTTGGGGTAAATCCCCAACAGTGCAATTGCTGGGTCGTAGGGCAGGTCTATTTTTAACTCTTTGAGGAACCTCCACACAGTTTTCCAGAGTGGCTGCACCACTTCACATTCCCACCAACAGTGTACGAGGGTTCCCTTTTCTCCGCATCCTCTCCAACATTTGTTGTTTCCTGCCTTGTTAATTTTCCCCATTCTCACTGGTGTGAGGTGGTATCTCATTGTGGTTTTGATTTGTATTTCCCTGATGGCAAGTGATGCAGAGCATTTTCTCATGTGCATGTTGGCCATGTCCATGTCTTCCTCTGTGAGATTTCTCTTCATGTCTTTTGCCCATTTCATGATTGGATTGTTTGTTTCTTTGGTGTTGAGTTTAATAAGTTCTTTATAGATTTTGGAAACTAGCCCTTTATCTGATATGTCGTTTGCAAATATCCTCTCCCATTCTGTAGGTTGTCTTTTAGTTTTTTTGACTGTATCCTTTGCTGTGCAAAAGCTTCTTATCTTGATGAAGTCCCAATAGTTCATTTTTGCTTTTGTTTCTTTTGCCTTTGTGGATGTATCTTGCAAGAAGTTACTGTTAGCCAGGGGAATTTTAAAAAAGAAAACCATAGCTGGGGGCATCACAATGCCAGATTTCAGGTTGTACTACAAAGCTGTGGTCATCAAGACAGTGTGGTACTGGCACAAAAACAGACACATAGATCAATGGAACAGAATAGAGAACCCAGAAGTGGACCCTGAACTGTATGGTCAACTAATATTCGATAAAGGAGGAAAGACTATCCACTGGAAGAAAGACAGTCTCTGCAATAAATGGTGCTGGGAAAATTGGACATCCACATGCAGAAGAATGAAACTAGACCACTCTCTTTCACCGTACACAAAGATAAACTCAAAATGGATGAAAGATCTAGATGTGAGACAAGATCCATCAAAATCCTAGAGGAGAACACAGGCAACACCCTTTTTGAACTCGGCCACAGTAACTTCTTGCAAGATACATCCATGAAGGCAAAAGAAACAAAAGCAAAAATGAACTATTGGGACTTCATCAAGATAAGAAGCTTTTGCACAGCAAAGGATACAGTCAACAAAACTAAAAGACAACCTACAGAATGGGAGAAGATATTTGCAAATGACCTATCAGATAAAGGGCTAGTTTCCCAGATCTGTAAAGAACTTATTAAACTCAACACCAAAGAAACAAACAATCCAATCATGAAATGGGCAAAGGACATGAAGAGAAATCTCACAGAGGAAGACATAGACATGGCCAACAAGCACATGAGAAAATGCTCTGCATCATTTGCCATCAGGGAAATACAAATCAAAACCACAATGAGATACCACCTCACACCAGTGAGAATGGGGAAAATTAACAAGGCTGGAAACCACAAGTGTTGGAGAGGATGCGGAGAAAGGGGAACCCTCTTACACAGTTGGTAGGAATGTGAAGTGGTGCAGCCACTCTGGAAAACTGTGTGGAGGTTCCTCAAAGAGTTAAAAATAGACCTGCCCTACGACCCAGCAATTGCACTGTTGGGGATTTACCCCAAAGATTCAGATGCAATGAAACGCTGGGACACCTGCACCCCGATGTTTCTATCAGCAATGTCCACAATAGCCAAACTGTGGAAGGAGCCTCAGTGTCCATCGAAAGATGAATGGATAAAGAAGATGTGGTTTATGTATACAATGGTTGTCATTCTTAAACTGTTAGTAATAGCTTCTCTTTGTTTTAGAAAACAGGTCCATGTTTTGGTAGCCTATAGTGTGAAGAAAGGGCTGTGTGTATTTCCCATGAGCTGACTGTATATATATTTTCTCTTCTTGTATAGCTTGACTGTTTCTGCATGAGAGGGTTTCTGTGTGACGAGCAGTTTATAGAATTACCTCTGTCTTGGGCAGCCCCGGTGGCGCAGCGGTTTAGCGCCGCCTGAAGCCTGGGGTTTGATCCTGGAGACCCTGGATCAAGTCCCACATCGGGCTCCCTGCATGGAGCCTGCTTCTCCCTCTGCCTGTGCCTCTGCCTCTCTCTCTCTCTCTCTCTCTCTCTCTCTCTGTGTGTGTGTGTGTGTGTGTGTTTCTATGAATAAATAAATAAAATCTTAAAAAAAAACAAAAAAAGAATTACCTCTGTCTTTAAGGACTTGTGTTTTAATTCTGTAAGGTTGACCCAGTGCCAGGTTTCTAAAATCAACCTGGAAGGGTGGAGGAAACATGACCTCGACATAGGCTATCAAGTGAGGGGTGGGGAAAGGGTGGTTAGGAGATGCTCAGACAAGCCATATGTCAGCCTTGTGACTACTTGAAGAGTGTGTTGTTTGCTCCATCCTGTTTAGTGAGAGACTTATAAGAAGCGGAAAGCATGCAACATGCAGGCAAACATTTAGAATCCTCAGAATACCACCTTGACTTTGTTTAAGCATTTTGTACTTATTTGCTCTAGAGCCACCAGTGGCAAAGTAATAATACTGGTGACGCTGACAGTAAGCATAATGTCAGTAAAAAAAATCACCACCTTCTTTTATTTTTAATTACAAACCAAGTAATACAGGTGAATGTCTTCAGTATGTTCTACTTAAAAATCAGGCTGAGTCCAAGGCATGGATGCCTAAAGCTCCATAGACAGTGAAGCCTCGCTGATGAGCTGACTTAACAGGAGTCTGGAGGGACTGTTATCTGGAAGGTGGGAGGAGAGCACCCACTTCATTCTAATGTCTGTTCTGTTCATGCAGATTTTTGTGAAATGCAGTTAAAATAAGTTGTGTGTGTGTTTTATATGTCTTGACTGGACATAGAAACCATGTCCACGTTTCTGGGGGAAGAAGTGTGAAGATCTTTGTGAAAGGAGTCACCTACTTCCACTTTAATTTTTTTTTTATCAGACAGAAACAGTATGATTTCATGTTGGTCTTATGAATAACACTAAGTTATTTTACTCTTACCTTTAAGATTAGCACTACAAACACCTTTCCAGTCTCTAAGGGTAGGGACAGGTTTCAGGAGCTGATGACAAAGACTGACTCAGATTTTATTTCTTGGATATTTTGCCCAAAGTGAAAGGAGGCTGAAAAACCACTGGGTGATGTTCACCATGGGGAGGAGGAACTGGGCACATGAGTCTTGGGTTTTTTCATATTCTTCTTTAATATTTGGAACCTCTCTGTTATATCTCAAAATATTGCTAATGTGGAATCCAAACACATGGTATTGGATGCTAAGGAAGAGATAAGAGGGGACGTGGCACCCTGGGCTGCCGTCCACGCATGCTGACCCAAGCTGGCGAAATAGAGGGCTCCCAAGACACTCTGCATGGTCTTCACGGTGAAGTCCCACCACACCCAACCATGGGAGTCAGCTTTGATCCTCCTTAAAAAGATTTCCTTTGACCTAGTAGTTAATCAATCTGGTCAGATGGTAGGACTTGATCTTTCTTTCTTTCTTTTTTTTTTTTAATGCTATAAATGCCTAGTAGTGTAAAGACTCTGCTTTTTGAGGAGAAGTACCATCAACAAAAATCCTCTGTATAAATAAGATGGTATTTTAATAGGTTTTCCCTCCTTGCCATGTGCAAGCCCTTTAGAGTGGTCCACAATTTTTAGAAAATCTAAATGTCACAGGTGTAGAGAGAATACTGACTTCTAACTTTTTGAACAGTAAGGAGGGTAGAGTTACATTTTCAGGTCTCTTGAATCTCTCTCTGATTTTTCTTTTCACAAGTTATTACTGCCTGAATTATGAACACTCTTTGTCACTTTTTCATTAGTAGTAGTAGGTGAGAAAGTTTGTAGTGGTCTTAAATAAGAACTATCTGCTTTAATTGTTTTTTAATAAGTACATCTGGTTAATGCCTAAGGAATATAATCTGGAATGAATAATAAGCCTTGGGATCCCTGGGTGGCGCGGCGGTTTGGCGCCTGCCTTTGGCCCAGGGCGGGATCCTGGAGACCCGGGATCGAATCCCACGTCGGGCTCCCGGTGCATGGAGCCTGCTTCTCCCTCTGCCTGTGTCTCTGCCTCTCTCTCTCTCTCTGTGTGACTATCATAAATAAATAAAAATTAAAAAAAAAAGAATAATAAGCCTTGCTAATGAGGCACTTTTTATTTGCAGCCTCCTAATTTTCCCTACAGAGATGATATCATGTCGGTGAATCCTACCTGTTTGGTCCTAATTATTCTTCTGTTTATCAGCATTATCTTGACTTTTAAGGTAAGCATGAGTATTTTACTTATGGTTAAATATTATTAAATGTACTCATAATGCTAAGGAAGTAAGCAAACTTGTGTCAGTTCTTTATCTTGCGTTAGATTTCTGAACTGTGTTTTGATTTTCTAATAATTGTTTCTTCTCTTATCTATATGAGAGAGAAACAGTAACCACACTTCCACAGGTAAACCAAGGGTTATCCCAAAATCCATTTGGAGGGGGATACATTAATGTTATACATTAGGTAGTAGGTCTTATATACTGTAACATGCATCACAGTGTCTGTGTGCACATTCTTCTGTAATTTGTTTTGAAAATGTAATATATTCTGAACAATGTTCTCTAACAATCTAGATTATGAACTTATCAATTTTTAATAAATTACTTATCATTAGACTTCAAGATGGTTCCTGCTTTTTCACTTAATAGTGCTACATGAATTTTTTACTGCATCTTTCATATGCTTATGTATGTATTTCTTCAAGACATATTTCTTAAAATTACAGGGTATGCATATCTGGAGGGCTTTTTTTTTTTTGAGGGCTTTTGATAGGATGTCAAGTTGACCTCCCCTGATTCGGTGACTTACACCCCATGAGCCCTGTTTCTGACTCCCTCAACAATTGAGTACTGCCTCTTCTTTTTCATCATTGCAAACCTCATGATAAAAACATCACTATAATTTGTGCTTATATGCTACTAAGAAGTAGAAAATTTCTAAATTGTTACTAGACTATGAACTTAATTCTTAACATATTTATTATGTCTTACTTTGACATAAAATTAACCAGTTCTTTTTTTTTAAGATTTTATTTATTTATTCATAGAGACACAGAGAGAGAGAGAGGCAGAGACACAGGCAGAGGTAGAAGCAGGCTCCATGTAGGGAGCCTGATGTGGGACTCGATCCCAGGTCTCCAGGATCACACCCTGGACTGAAGGCAGCACCAAACCGCTGAGCCATCTGGGCTGCCCAGCTAACCAATTCTTAAACAGTCAAGTCTCAGTAAGTTTGAAGAAGCTGTATTTAGGGACACCTGAGTGGCTCAGTGGTTGAGCGTCTGCCTTTGGCTTAGAGCATGATCCCAGAGTCCTGGGATTGAGTCCCACATTGGGCTTCCTGCATGGAGCCTGCTTCTCTCTCTGCCTGTGTCTGTCTCTCTCTCTCTCTCTGTGTCTCTCACGAATAAATAAATAAAAATCTTAAAAAAAAAAACATATAAGAAGAAGCTGTATTTAGAGACACCTGAGTGGCTCAGTGGTTGAGTATCTGCCTTTGGCTCAGGGCATGATCCTGGAGACCCAGTATTGAGTCCTACATCGGGCTCCCTGCATGGAGCCTGCTTCTCCCTCTGCCTATGTCTCTGCCTCTCTCTCTGTGTCTCTCTGAATAAATAAATAAAATCTTAAAAAATATATATTACAGAAATGTTAAGAAAGAAATATGGTCATTGAACCAAGTTTCTGGGTTTTTAGAGACAGTAGGCAGAGTTTTTTTTTCTCCTTGTTGCAGTGTTTAGTAAGTGAATGCACGTGGTGCTGCCAGGGGCTCTCAAGAATACTGCCTGGGCTTGGGAAGCACCGCCCCCTGCCATGGGTTCTTACCTTCTCTTTGACCTTCATATTGTAGACTTGTCCTTGCAGAAGTTTCCTCTGGCCTCAACAAGTAGCTACTGTTCACTGCTAAGGTAACATATGAGCAGTCAGTCTTCTTATGTGACACATAATGAGTATGTCCAAACATTCTTTTTCATTTATATTGGAATTCTCAAAAAGTCTCAGGCTTTGTTTTTTCACTAAAGAAATGTTGGCAATATTGAGTAAAGTGAAGGTTTGAGTAAAATGAACACTGTGTACATTGTTCAAGAAATACATCCTTCCTGTCTTTCTCATTGCTGATACCTCATTCCAGATTATTGTCATCCAGAAACATTTCATAAAGTAGCATTATACATTTTCATCTTCCCATCATCACAGAACATTTAAATAATATAAGAAATAATCACCATCAAGTACGAATGCAGCTAAAGACAGCATTCTGAGTATATGACAGGGTATTTTACCTCAGTCTTCCAAGAAATGTTGACAAGCACTCCTTCTGTCCTGAAATGTCTTTGTTATTAAACAACTTTGTTGTGATATAATTCACATATCATAAAACTCACTCGTTTAAAGGGTACAATTTGGTGGTTTTTAGTATATTCACAGAGTTGTGTGAACATAGCTCTGTGGTTAAAAAGGATAACTCTAGGACATTTTTATCACTTGCCATTCACCATCACCCTCAGATCCCTGTCCTCTGGCAACTACTAATCTACTTTTTATCTCTATAGATTTGCCTGTTCTGGACATTTCATATAAATACAATATGTGGTCTCTGTGACTGACTTTCTTTGACTTAGCATGATATTTTCAAGGTTCATCCATGTTGTGGCATGTATCAGGATTTCTTTCCTTTTTATGGTGGAATTATATTCCATTGCATGAATATACCACATTTTGTCTATTTAGTCATCAGTTGATGAGCATTTGGGTTGCTTCCACTTTCTGGCTATTAAGAAAAATGCTGCTGTGAATATTTGTGTACAAGATTTTGTGTGGACATGTTTTCATTTCTCTTGGGCATATACCTAGGAGTGGAATTGCTGGGTCATATGGCTACTCTTTAACCTTTTTGGGAACCACCAAACTATTTTCCAAAGCAGCTGAGTCATTTTACATTCCCACTTGCAGGGTATGAGAGTTTCAATTTCTCCACATCTTTACATTTTTTCTTTTATTAAAAATTGTAAAGTGGTTGAGGCAAGATGGTAGAAGTTAGGGGTCCTCAACTCATCTGGTCCCACAAACTTACCTAGATAAGTTTCAAAACATCCTAAACACCAACAAATTCAACCCAAGATGTAAAGAGACAACAGCTGGAATGGTACAGAGAGAAAAGTTTTCACTTCTATCAAGGTAGGAAGGCAAAAAAAATAAAAAATAAGTCAAGTTGGGGAGGGGAACCACGACAAGCTGGGTGAGTGAAGTCATGAAAGCCCAGCCCTGGACAAGCAGGAACTTTAAAAAATCCATGCCTGAGTTTTTCCTGCCTGAAAAGTGCTTAGCAGGGAAATAGGGCAGAATTGCAGGAGGGGCAGTGAAGCAACAAGATTCCCAGAGTCACTATAAGAGGAGGGATACCTGGGAGAAAGCTCACTGCAAACCTCAGTCCAATCTTGGTAAAGGACTGAAGCACCGCAACCCTCCAGTGCACTTGGGAGAACCCACCTGGTTACATGGACCAGCTCCAGAGTTCCCTTTACCCTAGAGTCCGGCAATGGACAGAGGCAGCTGTCCTCCATTCCCTTAAGGGGAGGTGGCTCCTGGGAGTTTGGGTCCAGTGGCACAGGGCCCTGGATCCGAGGGCGCCAAAGGAGACAGAGCCAGCTGTCCTCTGTTCCCCCTGGGATAGGTGGAAGTGGGGAGGGCACAGGAAATCGAGGACTCTCCTGCCGCTAGGCGCCAGGCAAGCTGTGTAGATCACTGCACCCCCGCCAGTCCCCGGGAGCATCTAGGCCAGTGTGGACCGGGAGACTGCAGTTAGTTACTCATGAGGAGCTCTTGATTCCCCCAGCTGGAAATCTGGCTGCCACCATTTTTTTTTCCTCTTCTTTTAACCTTGCACCTGGGAGAGGCGTGGCCTCAAGGGAACAAAGGCCTCACAGGATAAATATTTCACACTGAGCCCGGCACCTGGCAGGGTGCGGGGATCTCCGCCCAGGCACAGGCACCTGAGAATCAGGGCAACAGATGACTCCAAATCTTCCAAAGAAGACCAGCTGGAAGAACAAGGGAAGAGCAAGTTTACTGAACAAGCAGCGCTGGAAAGGTCCAGGACTGAGGGAAAATAGTATATAGACCTAGAGAGGTTTTTTTTTTTTCTTTCTTCTTTTTTCACTATGACTTGTTTTTATATCAGGTTAAAAATTTCCAATATTTTTTCTCCTTTCCTGCCTTAAGTACAATTTTTTTCCAACTCTTCATTTTTAAACTTTTTCCTTTTTGACTTTCATATTTCTACAATTACATATTTTACATATATATTTCACTTCAGGATTCCCTTCAACATACTCAATTTAATTTTGGGAGAAATATGAGATATGGGGTTTTTTGTTTGTTTGTTTTGTTTTTTTGCCTTTTCTGTCTTGTTTTGCTTTACAATGGTGGAAATTACTGTCTTCTAACACACAAAGTACACCCAGAACCAAGTGGAATACTGTGTGGGTTCATTCTGAGAGACTATATTCTCTCTTGCCTCCCATTGTGCCCCCCTTTTTGATCTTATGTTTTTGTGGTTGATACTGGTTCTCTGTATAAGTATTGCTGGTTTATATAAATTTGGGATTGAACATCTTCTAATATACAGAAAAAAATGCACTCAGAACCAAGAGGATCACCCTTTAGGTCCCCTTAGGGAGATTACATACTCTCTCCATGACCACTTGCTCACCACCACCATCTCCCCTTTTTTTTCTTCTTTTTTATTTTTTAAAAAATTTTTACTACTTTATTTTAAATTTTGTTTTTCACTTTAGTGACCCGTTTGTTTTATTTTGTTCTGTTGTTCTTTTTCTTTTATTTTCTGGTCTCTGCCCTCTTCGGAATAATCTAGGGGCTATTTTACGTAGGTCATGGTTCATAGTTTTGACTCAGCCCACTCGTACAGCCACTCTGCACTAGACAAAATGACTAGAAGGAAGAATTCACCACAGAAGAAAGAACCGGGAGCAGTACTCTCTGCCACAGAGTTATTGAATGTGGACTTAAATACGATGTCAGAAATTCAGAAGTACAATTATAAAGTTACTCGTGGTTCTGGAAAAAAGCATAAAGTACTCTAGAGACTTCATTAGTGCAAAATGAGATCTAATCAGGCCGAAATTAAAAATACTTGAACTGAGATACAATCCAAACTGGATGCTCTAACTCCTAGGGTTAATGAGTGGAAGAGACACTGAGTGACATAGATGACAAGTTGATGGAAAGAAAAGAAACTGAGAAAAAAAGATAAAAAACAAGAGCCCACAGGAAAGGCTTAGGGAAATAAATGGTAGCTTGAGAAGGAAGAATATAATTGGGATTCCAGAAGAGGCTGAAAGGGAGATAGGTCCACAAAGTATATTTGAACAAATCATGGCTGAGACCGTCCCAAATCTGGGAAACAGGCATTCAGATCCAAGAGATTGGGAGGACGCCTACAAAAATCAATAAAAACTGTTCAAAACCTCAAAATTCAATAATGAAATTTGCAAATTTCAAAAATAAAAGAAATTCCTTAAAGCAGGGCAAGACAACAGATTCTTAACTTGTAAGGGGAGAAATATCAGATTAACAGCAGACCTCTCCACAGAGACCTGGCAGGCCAGAAAGGGCTGGCAGGATATATTCAGGGTCCTAAATGAGAAGAAAGTGCAGCCAAGAATACTTTATCCACAAGGCTGTCATTCAGAATAGAAGGAGAGATATAGAGCTTCCAAGATAGGTAGAAACTGAAAGAATATGTGACCACTAAACGAGCTCTCCAAGAAATATTAAGGGGGACCCTGGAAAAGAAACAGGGATCCCAAAGAAACAATCTACAAAAACAGGGACTATATAGGTAATACAATGACACTAAATTCATATCTTTCACTAGTTACTTTGAACGTGAGTGGGCTCATTAATATCTCATTTTGATCCCATCAAAAGATGCAGAGTATTGGCCTGGGTAAAAAAGCAAGACCCATCTATTTGCTGTCAACAAGAGACTCATTTTAGTTCTAAGGTCATCGCCATCCTGAAAATGAAAGTTTAGAGAAGCATTTACCATTCAAGTGGTCCTCAGAAGAAAGCTGGGGTAGCAATCTTCATATCACATAAATTAAAGTTTATACCAAAGACTGTAGTAAGAGATGAAGAGGGACACTATATCATACTTAAATAGTCTATCTAATAGAAGACCTAACAATCATGAATATTTATGCCCCTGATGTGGGAGCCTCCTAGTATATCAATCAATTGATAACCAAAGTAAAGAGGTACTTAAATAATAATAATACACTAATAGTAGACTTCAACAAGGCACTCTAGTAAATGACAGGTATTCTAAGCAGAACATCACCAAAGAAACAAAGACCTTGAATGATACACTGGACCAAATAAATTTCACAGATATATACAGAACATTCCATCCAAATGCAACTGAATACACATTCTTCTCAAGTACACATGGAACTTCTCCAGAATAGACCACATACTGGGTCACAAATCAGGTCTCAACCGATTGGGATTGTCCCCAGCATATTTTTGGATCACATTGCTTTGAAACTAGAACTCAATCACAAGAAATTTGAAAGAAACTCAAACATGTGGAGATTAAAGAGCATCCTACTAAAAGATGAATGGGTCTACTGGAAAATTAAAGAAGAATTAAAAAGATTCATGGAAATCAATGAAAATGAAGATACAACAGTTTCAAAATCTTTGGAATAGAGCAAAAACAGTCCTAAGAGGGAAATACATTGCGATACAAGCCTCCCTCAAAAAATTGGGAAAAAAATACACAAGCTAACCTTGCACCTAAAGGACGTGGAGAAAGAACAGCAAGTAAAACCAACAACAAGCAGAAGAGAGTTAATAAGGATTAGAGCAAAACTCAATGAAATAGAGACCAACAGAACCGTAGAACAGATCAACAAAACCAGGAGCTAGTTCTTTGAAAGAATTAATAAGATAGATAAACCCCTACCAGCCTTATTTAAAAGAAAGAAGAAAAGACTCAAATTAATCACGAACAAAAGAGGATCACAACCAATACCAAGGAAATACAATGATTTTAAAAACTTATGAGCAGCTATACACCAGTAAATTAGGCAATCTAGAAGAAATGGCTGCATTTCTGGAAGCCCACAGGTTACCAAAACTGGAACAGGAAGGAATAGAAAACCTGAACAGGCCAATAACCAGCCAGGAAATTGAAGCAATCATCCAAAACCTCCCAACACTCAAAAGTCCAGGGCCAGGTGGCTTCCCAAGGGAATTCTATCAAACATTTAAAGAAGAAATAATACCTATTCTACTAAAACAACAACAACAACAACAACAACAACAACAAAAACACCCTATTCTATTAAAGCTGTTCCAAAGGATAAAAAGGGACGGAACATTTTCAAACTCGTTTTATGAGGCCAGCATCACATTAATTCCAAAACCAGACAAAGACCTCACCACAGAGGAGAATTACAGACCAATATCCCGGATGAACAGCTTTAAAAATTCTCAACAAGATACTAGCCAATAGGATCCAACAATACATTAAGAAGATTATTCACCATGACCCAAGCAGAATTTATCCCCAGGATACAATGTTGTTCAACACTTGTAAAACAATCAACGTGATAGATCACATCAATAAGAGAAAAAACAAGAACCATATGATCCTCCCAATAGATGCAGAGAAAGCATTTGACAAAATACAGCATCCGTTACTGATTAAAACTTTTCAAAGTGTAAGGATAGAGGGAACATTCCTCAATATCTTAAAAGGCATCTATGAAAAGCCCACAGTGAATATCATTCTCAATGGGGAAACACTGGGAGCCTTTCCCCTAAGATCAGGAACACAACAGGGATGTCCACTCTGACCACTGCTATTCAACATAGTACTAGAAGTCCCAGCCTCAACAATCAGACAACAAAAAGAAATAAGAGGCATTCAAATTGGCAGAGAAGAAGTCAAAGTCTCCCTCTTTGCAGATGACATGATACTGTATACAGAAAACCCAAAAGACTCCACCCCACGATTGCTAGAACTCATACAGCAATTTGGCAGTGTGGCAGGATACAAAATCAATGCCCAGAAATCAGTGGCATTTCTATACACTAATAATGAGACTGAAGAAAGAGAAATTAAGGAGTCAATCCCATTTACAGTTGCAATCAGAAGCATAAGGTACCTAGGAATAAACCTAACCAAAGAGATAAAGGATCTATCCCCTAAAAACGCCAGAGCACTTCTGAAAGAATTTTTTGGAAGATGTAATGAGATGAAAAAACATTCCATGACCATGAATTGGAAGAATAAATACTATGAAAATGTCTATTTTTACGCATTCAGTGCAATCCCTATCAAAATACCATAGACTTTCTTGACAGAGTTGGAACAAATCATCTTAAGATTTGTATGGAATCAGAAAAGAGCCTGACTAGCCAGAGGAATGTTGAAAAAGAAAACCAATGCCGGGGGCATCACAAGGCCGGATTTCAAGCTGTATTACAAAGCTGTGATCATCAAGACAGTGTGGCACTGGCACAAGAACAGACACATAGATCAATGGAACAGAATAAAGAACCCAGAAATGGGCCCTCAACTTATGGTCAACTAATACTCGACAAAGCAGGAAAGACTATCCACTTTCGGCAGAAGGACAGTCTTGTCAATAAATGGTGCTGGGAAAATTGGACAGCCATGTGCAGGAGAATGAAACTGGACCATTTTCTTACACCATACACAGAGATAAACTCAAAATGGTTGAAAGATCTAAATGTGAGACAAGATTCTATCAAAATCCTAGAGGAGAACACAGGCAACACTCTTTTTGAACTTGGCCACAGCAACTTCTTGCAAGATACATCTATGAAGGCAAGGGAAAGAAAAACAAAAATGAACCACTGGGACTTAAGCTAAAAAGCTTCTGCACATCTAAAGAAACATCAACGAAACTGAAAACTTACAGAATGGGAGAAGATATTTGCAAATGATGTTTAAGATCAAGAGCTGGTATCCAAGATCTGTAAAGAACTTATTAAACTCAACACCCAAGAAACAATCTAATCATGAAATGGGCAGAAGTCATGCATGGAATTTTCTCCAAAGAAGACATAGACATGGCCAACAAGCACATGAGAAACTGCTCCACATCCACTTGCCATCAGGGAAATACAAATCAAAACCACAGTGAGATACCACCTCACACCAGTGAGAATTATGAAAATTAACAAGAGAGGAAACAACAAATACTGGTGAGGATGTGGAGAAAGGGGAACGGTCTTGCAATGGTCTTGTTGGTGGGAATGCAAACTGGTGCTGCCACTCTGGAAAACTGTGTGGAGATTCCTCAAAGAGTTAAAAATAGAGCTACCCTACAACCCAACAATTGCACTGCTGGGGATTTACCCCAAAGATACAGATGTAGTGAAAGACTGAGACACCTGCACCCCAATGTTCATAGCAGCAATGTCCACAACAGCCAAACTGTGGAAGGAACATCAACAGATGAATGGATAAAGAAAATGTGGTCTATATATACAATGGAATATTACTCAGCCATTGGAAAGGACGAATACCCACCATTTGCTTCGACGTGGATGGAATTTCACTCTGAGTGAAGTAAGTCATTCGGAGGACCATCATATGGTTTCACTCATACGGGGAATACAAGAAATAGTGAAAGGTATTATAAGGGAAAGGAGGGAAACTGAGTGGTTAAAATTAGGGTGACAAACCATGAGAGACTCCTAACTTTGTGAAACAAGCAAAGGGTTGCAGAAGGGTTGGTGGGTGGGGGATGGAGTAACTGGGTGACCGCCACTGAGGAGGGATGGGATGAGTACTGGGTGTTATACTATATGTTGGCAAATTGAATTTACATTTAAAAATGTAAAAAAAAAAATTGTAAAGCTGGAAAGGGATTTTTTAAATTTTTTTATTGGAGTTCAATATGCCAACATATAGCATAACACCCTGTGCTCATCCCGCAAGTGCCCCCCTCATTGTCCATCACCCAGTCACCCCAACCCCCCACCCACTTCCCCTTCCACTACCCCTTGTTCATTTCCCAGAGTTAGGTGTGTCTCATGTTTTGTCACTCTCACTGATATTTTCACTCATTTTCTCTCCTTTCCCTTTATTCCGTTTCACTAATTTTTATATTCCCCAAATGAATGAGACCATATAATGTTTGTCTGGAAAGGGATTTTGAAGTCCTCTAATTCTAATTCAGTCCCAGGTAACTGGAGTGGTAGTGCAGGCGGCTCCAGAGCTACACATCTCAGGGCAGCCCGGTGGCTCGGGGGTTTAAGCGCTGGCTTTCGGCCCAGGGCATGATCCTGGGGACCGAGGATCGAGTCCCACGTCGGGCTCCCTGCATGGAGCCTGCTTCTCCCTCTGCCTATGTCTCTGCCTCTCTCTCTCTGTGTGTCTATCATGAATAAATAAATAAAATCTTAAAAAAAAAAAGCTACACATCTCCCACAAACTCAGGCTTTATTCTTGGCATATCTTTATTCTGGACATTAATTTTAATTATCTTATTTAGATATTTCATTACGAAGATAGAGATGTCGGGATCCCTGGGTGGCGCAGCGGTTTGGCGCCTGCCTTTGGCCCAGGGCTCAATCCTGGAGACCTGGGATCGAGTCCCACGTCAGGCTCCCAGTGCATGGAGCCTGCTTCTCCTTCTGTCCATGTCTCTGCCTCTCTCTCTCTGTGTGTGTGACTATCATAGATAAATAAAAATAAAAATTTAAAAAAAAAGGAAGATAGAGATGTCTTAGTGAATTTTATTTACCATGAAACCAATTTATTTGCTGTGAACGTTTTTTTTTAAATTACCTTGAATATAATATGACCTGTTTAATCATATATAATCATACAGAATAAAATTCCCAAAGTCAGAGTTAAAATGTGATGTGCAGTGGGCTAATAAATTGATTGATGTGTGACATTGGCAGCAATAAATGTTTGTGTGTGATTGCTCCTTCCAACTATCTTGTCTCAGAAGTTCTGCTCTCCCCTGACCCTTCTACCACCTCCTCCTAGGGTGGTGTTATAGAATAAACGACAGCAGCACCCTTTGCCAGAAAGTTACTATACACAACATTTGTAATTTAAAAGACCTTTTAACTTAGTAGAGTTACTATGTGCACTTACAAGTTAGTAAATAATAGTTTTGTAATATGGTTTTCTTGGTGGGGGATACTTAAAATTGTCTGATATTTGGAAGTTAAAGATCTAATAATCACTACTCACTTACAGGGTTACTTGATTAGCTGTGTTTGGAATTGCTACCGATACATCAATGGCAGGAACTCCTCTGATGTCCTGGTTTATGTTACCAGCAATGACACTACGGTAGGTGTGAAGTCATTTAAAGTGGAGATCTCCACACATCTACTGTAAGACAGCTTCTAGATGTTTCTGGTGTTTTCTATATTTTTACCATTGTTTAAATAGCCTTATGAGCTGCTTAGTCATCAAAAGATTTGTAGTTGGATGAAATTTATTTTCTTCATAGGATATTAAATGCTATATAACTCATTTATTTAAATGTATTTAAATAAGCTCTGGCTTGTTTTTAAAAATACTACAGATAGTGGGCAGCCTGAGTGGCTCAGCGGTTTAGCGCCGCCTTCAGTCCAGGGCCTGATCCTGGAGACCTGGGATAAGTCCCACGTCGGAAGTCCCACGTCGGGCTCCCTGCATGGAACCTGCTTCTCCCTCTGCCTGTCTCTCTGTATGTCTCATGAATAAATATATAAAAATCTAAAAAATAAAATAAAATAAAGGACAAATTTATTTTAAAAAATTACAGATGGATAATATATATGTACCTTCCCCATATTCATATATCTTAAACTCGTATTATGAAACCATGGTATAAAATTCTAGGTATCAATTCTGCTTAGTATAACTACTATCTCACTTGATATGTGAATTGAAACCTAGAAATGATTTTATATAGCTAGAGAAATAAGAATGGCAGAGATGGCTGTTTTTAAGTCTTGTTCTGCTCCTAGTTGTTCATCCTTAAAATTTTTATGCCTATTTAATATGATTATGGAAAGCATGTCATTACTGGAAGAGCTCTCAAAAGCATTTGTCCTTTAGGTAAATTTTCTCAAACTGCCTGGCTCATAGGAAAAATGTAAGTCCTCTAGGCATTAACTTCTCCATGTCTCCATCGTCTTTATATTCAGCACAGTGTGTGACACAATGCTCAGAACAAGTAAGTGGTCAAGGAATGGTTAATACAAAGGTTGGTGATGGATGACACAAATAATGTGGGATGAGTCATAATGGATAGGACTGGAGGGGATAGAATAGACAGGACACACGGAATGGTAAATACAAAGGACATGTTAAACCCAAACTAAAATAAGAGTCTTATATTTTGTTTTGTTTTTTAAATTGTGGTGACTTACTCTGTGACCTTACTGAAATAATTTAAAATAATTTAATCTGTTCCTGGCTTGACTTCCCTGTGTATAAAATGGGAACAAATCAATTTCATACCTTATATTAAATATATAGGTACCAGCTGATATACTGAGAACTATGTGGAATTTCTGAGAGAAGGCATTTGTACACAAATAGTTCTCCTTAGTGCTTACCAAACATTTGTTGAGTTGACACATATGTGTGAGCAGTGGTTTAAGAAGAGGCTCTGCCACGATTAGATGCACAAAACCCAGCATACCAGATGCTGAGGAAGCCCTTTGGTGGTGGTGGGGGTGGTCTGCAGGATCCTATGCCCTGATTACAGTAAACACATGTTCTCTTCAATCCTTTAACGAATTTCTCTCAGGTCAGTAAGTCTCTTTAAAGAAATAGCTGTGCATAATGATCGTAATTTTGATAAAATTAATGGCTTAAAGAATTTTCTCCTTCTCTTTGAGTTTCTGGGTATTTTGTAACCTCTAAGTTTCTTTCTGCCTTTTCTTAAATAAGAAATCTCAGAATACATTTATTATCCTTCTGATCTAATGAAAAATCTAAACAATTTTGAGATTTTTGAGTTTGAGGAACTAATAAAATTGCTAAACAAGTAAGATGCCACAGCATGTGATCCTAAATATCACGATGTGTGGGACTTACAGAACCTTGAGAAGTATCTCAGAGAAATAATGCCCATGTTGCACGCATTTGTGTTAATACACTGTCGATGGTTGTTTTTTCAGTGCTTTATGAAGGGTTCTGTGTATTTTTAATAGAAGCAAGGTGGAAGTGCAGAAAAGGTACATTTTGTATAGATATACCTTCAAATCCAAGGATACTCTGAAATTTGTAGAAATTGGGGTAAGTCCCTGAAGTGCATCCAGCATGCCTCTTAGAGGAAGGTTTTATTCCCCCTTTGAAAGATTCAAAATTAGACATGGGATAGCAGGTCGGTTTTATTTAGATTAACATAAAGTCAGAATAGTTGTACTTTTCAACTGAACATCCCCAGCTCTTCTAATAATAGACCTCTTTCTTCAAAAAAGCTTCCAGTTTGGCAGTAGTTTGGAGTAACTAGGATTCAGAACTGTGGACTGGTGCCAGTTGTGATGGTTTCCTGATGTGTTGACAAAGGTGCTGGCAAAGGGCGCCTGGGTGGCTCAGCGGTTGAACATCTGCCTTTGGCTCAGGACCCAGGATCGAGTCCAATGTCAGGCTCCCTGCATGGAGCCTGCTTCTTCCCCTGCCCGTGTCTCTGTCTCTCTGTGTGTGTGTCTCTAATAAATAAATAAATCTTTTTTTTTTTTTTTAAAGGTGTTGGCAAATTGGTAAGGGTTATTGGTAATTATCTTCTCCATCGTGCTATACCAACTTGCCATTTTTAAGACAGGAAACGGAGTTACTGATAATGTTTCTACTTTTTCAAAGTTCCTAGTGAACCTTTCTTTTTCTATGTGTGTGTGTGTGTGTGTGTGTGTGTGTGTGTGTGTGTGTGTGTTTAAAATAAGGGTATTCCTGGGAAAGGGAGATTTATTCTCTCCCAACATATTGCATTGGGTTGTGTTGATCATTTACTCCAAAATGTAGAGTAAGATTATTACCTGAGTCTCAGCTTTTCTGGCAGTATTTTTAAAGATTTTTTTAAAAAAGATAATGGTATTGTGTGTATTTTTTAAAGAGTCCTTATTATACCTAACATAATAATTCCTTAATATCATGAGATATCCAGTAAGTGCTCAGATCTCCAGTTGTCATAAATATTTTTCTAGTGGTTTATTTGAAACAGGAACCATGGATCAATCTGTATTTTAAGATTCTAATTTTTTGTTAAAGAAACTACTTTGTCCAGCAGAATAGATCTGTCTGACTGCATGCCTGTAATGTAGTCCTCTGTATTCCCAGTAGATCTAGAGATTTCCCATATTCGTATCCACCCCTCCCCCTTTTTTGCAATATTACTTTATAATTGATCATTTGTTCTTCCATCAGGAGGAGGCAGATAATGTCTGGCTGATTTTGCCTTTTTGGAATATCAACAACAGTTAATATCTAACACCTGGATGCAGTGATTCATTCGGGGTTGCAATATGATGATCTGCTGTGACGCCTTATTCACTTATTAGCTGCAGTATTTCCATAAAGAGAAATTTAGCCTTGTATGTGATTTGCTTACTCAGTGGTACTTGTGATCTGGATAAATAGATTTGGTTTTGCTATTTATCAGTTGTCAAAATGATGAGTTGGTCTGTCATTCTCTAGTGGTGACCATTGAAGGTGTTTTTGGTTGTTTGTTTTTAAGTAACAAATGAACTCATGAAAAGAGGCCAATTACGAGAACAGCTGGGGTGACCAATTGAAAAGTAAAATATCTTGATCATCCCCAATTTTATCAGTAAGCCTAAAGAAAATTTTAATCTATTATTCCATAACCTTTTGAGACTTTCAAAGGGAAAAAATAAAAGCTTTATCTAAAAAGCTAGCCCATTATAGTTAACATCCTTACTGATGCCCAAGCTGTGCCATCTTTGGCCAATGGGAACCTTTTCAGGTTGGCCCCTGGTCTTCTGCCAGAACCATGGCTTCCTTGCTGTCTGGTTGACAGGATGCTCCAGGCTCATCTTGTCCATTTTCTAATCCCAGATCTGGAATTAGCCATTTCTTCAAGGAGCACTGCTTTCTTTAGATGGAGACCATAATCTGGATTTCCAGGGTTGGAGAACATCTTTCTTCTTAGCAGGGCTCCGCATGTTTGAAGGCTGTTTTGAAGCCTTTAAATATCTAAATATATCAAAGCTTCACACTGAGACCCTGAGTGGGAGTTGGAATGATCTAGTTCTGTCATTTTCCCTGGTCTCCATCGCTATATTAAGATTCTTGTAGCGTGTAATAATGTGTGCTTCTCTTTTGTCCATGACTTTATTGGGAATCCACGCTGACATAATAACATGTTGCCTTTCACTTCCTATCAAATATAAATAAGCCAGATGGCTTTTCTCCTAGGCTGAATAGTCTTAGGGTGACCTCTGTGGAAGCATCCTCTTGTTGGTAAAAAATAAATGTTCTTTTTTTTTTCCTTCTCTAAAATAGTACACCTGTTATTAGCCGGCTTTGTACTTTCTCAAATACTACTGAGTTGGAGGATAGAGGATTTATCAGATATTGGAAATCATTCCCTGGGTTAATCTAACCTCCAGTTTCCCTGTCAAAGCACAGCAAAACCTTTAAAGAAATGCTTAAGACAGAGGGTTCACAAACTGTTGGTTCATAACACACAATGCCCGAGGATCTTTGGTACTTTTTTCCATGGTGCCTGTTAAATCCAAAGAAATGCCTAACTGTCCATTGCATGAAGTAGTCAGGTCCAGACAGCTTAAGAGTAGAAGTGAGTGTAATGTCCGCCAATTATCGCTGTGTTTTCCTTGAAATTGTAAAAAATTGCATAGTGCCCCTTCAGGTCCACACATCCCACCGCAGGGTACCCTAAGGAGATGCATTCTTCCTTTTAGGATGTTGTAGAAATCACACTTTGGATACATATTATGTAATACCACATTCTCTCCCCTACTCCATCAAAATTTGGCCTTAAGAGGAAAAAATGTGTTAAATACTAAACATGTAGATTATAGAAACAGATTTCTTCACATTAAAATTTATGCAAAGCGAGATTAAAAAATGTTTTAATCTGTGCAGCCTTGTCTTGCTAATACGAGTGATGATTTGAATCATAATAATACCCAGTATTTAGTTAAATCCTAGAGTAGGGAACCTGACTCCTTTGGAATTGGAGCACTTTAAAAGTAATGAAATTGGGCAGCCCAGGTGGCTCAGGTTTAGCACCACCTTTGGCCCAGGGCCTGATCCTGGAGACCCAGGAACGAGTCCCACGAGTCCCACGTCAGGCTCCCTGTGGAGCCTGCTTCTCCCTCTGCCTGTGTCTCTGCCTTTCTTTCTCTCTCTCTCTCTCTCTCTCTGTGTGTGTGTGTGTATCTCATGAATAAATATATAAAATCTTAAAAAATAAAATAAAATAAAACCAATGAAATTAGTAGTTAGCCAAAATGGTGCCTGAAATTCTGATAAAAGAATGGAGGAAGTTTCCTAACTATTTAGGATTAAATAGGAAAAATTTAAACTTTCTAGAGCCTGTTGTGCCATCATGTTGTGGGTACTAAGCCAGGTTAACATTATATACAGTCTTACTGTGTTGACTTCAAAAAGTATTTTGCAGTGTGGGGCCTTGCTTTGAGTCTGACTGCTTAATGAGCACAGTTAAGAAAAAAGTCCATGACTTGATGGAAACAAGATTCTCTCCCCGGCAGCCATTTCATTCTGGGGGACCTTAAATTGACAAACACCAACTTTGGACTTTCAGAAAAGCCACAGAACAAATTCCTGCTTGTCTGAGGGGTGTTGGGAATGGGGTGGGATCTAGTAGTGGTCCCAACGATTTTCAGAATTTGTGCATAAAAAATCCTACTGTTCTTCCCCCCTCCTGGTGCTTTTAAAAAATCAGGTTGTTCTTTCCTTCCTAGGTATAGGTTGGGTATGGTTAGAAACAAGTTCCTGACTAGGTAACATGAGTCCCTTTATTCTTGTCCCTCCCCCACTAGAGAGAGAGAGAGATAAAGGGGAGGGAATGAACTAACTGCCCCAAGAGAGATTTTTAGACTTCAGAAGAAGATCCTTCATACTTGAGAAGCTGGACCAATGCCAAGATAAGCAGACAGTCCTTATCCTGCAGATTCTTGAGAAAAGTAATCACTTCCTGAAACAGTTTGAGGAGGATTTGCCCCAAAAGACTAGTTACTAGGCTGGCTCTCAAGCTCTCTTCAAGTCCTGGCCATTTTGGATTCATTAAACATACTTCACAATAAACACATACCTTTCATTACTCATCTGCCTGTAGCCACCAGAGGGTCCAGAAACAGTGAGGGGTCAGGAAGAAAAAGGTTTTCTAAAAAGAGGACCTCTAGAGAGTTCGAAACTATAGCCTGTAGTCTAGGCTCTGAAGCTTCTGGCTTACCACAGACTAGAATACAAAAGGAGGATCTTAACTCTAGCTGTCCTTTTGCCTTGTAACTTCATAGTTTCTGTGATCTCCCTAAGCTTTTTCCCCCCTTTTTAAATTTTAACAGGCCAAGACAGATGTGAGAGGTTGATAAAGATGTGACATGATCTCAAATAAGCAGAAGGAACGGTTAGGAGACTATCTCCAGAGCCAAGGTTCCTGTGACGATGGAGATGATAATGGTCTAATCCAGAACAATGGTTGAGGGAATGAGGAAGAGGGGATGGATTGGAGAGAGCTGGAGGAAGGGAGAAATGAAAGTTGATCGTTGAGGGGGTGTGGAGTGAGATGATTCTCCAGGATAGCTGTTGTGTGTGACTGTACTTAAAACATAAAACCACTTACCTGAGGGTAGGACAAGACCTTGAAAATTATCTGGTCCAGCTTTGGTGAGACATCTCCCTGACTGTTTCCACAAACGCCATCCACCTGATGGCCGAAGAATTCAATGATGCTCTACTTTTTGCATCTGTTATCCCTCCCTGCTCCGTAGCTTAGTAGCGCACATTTTCCCCAAACACATAGGAATTGCTGCCTGCCAGGCCCTGTCCTGGTTGCTTCATGTAGATGAGCTTAATCCATCTCACCAGAGCCCCTGAAGTAGGTGCTCCTAATCCCTGTGTACTGGAGAGGAAATTGAGGCACCCTGTGGGTCACTTCCCAAGATGCCAGGGCTCACGAGTGGAGGGAGCAGCACTGTGACCTGGGCAACCTGGCTCCTGTCTATTCTTACATACCAGCTTCCTCCTAGACTGTCATCTGTTGAGACTGCAGCCAGGAACACGTGTTCTCACCACTGATGCCTGGGTGGCACTGGGATGAGTAAAGCAGTGACACAGCTCATTTAGATGATTCTTCTCAAGGAAAGTCACAAACTTTAGAAGCAATGGGACTTTTTATTTTGCTTGCTTATTTTTGCTTTTTTAGCACAGTGGAAGGGATGGGAAGATGACTTAGAATAGTTGGAAGAAAAGCAAAGTGAAAAGGAAGCTTTGTAACAGCAAGGCAGCTGCTTTCTTTATAGAGTTGTGCTTAACGGTCTCACTTCCTGTAACTCAGCCCCACACATCTTCCTGATTCCTCCTGCATGCACACGGCTGCAGATACATCATCCACCAGTCCTAATGGAAAGGGTTCATGTGTCAGATTGGGCTGGATGTCTCCAAGATTTCCTCCTGAAAGCTTTTAACCTGCTTTTGCATAGATTCCACAGTTCAAGCTGACAGTATCTGATGTTAACTCCACTCATATTTCTTTCCTTCTATCAGTAAAATACAGCATTTTTAAAAATATCCCAGTCTGCTAGAAATGATCTCTGACTCATATAATTTTTCAGTTATTTCATTCAGTGAACATCTGGAATGGTGTAATCAACACAGAGATATTTGAAACCTAAAAGTTCCAGAGGCACCTAGGTGGCTCAGTCAGTTAAGCTTCTGCCTTCAGATCCAGGTCATGATCCCAGTGTCCTGGGATGGAGCTTGCATCAGGATCTCTGCTCAGCTGGGAGCCTGCTTCTCACTCTGCCCCTCCCCCGCTAGTGTTTTTTTTTTTTTCTCTCTCTCTCTCAAATAAATAAAATCAGAAAGAAAGAAAAGAAAGAAAGAAAGAAAGAAAGAAAGAAAGAAAGAAAGCTAAAAGTTATGGAGGAACATTTCAAATAAATTCATTTTCCCTGTGACCTTAAATAATTGATATTGATCAATTGTTTAATAGTAACTGTGCCCTCCTATAATAATAGCAAGCAAGAACAATATATAGTAGTTTTGCAGTGAATTGATATATAATTAGTCTCTATTTTCATTATGGTTTACTTTAAAACACACACAGAAGTTGACTTACTTATCATATGTGTCCACAATAGAGGTCCATATTGATTTTTACTCTAGGAACAAATGAGACATTGGATTTTACTTTTTATCTTATTTTTAAAAGTTTCTGAGTATATATCTTAAGGAAGCAATAAAAAAAAATGTTTGTGCAATATCATTTTTAACAGCAAAAGTGTCCAAGCTCATTGTCTAGCAACTGGGGACTGGTTTGGTTAAAGAAGGGTATATCTACTTGACAAAATGTCTTTATTGTCATAAAAATTATTATGATCAGGGGATCCCTGGGTGGCGCAGCAGTTTGGTGCCTGCCTTTGGTCCAGGGCGCGATCCTGGAGTCCCGGGATCGAGTCCCACGTCGGGCTCCCTGCATGGAGCCTGCTTCTCCCTCTGCCCGTGTCTGCCTCTCTCTATATGTCTATCATGAATAAATAAATTTTTAAAAATCTTTTAAAAATTTATTATGATCAGTTTAACAACAGAAGAAGGGCTTTTGATGTTTTAAAAAGCCAAATATGGAACTTTGTATTGCAGTTACAGCTAGAAAGAAACGAAGCTTGTAGGCACAACTTAGATTGTAATAAAAAATTAAACAGTGATTTGTTGGATGCTGAGAATCAAAGCAGGAGCTATCTCTCCCTTTCCATTGATGCGAGGGAGAGAGGAAAGTGTATAGGGGAAGGGGGAAACCAGAAAAATGGGAAGCTGAGATGTGAGGTACTGAGCAGTTTCTGCAGCTGCCTTGGCAGCTTCTGAAGGAATAGTGTAGAATCGCGAAGGAAATGGCACGGTAGATGGCATAGCACAGTCAGGCTGGCCTGCCTTTCCTAGGGCTACCGTGGTAATAGCATGCCAGCCATCCCTTCAATTTCCTCTGTGGTTATATTAGATATTTTTATTTTAGATAAAAGCATAGGCTTTTAAAGATACATTTATTTCCATAGAGTTATTTAAAATGTTAGATAATTAAGTGCGCAGAACCATGTTAACATTCAATTTGAGCTGCTGTATTATTTTGATATTTCTAGACCAAATATCTCTCTAGTGAGAACTTTTGACCCAATTTGAAATATTTGAAGTATAAGTTCTATATTATGAGTATAATCTATAAAAAAATTTGAGCATTTTCTAATGACTTCCCCTTATAATATTTAAGTATAATTTATAGTAGCTTTGCAGTGAATTGAGGATAAAATCATCTATCTTACTTGGCTTTGGAAATGATTCTGTTGGCAGACAGGGCTGGGGGGATTTCTCACTAGAACCTCCCAAAATCTATTTCTGTTCTCCCCATCTCCTGGTATGTTGGATTCATTGGATACAAGATGCCATCAGTTGTGAATTGTCCTTTAGGTACTCCTTATTGTAAGATGCTGTCGATTACAAGACAAAACCTAAAGTCAGATGTTAAAATGTACAAAGATGTATACCTTAGAATTTTTAAAAATGTGATTATGTGTATGTGTATGTTTACTTATTTATATTATAGGTGAGGCTATTGAAAAAGTTTGGAAATAGTTCTTCTAGAATTCCTTAAATATAGCCCAGGCTTTCTCCTCGTGAGGACCCTATCCCAAATGCTGAAATGGTTATTCATAAGTCAGCTATCTCCCCTTTCCTGTTTGTTGAGAATAAAGGCAGTTCATCTAAATAGGCAAATGTGGTATGACCGATTTAAGACAAGCATTTAATTTAACTGCTGCCTGTTTAAAACAAGATACATTATAAATTGTTAGAGGTGTAACAAATGGTGAAGAAGAGAGAATTTTGACTTCCTGTGATTAATTTAAATGGACAAATGGAAGAGTGACTTTAGTGCATCTAAATACTGAGATTGTCCTGAGGCTGTGTGATTTTACATCTGACATTAGCCTGTCTTCCAAGGGCAGAATTCAGCATAATGCTTTTCCTTAGTATGGGCAAAGGTGAACTTTTTCTATAAAAAGCCAGGGAGTAAGTATTTTAGGTTTCATGAGCCATATGGTCTCTGTCATAACTATTTAGTCCTGCTGCTATAGTGTGAAACCAGCTATAGATAATACATAAGTGAGTAAGTATGGCTGTGTTCCCCTAAAACCTTATTTATGTATGCCGGAATTTGAATTTTATATAATTTTCACATGCCACAAAGCATTTTTCTTTTAAACCATTAAAAAATGTTAAGAATCATTTTTAGGTACCAGGCCATTCAAGAAACAGATGGCAGGCCACAGTTGGCCCACAGAGTTCACAGGTCTCTGCCTTAGTCGAAATTTAAGCCAGGTTTTTAGGCATTTGTAGGGCAACTATTTGAATCATCCCAAGGAATTTAATAATCCCAGCTTTTGGCCTTGATAGACCTCCAATTGAGCTTTTTCCTCCTGCAAGTGGGTTGGCTAAGAGTATCACCTAATCCTTTGGCTCTTTTAAAGGGTATCTTTTTCCTGAGAAAGTTTTAATTCTCCCATATTTCTGATTTTGCTTATACATTTAAATCAAGCTTATATTTAACACACTGTAGTAGAAAATCTATAAAAGAATAATTTGCTTGCAAAACAGTCACTAAAACTTTGAAAAATAGTAGCAGAAGCTGTTATCTGCAGTGTTATCTACTGTCTCTTATACAAAGATTTATTCCATAAGGCTCGTTTTGGTTTACTATCAGAAAAAAAAGTTGTACACACCTTCCTCTCTCCCTCTCACTCTGTTCCTTTCTTTCTGTATCCATCTGTGTGTCTATCCATTAATATATGGAATAAAAACATTATAGCCCAATTTCCATTTGCCTTATTTCTGGGTCATTTTAATACTTGGCAGTATGTCCAATACCACAAGCCCTCTCATCCTTCCATAAATGCATTGGATAAAGTGATTTGTTGGGACGCCTGGGTGGTTCAGCTGTTTAACGCCTGCCTTCGGCCCAGGGCGTGATCCTGGAGTCCCTGACCGAGTTCCACATTGGGGTCCCTGCATGGAGCCTGCCTCTCCCTCTGCCTGTGTCTCTGCTTCTCTCTCTCTCTCTCTCTCTCTCTCTCTCTCGTGTCTCTCATGAATAAATAAATTAAATCTTTTAAAATAATAATAAAGTGATTTGTTGAGCTTTAGTACATGCTACATACAATCTAAGAAGCACATTACATGGACTTATTTCACTAACCTTGTGAGAGAGAGACGATTATGGCCCTGTCTACAGATGAAGAAAAGTAAGGATTTAGAAGATGAGTGGGGATGCCTGGGTGGCTCAGCGGTTGAGCATCTGCCTTCGGCTCAGGTCTTAATCCCAGGGTCCTGGGATTGAGTCCCACATCAGGCTCCCCGCAAGGAGGAGCTTCTCCCTCTGCCTGTGTCTCTGCCTCTCTCTGTATCTCTCATGAATAAATAAATAAAATCTTTTTCTAAAAAAAGAGAAATAAGAAGGTAAGTGGCCAGCCTGAGGTCTCAAAGCTGGGATTGGTGGACCCAGATGGTCTGTCCGCAGCCCCTGCTTTCAGCCTCTACCCCAACGGCCCCAGGCTTCTCAAAATAGTAGCAAACAGGAAAAACCAGTGTTTGTATGGCAGGGTCTTGTGACTGGACACCAGTTGGGAAACTCTGCACTTCCCAATGGAAAATAAATTCTATTTATCAGCCCTCTCCACTAGGAGATAAGCTGTCTGCTAGTTCAATTAGCGTGGTACCCTTGGTATCTGGCATACAGCAGGACCAATGCTCGTGGATGAAATGAGCAGTATCTAATATATCATCTCTCTTGTTCTCTTTTTTTTCTCTTTCATGTGGAGGAAATTGCCTAAGTTGTGTGAACAGGCTCAGCTCCATGCCTGTACCCCCAGCCGCCCAGCCAACCCCTGAGAGAGCACACCACAGGGCTTACTCCATTTCTTCCATATATGCTGCTTTCCTTTGATTGTAGTGAACGGTAGCAGTGTACACCTGTCACCTTGGCCAGGAACCTGGAAGTCATTTTTAAACTTATTACAGTTAGTCTTTTACATAAGTCTCTTCAGCTCTCCTTTCTCTTCAGTTCTTTTCTCTTTGCTGCTGCCAGATTGATCTAAATCATAAAACTGATCTGTCAGCAGTAAAATGCAGGGACACCTGCACCCCGATGTTTCTAGCAGCAATGTCCACAAGAGCCAAACTGTGGAAGGAACCTCGGTGTCCATCAAAAGATGAATGGGTAAAGAAGATGTGGTCTATGTATACAATGGAATATTACTCAGCCATTAGAAAGGACAAATACCCACCATTTGCTTTGATGTGGATGGAACTGGAGGGTATTATGCTGAGTGAAGTAAGTCCATCGGAGAAGGACAAACATTATATGGTCTCATTCATTTGGGGAATATAAAAAATAGTGAAAGGGAATAAAGGAGAAAAAATAAGTGGGAAATATCAGAAAGGGAGACAGAACATGAAATATTCCTAACTCTGGAAAACAAACTAGGGAAGGTGGGCGGGGGGTGGGGGTGACTGGGTGGCGGGCACTGAAAGGGCACTTGACGGGATGAGCACTGGGTGTTATTCTGTATGTTGACAAATTGGACACCAATAAAAAGTAAATTTATTAAGAATAAATAAATAAATAAATAAATAAATAAATAAATAAATAAAATTTTAAAAAAATAAATAAAAGATATAATACAGTAAACTTCAAAAAACAAACTGATTTGTCAGCCCCTTATTTAAAAGTCTTCACGGAGTTCTGCCATTTATTACTGCAGCATTTCTCAGCTGTGCCGTCACTCCTCTTTGCTCTATAATAGCCATTTGTGACTTGTGGGGTAATATTTAAAAATCTAAGTTTGCCAGCAGTTTGATTTTTTTTTCCCTTTCAGTAAATAGGAATAGATTCAGGATTATCCCTACAGTAACATCAGTCTCAGCTGCTTGCGTTCTAATATTTTCATGAAATGAGAATAGGGAGCAGAATTATAACCTCGTCCTGCCAACTCTTATCTTATTTGTGAGGCAACTTTGAGGGGCTGTTACTGATTTCTCAGAAGTTGGTGCTCTCATGAGCTGTTGTGCCCTAATGAATACCAAGCCCCTTGCTTCCCACCCTATGCCTCCCCAAAAGAGCCAAAACAAGGAAAAGAAGTCTCCATTTACAATGGTATTTTCTTTAGTTTTTCATGTTTTGTGGGAAGAAATAAGGCAGTTGATTTCATAAAAATAATCTGTCTGCCCATGGAGGTCTCTTCCATTTGGACATTACCAAAGCTCCCAGCACCCCTCCCACTCCCCCAAAATGGTGAGGACCACTGGTTTCTATGGAAGAAGGTACCGTGTTCCTGTCATTGCTTACAAGACCAGCTGGGATTGAGCATCTCTGCCTCATGCACTTAGCTAGACAGCAAACTACCTACACTGCTGCATGTGTGCCTTGGTCTTTCCTGACATAGAGTTTGCGTGTGCTTCCCTCCACCCACGACCCCACCCCCATGGACGCTGCTAAGCCGACATAGGGCACCCTGCTCCAGATTTCACCCTGTTCTCTCCATCTCTGCTTCTCAGCCTAGCTGGCCTCCAACAGGAGCCTGGATGTATGTGGGTAGGGAGTGAGTGCACGGATATGCTGTTACAACCAAATCTTACTTTGGGTTGTAGATTAGAACCATATGTCCACACTTCTCACAGTAAAAATGGCATCCATTTTTCATAGAGAGTGGCCTTTCTCATGCAGTTACTTTTGTTTAGATAGAGTAAAGGAGATACGAGGTAGGGATGGCAAATCCTGTTGTAGGGGGAGGTGAATGTACTGTCTACAACTAGCTTTTGAGATAAAAGGAGTCATGAGCTGGCTGTTTCCAAAGGATTTGCTCACCACAACCTTTGGGCTCTTCTTCCATATTGAAGAACAGGAATATCTTCAGGATTCTTGAGACACGGTCTATATCAAATAGGTTGTTAGTTCAGTGAGCTTTCCGTGTAGGCCTTTATCCTATCATCTGTTTGCTTCAACAAGGAGGCCCAGAGCAGCTTCAATTTTAGCCTCTACCACATTCTGCCACCGCCAGAGCCGAGAAAGGAAAGGAGAACTTCTTTTCTAACCCAAGTAAATGAATGTGTAAATAGAGGGCTTACTGGTGTTACTTTCTTGAGGAAAGCATGGAGCTGAACTAGTTGGATAAAATGATACTGTTTGTTTTTTTTTTAAGATTTTATTCATTTGAGAGGGGGGGCAAGAGAGGGAGAGAGGGAGAGAGAGAGAGCAGGAGCAGGGGGAGGGGCAGAAGAAGAGGGAGAAGCAGACTCCCCTGCTGAGCAGGAAGCCCATTGTGGGGCTTGATCCCAGCACCCTGGGACCATGCCCTGAGCCAAAGGCAGACACTTGAACCGACTGAGCCACCTGGTGCCCCTAAAATAATACTGTTTTAATTACCTTTCTATAGTTGGGGGATTGCTGCCATTCATTGAGCACACAGATGCTAAGCTTGTACTCCACGTTAGGTATGTTAACTCCCTTAGATCCTTACAACACCGCGTGCAAGGGAGCCTGTCTTCATTTTATAGGTATAGAAGGTACAGTTCGGGTACATTTAGTAACAGAGGACCCCAGGGATCATCAATCACAGGGCTAGAATTTGAACCCTGGTCTGATTTCAGATGCTGTGTTTGTCCACCACCATATTGCCTCTAGAATTTGATCATGGCCACACATTGTACTAAGGGATAGAACTCACATTTGAACACCCCTTTGTCTAAGAACCATTTCTGAGAAAGGAATATGGAAGTGTGAGACTCTTGCCTTTTTGAAACTTTTTGGAGAGGAGAAAGGTAAATGTATATGAGACAGTTCAGAGTACAAGATAATCTATAATTAATAAATTGCATAAGTGCTTCAGAAAATGATATTGTGTCTTGAGTTCAAAGGGTTATATTATTGCTGCCATTTCCATTGTTATTCTTATGACTTCATATATCTATAAGGACTCTGAGGGGCGCTTGAGTGGTTCAGTCGGGTAAGTGTCTACCTTCAGCTCAGGTCATGATTTCGGGATCCCGGGATTGAGCTCCACATCCTTGTCAGGCTCCCTGCTCAGTGGGGAGCCTGCTTCTCTCTCTCTGCCTCTACCTTGCTACCCACCCCCAGCTTGTGTGCTCTCTCTCTCAAATAAAAGATAAAATCTTTTTTAAAAAAAAGGAATCTGAAAATATATTATTATAGTGTTTTTATTTCAAGGGTTTATTGTACTATAACAGGGCATGATAAAGTGGAGAAAAGTGTTACTGAGGCTGGAATATTTCAGATCTCCATATTAGCAGTGAATTTAACTTGAGCCTTGGGTTATTTGGGTTTATATGGAGCAACATAAGAAAAAAAAGCATTCCAGGAGAGAAAAATCACGAGGAGGAGTCAGATTGGTAACAAGGATGCTGTGTAGATGATCTACCTGGATAGATCATGAAAAGGTAGGGTCAGATATTGGGCTGCTGCTGGTGTGGGCTGAGCAGCATGAAGAATGTGGTATTAAATGAGGGAATAGGTTGTTTTCCTTTTGCACATGTGTGTTTCCTTGGAGGTACCTGAGGGCACTGTCGTTCGCTTGTTGGCACTGGTATAGGGGGTGCTCTGCGTTGTGTTTGGACGTGGTAGCGGGGACTCACAGGGCTGCAGGAGTCTCTAGCAGAAGTGGGGCCGGTCCTCCATGAGAACAGACAACCCGAGCTCATAGCTTTACCCAGCACAGTGTCCCTGGCTGCTTTGTGCAGTGTCTGTACTGCACACAGTGCAGGTCCTACCACTCTTTCTCACTTTGAGAGTAGCAGACCTGGCAGGTGGGCTTAGCTTCCTTCCAGGCCTCCACAGAAGCTCCTATGATAAAGCCACAACTCACCTGCCAGCCAACAAGCTAAGGGAAAGATGGGGCACTTAGCCTGCCCCCACCCTCAGGTTGAAGCTCAGCCCGTTGATGACGGATTTCCTCTTTCCTTCAACACTGCCATGATTACTCTTTTATTTTTAAATATCTGTGTTGTTAACATGGTATTATGTGTGCATAGCTAAAGCTCATGGCAGTGAAAGATTGGTTTCTGCATTGCCCTGCCTGTCTCCTACCTGTCACCCCTGCAGTTGGCCCTGCTGACTCCTTTTCCTATTTCTTCTAGTGTTTGCCTCTGTATTTTAAAAGTAATGTTGACATCGCTGTTTGATGATCTACCCAAGATCTCTTTTGATTTCTTGTGGTTGACTAGGATTTAGTTCTCATTCTCCTACTTGTGTCCCCGCTTCCCTTGTCCTCCTCGCATCATCATATCAGATTTTCCGGGGCCGCCATCAGTGAGTGTTTGCCTTTGATAAGAGACATATACATATATGGGAATATTGTTCGGTGCAGAGCTCAGTGGTATACATTCTCTCATATAGTGTTTGTTTTTTCCCAGCAAACATTTGCCTTGTTTTTTCATCTGCCAAATTTGGGGGTTTTATTTATTTATTTATTTATTTATTTATTTATTTATTTATTTATTTATTTTACCTTTTTTTTTACCTGTTTTACCCATCCTTCCTACGTGGCTATTAAGTCTGTCAACCACCTAGTAATAGTATTTTCCAAGTGTTTGGCTCTGTGACATCAGCAGTCAGTTCTCTTTTTTACCTAGGGCTTCTCCTTTCCCTACCACTGGGTGGACTAGGTCCACACAGCTGTCATCCTGGTCACTGGTTTCACCTTAATATACCTCATTTTGCTAGGATGGGCGGGCGGGGGGGGGGGGGGTGTTGTCCAGCAAGCAAACTTGGTGCAATTTACCTTGGGCCTTTTTCCAACCCCTATATTTGGACTTCCAAATCTCCAGGAATGGTTCTTTGAGAATCTGATAGAAGCTCTGAATGCTCTTTCCAGGAAAATAATTGCACAAACATAAAATTTGGCATGCAATTTTGTGTGTCTGAAGATATTTATGTTACTTACATATAATACTTTGGGGGATGTAATCTTAGCAACTGTAGAGTTCCAAATAAGCCTTTAGTGCCTAAGCTCTGGTATGATAGTGTAAGTCCAACTCTAACCATAGTACCCAAACATCTCCTATTTTTACTGATAGTTATTTTCTCTTGAGCATTTTATCATTTCTTAGTCTTTGATGGGATGAATTTATTTCCCAAATTTTAATGACTTGTGGATTTATGGCCAGCTGGAGTCACTTCTGTGTTATATTTTGCAAGTTTATTTCTCCCTCCAACTGTTTTATATATTGAAGTCGCTAGGAAGAATGAAGTCTACTCTGGTAACACTCTGAGTATTGGTTGAGTTGAATTAAAATGATTGAGGAACTACTTCCCACAAGCACACTGTAACCTAGCAAGATAACTCCCAGTTAAAGAAACACTACAGATTCTAACCTTCCTAATAAAGAGCTGCCTTCTGGGGTCACTGGTAAGAGGGGTTTTTCCACCTGCATGTCAGAAAGTTACATTATCACACAGTCACTGTGGTTGAGCTCATATTAAGACAAACTCCAAGGGATTGTACTTAGGTAGGAATTTCAGCATATTGAATATTACTTGAAGTAAAGTAGTCTCTGCTGAGACTTGTAATCTGTTTATCTACTCATTGAGTAGCTGCCATTTACCAGGTAGAGACTTTAGTTTGAAATAGAATATGACCTATATTCTTAGTCCTAAGAGATTATTTTTTAGTCATTCATTATGAATGACTAAATTTTTAAGAGTGAAAGAGTTTAACTAAATGCCAACTTCTAAAAATGTCAAAATAATTGGATTTCAACCAGTTTTGTTATATGGCACCCTCATTGGCATGTCCTATCTTAATTGCCTCTACAGTTGTTTTCTCAGATTTCCAAGTACTCAGTCCCTGTTTTTGTGGATTATTTCTTTGGGCTCCATCTTTCTTTTACAGGGTCCCCCTTAATATTTCTTGCAGAGCTGGTTTGGTGGTCACATATTGTTTCAGTTTCTGCCTATCTTGGAAGCTCTTTATCTCTCCTTCTATTTTGAGTGACAGCCTTCCTGGATAAAGTATTCTTGGCTGCATTTTCTTCTCATTTAGGACCCTGAATATATCCTGTCAGCCCTTTCTGCCCTGCCAGGTCTCTGTGAAGAGGTCTGCTATTAATCTGATATTTCTCCCCATATAAGCTAAGAATCTCTTGTCTCTCACTGCTTTAAGGATTTTCTCTTTATCTTTGGAATTCGAAAGTTTCACTATTAAATGTCAAGATGTTGAACAGTTTTCATTTGGAGGGGAAACCTCTGTATCTCCTGGATCTGAATGCCTATTTCTCTCCCCAAATTAGGGGAAGTTCTCAGCTATGATTTATTTAAATATGCTTTCTGGCCCTCTGGCCCTCTTGACGTTTTCTGGAACTGCAATTATATGCAGATTTTTCCTTCTGAGGCTATCATTTATTTCCCTTAACTTTTCCTCATGGTCTTTTAGTTGTTTTTCTCTTTTTCTTTAGCTTCCTTCCTTGCCATCAACTTGTCTTCTATGTCACTCACCCTTTCTTCCACCTCATTAACCCTGGTCATTAGGACAACCAGTTTGGATTGCATCTCATTTAATTGATTTTTAATTTCAGCCTGATTAAATCTAAATTCTGCAGTCATGAAGTCTCTAGAATCCTTTATGCTTTTTTCCAGAGCCACCAGTAGCTTTATAATTGTGCTTGTGAATTGGCTTTCTGACTTTGAATTGTAATCCATATTCTGTAGCTCTGTAGCAGAGAGATTCTTTCTTTTGCGGTAAATTCTTCCTTCTAGCCATTTTGCTCAGTGCAGAGTGGCTGTGTAAGCGGGCTGAGTCAAGAATATGAACCATGACCTAAGTAAGTTTCAGCTTAGATGAGGTCAGAGACTAGAAAATGAAAACAAAGATCAGAACAAAACAACACAAAAGGGTCATTAAAGTGAAAACAATTTTTAAAACAAAGTAGTAAAAAATAAAAGGTGAAAAATCCCAAAGAAGAAGAAAGAAAGAAAGAAAAAGAGAAGAAAAAAAGGGGGGACTAGGAGTTGGTGGTGGTGAAGAAGTTGTAGTGGAAAGAGAATGTAGTCTACCTGAGGGGTCCTAGAGGGTGATCCTCTTGGTTCTGAATGTATTAAGTTCTGTATGTTAGAAGATGCTCAGTCCCACATTTATAAACCAGCAATACTTGTAGAAAGCCCCGACCCTGACCACCAAAACATAAACGAGATAAAAGAGGGGGCAGAATGGGAATGAAGAGAGAATATAATCTCACAGAATGAACCAGCACGGTATACCACTTGGTGTATACCTGGGTGCATGCTGGTCATGTTCTAGAAAGTATTAACTTCCGCCGTTGTAGTACAAAATGAGGCAGAGAAAACAACACACACACACACACACACACACACACACACACACAAAAACATATCTCATGTATCTCCCAAAATTGAATTGAGTATGTTGAAAGGAATCTAGAAGTGGAAAATATATCTAAGACATGTAATTGTAGAAATAGGAAAGTCAAAAAGGAAGAAACTTAAAGATGAAGAGGTGGTAAAGTATTGTAGCTAAGGTGGGAAACGAGAAAAAATATTGGCTGTACTGGAGAAAGGGGGAAAAAGTGGGGGTACCCTTTGGTTCTGCATACTATAAATCCCTCGACTTCCCCTGGAGCTTTCCAGTGCTGCTCGGTCAAGAACTTGCTCTTCCTGGTCCTTCCAGATGGTTTTCTGATTCTCAGGTGTGTGAACCTGGCAGAGATGTCCCGCCCCCCGCCAGGTGCCGGGCTCAGTCGGAGCTGTGTACCCCGTGAGGCCCCTCTGTCCCCTGGAGGCCCTGCTCCATCCCAGGCCCAGGGTGACACCAGGAGGAATAGCACCACTGGCAGCGGCCAGCTCCCCAGCCCTGGAGTCAATTCCCCCAGTAACTACTGCAGCTCCCAGTCCACACTGGCCTGGATGCTCTGGGGGCGGGGGGCGCTGATGTGCACAGCTCGGGGGGCCCCGCGGCAGGAGCGTCCTCCCTTGTCCTGTGCCCTCCCCGCCTCCGCCTGTCCGGGGGAGCGCAGGATCGTGGGCTGTGTGGCTGGAATCGCGCTCCCAGGTCGCAGCTCCTGAAGGCAGCAAGGCAGCGACCCCTCTGCCGGAGCCCCCGCCCCACTGACGGCTGCTCCCCGAGGCCCTCCGGGTGCGCAATCCAGCTCTTAGCCGGCGGTGTGCAGCGCACCTGACCCCAAGCTGCACTTCCTCTGTTGGTGACTCCGGGGAAACTGGGCGCTCCACTGCCCCTGCGGCGATTCGGCTCGAGTGCCCGGCTGAGCGCCCTCCCGTCCGTCCGGGGAGAATCTGGTGCGGATGTTTTAAACTTCCTGCTTCTCCGGGGCTGGGCTTTCCCGTCTCCGAGGCTCTCCAGACTGGCTCTAGCCCGGCTCCTCGTGGGGCTCCTCCCCTACTTGATTCTTTCTTTCTTTCTTTTTTAATTGGAGCTCAATTTGCCAACATATAGCATAACACCCAGTGCTTATCCCGCCAAGTGCCCCCCTCAGTGCCTGTCACCCAGTCACCCCAACCCCACACCCACCTCCCCTTCGACTACCCCTTGTTCATTTCCCAGAGTTACGTGTCTCTCATATTTTGTCACCCTCACTGATATTTTCCCTCATTTTCTCTCCTTTCCCTTTATTCCCTTCCACTAATTTTTTATATTCCCCAAATGAATGAGACCATAAAATGTTTGTCCTTCTCCGATTGACTTACTTCATGCAGCATAATACCCTCCAGTCCCTCCACGGCAAAGCAAATGGTGGGTATTTGTCATTTCTAATGGCTGAGTAACATCCCATTGTATACATAGACCACATCTTCTTTATCCACTCATCTTTCGATTGACACCGAGGCTCCTACCACACTTTGCCTATTGTGGACATGCTGCTAGAAACATCGGGTGCAGGTTTCTAGAGTGGCTGCACCAGTTCACATTCCCACCAACAGTGCAAGAGGGATCCCTTTTCTCCACATCCTCTCCAACATTTGTGGTTTCCTGCCTTGTTAATTTGCCCCATTCTCACTGGTGTGAGGTGGTATCTCATTGTGGTTTTGATTTGTATTTCCCTGATGCCCAGTGATGCAGAGCATTTTCTCATGTGCTTGTTGGCCATGTCTATGTCTTCCTCTGTGAAATGTCTGTTCATGCCTTTTGCCCATTTCATGATTGGATTGTTTGTTTCTTTTCTGTTGAGTTTAAATAAACTCTTGATAGATCTTGGATATTAGCCCTTTATCTGATAGGTCATTTGCAAATATCTTCTCCCATTCTGTAGGTTGTCTTTTAGTTTTGTTGACTGTTGCTTTTCCTGTGCAGAAGCTTCTTATCTGGATGAAGTCCCAATAATTCATTTTTGCTTTTGTTTCTCTTGCCTTCATGGATGTATCTTGCAAAGAAGTTACTGTGGCCAAGTTCAAAAAGGGTGTTGCCTGTGTTCTCCTCTAGGATTTTGATGGAATCTTGTCTCACATTTAGATCTTTCATCCATTTTGAGTTTATCTTTCTGTCTGGTGAAAGAGAGTGGTCCAGTTTCATTCTTCTGCATGTGGATGTCCAATTTTCCCAGCACCATTTATTGACAAGACTGTCTTTTTCCAGTGATAGTCTTTCCTGCTTTGTCGAATATTAGTTGACCATAAAGTTGAGGATCCACTTCTGGATTCTCTATTCTGTTGCATTGATCTATGTGTCTGTTTTTGTGCCAGTACCACACTGTCTTGATGACCACAGCTTTGTAGTACAACCTGAAATCTGGCATTGTGATGCCCCCAGCTATGGTTTTCTTTTTTAATATTCCCCTGGCTGTTTGGAGTCTTTTCTGATTCCACACAAATCTTAAGATGACTTGTTCCAACTCTCTGAAGAAAGTCCATGGTATTTTGATAGGGATTGCATTAAACGTGTAAATTGCCCTGGGTAGCATTGGCATTTTCACAATATTAATTCTTCCAATCCATGAGCATGGAATATTTTTCCATCTCTTTGTGTCTTCCTCAATTTCTTTCAGAAGTGTTCTGTAGTTTTTAGGGTATATATCCTTTACCTCTTTGGTTAGGTTTATTCCTAGGTATCTTATGCTTTTGGGTGCAATTGTAAATGGGATTGACTCCTTAATTTCTCTTTCTTCAGTCTCAATGTTAGTGTATAGAAATGCCATTGATTTCTGGGCATTGATTTTGTATCCTGCCACACTGCCTAATTGCTGTATGAGTTCCAGCAATCTTGGGGTGGAGTCTTTTGGGTTTTCTAAGTACGGTATCATGTCATCTGTGAAGAGGGAAGAGTTTGACTTCTTTGACAATTTGAATGCCTCTTATTTCTTTTTGTTGCCTGATTGCTGAGGCGAGGACTTCCAGTATTATGTTGAATAGCAGTGGTGACAGTGGACATCCCAGTCTTATTCCTGATCTTAGGGGAAAGGCTTCCAGTGTTTCCCCACTGAGAATGATATTTGCTGTGGGCTTTTCATAGATGGCTTTTAAGATGCTGAGGAATGTTCCCTCTATCCCTACACTCTGAAGAGTTTTGACCAAAGGAATGGATGCTGTATTTTGTCAAATGCTTTCTCTGCATCTATTGAGAGGATCATATGGTTCTTGTTTTTTCTCTTGCTGATATGATGAATCACATTGATTGTTTTACGAGTGTTGAACCAGCCTTGCATCCGGGGGATACATCCTCTTGGTCATGGTGAATAATCTTCTTAATGCACTGTTGGATCCTATTGGCTAGTATCTTGTTGAGAATTTTTGCATCCATGTTCATCAGGGATATTGGTCTGTAATTCTCCTTTTTGGTGGGGTCTTTGGTTTTGGAATTAAGGTGATGCTTGCCTCATAGAACTCATAGAGTTTGGGAGTATTCCATCTCTTTCTATCTTTCCAAACAGCTTTAGTAGAATAGGTATGGTTTCTTCTTTAAACGTTTGATAGAATTCCCCAGGGAAGCCATCTGGCCCTGGACTTTTGTGTCTTGGGAAGTTTCTGATGACTGTTTCAATTTCCTCCCTGGTTATCGGCCTGTTCAGGTTTTCTATTTCTTCCTGTTCCCGTTTTGGTAGTTTGTGGTTTTCTAGGAATGCGTCCATTTCTTCTAGATTGCCTAACTTATTGGCATATAGCTGCTCATAGTAAATTTTTTAAATCATTTGTATTTCTTTGGTATTGGTGGTGATCTCTCCTTTTTCATTCATAGTTTTATTAATTTGACTCTTTCTCTCTTCTTTTTAATAAGGCTGGCTAATGGTTTATCTATCTTACTAATTCTTTCAAAGAACCAACTCCTGGTTTTGTTGATCTGTTCCACAGTTCTGGTCTCTATTTCACTGAGTTCTGCTCGAATCTTTATTAACTCTCTTCTTCTGCTGGGTGTAGGATCTATTTGCTGTTTTTTCTCCAGCTCCTTTAGGTGCAAGGTTATCTTTTGTATTTCAGTTCTTTCCAGTTCTTGGATGGATGCTTATATTGCGATGTATTTCCCCCTCAACTGCTTTTACTGTATCCCAAAGATTTTGAACAGTTGTATCTTCATTCTCATTAGTTTCCATGAATCTTTTTAATTCTTCCCTAATTTCCTGGTTGACCCTTTCATCTTTTAGCAGGATGGTCCTTTTCCCTCATGTGTTTGAAATCCTTCCAAACTTCTTGTGATTTAGTTCTAGTTTCAAAGCATTATGGTCTGAAAATATGCAGCAGACGAACCAATCTTTTGGTTTCGTTTAAGGCCTGATTTGTGACCCAGTATGTGGTCTATTCTGGAGAAAGTTCCATGTGCACTTGAGAAGAATGTGTATTCAGTTGCATTTGCATGTAAAGTTCTGTAAATATCTGTGAAATCCATCTGGTCCAGTGTATCATTTAAAGCTTTTGTTTTTTTGGAGATGTTGTGCTTAGGAGATCTGTCGATTGTAGAAAGCGCTGTGTTCAAGTCACCAAGTAGAAGTGTATTATTATCTAAGTATGTCTTAACTTTGTTTGTTAATTGATTAATATACTTGGCATCTCCACATTCAGGGCATAAATATTGATGATTGTTAAGTCCACTTGTTGGATAGATCCTTTAAGTATGATATAGTGTCCCTCTTCATCTCTCACTACAGTCTTCAGGATAAACTTTAATTTATCTGACATAAGGATGGCTACCCCTGCTTTCTTTTAAGGACCTTTTGAGTGGTAAATGGTTCTCCAACCTTTTATTTTCAGGCTGTAGGTGTCCTTCTGTCTAAAATGAGTCTCTTGTAGACAGCAAATAGAAGGGTTTGCTTTTTTATTCAGTCTGAAACCCTGCGCCTTTTGATGGGTTCATTAAGCCCATTCACGTTCAGAGTTACTATTGAAAGATATGAATTTAGGGTCATCATAATACCTATTCAGTCCCTGTTTTTGTGGATTGTTTCCTTGGACTTCCTCTTTCTTTTACAGAGTCCCCCTTAATATTTCTTGCAGAGCTGGTTTGGTGGTCACATATTCTTTCAGTCTCTGCCTATCTTGGAAGCTCTTTATCTCTCCTTCTATTCTGAATGAGAACCTAGCTGGATAAAGTATATTGGTTGCAGGTTCCTCTCATTTAGGATCCTGAATATATCCTGCCAGCCCTTTCTAGCCTGCCAGAAATTGTGAAGAGGTCTGCTGTTACCCTAATACTTCTCCCCATAAAGGTTAGGGATCCCTTGTTTCTTGCTGCTTTAAGGATCTTCTCTTTATCTTAGGAATTTCCAAGTTTCACTATTAAATGTTGAGGTGCTGAACGATTTTTATTGATTTTAGGGGGAGTAGATCTATCTCCTAGATCTGAATGCCTGTTTCCTTTCCCACGTTAGGGAAGTTCTCAGCTATGATTTGTTCAAATACACTTTCTGGTCCTCTATCCCTTTTGACGCCCTCGGGAACCCCAATTAACGTAGATTTTTCCTTCTGAGGCTGTCATTTATTTCCCTTAACCTATCCTCATGATCTTTTAATTGTTTGTCTCTTTTTTTCTCCACTTCCTTCCTTGCCATCAACTTGTCTTCTATGTCACTCACTCGTTCTTCTACCTCGTTAATCCTCGTCATTTGGACCTCCGGTTTGCATTGCATCTCATTTAATTGGTTTTTAATTTCAGCCTGATTATATTTAAATTCTGCAGTCATGAAGTTTCTTGATTCCTTTATGCTTTTTTCTAGAGCCACCAGCAGCTTTATAATTGTGCTTGTGATTTGGCTTTCTGGCATTGAATTTTAATCCAAATTTTGTAACACTGTGGGAGAAAGTGTTGTTTCTGATTCTTTCTTTTGGGGTGAGTTTTTCCTTCTAGTCATTTTGCTCAGTGCAGAGTGGCTAAAAACAAATTGTACTGGAAAAAAGGAGAAAAAGAGAGAAAAAAGAAAAAAGGGGGGAACAAACAGAAAACAAAAAACAAGAGGGGGTATCCTCTGATTCTATGTACTGTAAATTCCTCGACCTCCCCTGGAACTTTCTAGCGCTGCTTGGTCAAGAACTTGCTCTTCTCCTGTCCTTCCAGCTGGTCTTCTGGGGTGGGGCCTGCTGTGCTGATTCTCAGGTGTGTGCACCTGGGGGAGCTGCCCAGCCCCTTGCCAGGTGTACAGCTCAGTGGGAGCTGTTTATCCTGTGAGGACCCTGCTCCCTGGCGGCCCTGCTCAGTCCCAGGCACAAGGTGACACCAGGAGGAACAACAACAGTGGCGGCGGCCAGCTCTCCCGCACTAACTACTGCAGATCCCAGTCCGCAGGGGCCTGGATGCTTCAGGGGCAGGGGGCGCCGATCTGCACAGCTCCGGGCCGCCCAGTGGCAGGAGGGTCCTTGCTGACCTGTGTCCTCCCGGCCTCCGCCAGTCCCCAGGAAGCGCCGATCTTGGGCTGTGTCCCCTGGTGCCCTGGGCTCCAGGGCCTGCACCGCTGGAATCGCGCTCCCGGGCCGCGCAGCCCCCTCCGCCCGGAGCCGCTGCCCGAGCCAATGCTTGGGCTCCTCCCAGGGCCCGCCGGGAGCCCTCTCCGGTGCCGGCGGTGTGGCGCTCTCCCCGGGCACAGGTCCTCTGTTAGTGCCCCTGGGAGCCTGAGGGCACCCCCCCCCCCCACCCCGGGATCCTGCCCAAGCTCCCTGCAGGCGCCTTTCCATCCAGGAAGATTGGTAAAGCTGCTTCTCCCGGGGCTCTCCAGTCCTGGGGGCACTCACCGAAGGGCCTTAGCCTGCTCCTCCCGGGGCCCCTCCCCCTTGGATGCTTTTTTATTTTTTTATTTTTTCCGCCGTGTTCCTACCTTGATAGAAGCGCGAACTCTTCTCTCTGTAGCGTTCCAGCTGTTCTCTCCTTAAATCTCAGGCGGAATTAGTAGGTTTTCAGGATGATTTGAAAGTTAGGTACGTTGGGGACAGGTGACTTGGGGACCCCACTCTTCCGCCCTCTTGCCCCGCCTCCTGATTCTTTATTATATATATATTTCCCCCACCTTCCTACCTTGCTAGAAGCGAAAACCCTTCTCTCTGTCGCATTCCGGCTATTCTTACTTTAAATCTCAGGTCGAATTTGTAGGTGTTCAGGATGGTTTGAAAGTTATCTAGGTAAGGTGGTGGGGCCAGGTTAATTGAGGACCCTACTCTCCTGCCATCTTTCCCCGCCCCTAAATAAATAAAATATTAAAAAAAATAAATCAAGTTTGAAGATAAATCACAATAATCAGTGACAACCTAACAATATGAAAGTAAGTCTATTTTGAAAAACAAAAGTTAAAGTTACAGTACTGTTTTTTTTCTTCCTAAAAAAAATGTGTTTAATCTGTGTACATTTGGGAGAATCTGAGTATCGTATTTTGCTCAGGAAAGAGAAAAAATTGGATGCAGTGGCTGATTTCATTCCCTTTTAAGTAGCTCCACTGTGTTTTAGGATAATTTCTCCAAGGATAGTGATAGATATGAATCATTTAATTGTTTAATGAGGCTGAGGAACATAATGCTGAAGCTCAGTCATGCAGAATTTAATATTTCTAGTGTCGATCACAGTTGTTGCTGCTGGTTATAAGTTACCACATCTGTGTGCACACACACACCAGTGTGCAGATGCAGAGAGAGGAGCTCTGGGTTTGTTGTAGAAAATACACTTTTCTTCCCAGTCAAGCTGAGACCCTTTAGGATCCCTTGTGGAGAGGCTGCTGCCAGAGCCTGGGTGAAGTGCCTTTGGGTGGAAGACAGGGCTGTGTTCATGCTCTGGCCCTTGCCTCTCTTCCCCTCAGGTCCCAGAAGATGCTGCACCTTCAGGCTTCTCTCCTCTTACCTGTGCTCTTACCCTTGTACCTGCAGCACCTCCTCTTCTGTCTGGGCCCGATCCCTCTTCCTGAAGGGCCTAAAGTACTTTTCCCCTTGTGTTCTTCTTTGATATCTTGTTCACACCCATCCACTAATCATGCCCAATTTTACCTGGTTCACCACCAGTCCTCTGTTAATTATTCTTTATTAAACCTTCTCTGTTCAAATGACTGGGTGGTTTCTGTCTCCTAATCGGACCCTAGCCAGTGTCAATGTCCTCTGCCTAGAATGCCAGGCTGCACTTCCTCATCTAACCTAATACACTGTACAGATCCTCTCAGGACCAGCCCAGGCGATGCCTCACTCATTCATTCCAGAAACATCTGAGTTCCTACTGTTGAATAGGCACTGGGCCCAACTCCAGGGTTGCATAAGACCGGATTTCAGCCCAGCAGGAGCTCCATGACTGGAAGAGAATATACAGTCAAGTGTGTTGAATTAGAGAGGTAGGAGCATGTGCGTGTGTGTATGCATGATATTGTTGGGTGAATACGGTATGACAAAAACTTAAAATAGAAAACTTTAAAAAAAATGTTAATGTTCCTCTGGAAGCTAAAGGGATAAATAAATGAAAATGCGAGAAATTGATAAACATCTACCGCTTTCCATTTAAGCAATGTCCATATATTTGTTTTGTTCTGTTCTGTTTGTAAATGTTCTTTCTCTTTCCACAAAGCACTTGAGGTAGGTAAGGTTTTAGTTCATCTCATCTCTGAATTTCTAAGGGCAGGGACCCTCCTTTATCTTAATGAACTTGTACTCACGATGCTTGTCACCTAGTAGATGCGTGATCAGTGTTAGTTGACTGAAGAAAGGCTAATTACATTGAGTTCATACTCCCTGGTTTGTTTTTTACTCTGAAATCAATCAGTGTTTTCTTCTGTTGACAGTTCATGAACCATTCCAAGCACTTGTTTTTGTACCTGAGATGTGAACAGGGAGGCTGTCAGTTGTGCTTGTTTATTCCTCTTCAGCCATTTACAGATATCAACCATCTTAGGTGTGCATCAAGTAGTGTTACATATTTTATAGACCTCTCATTCTCTGGCATCCCCATATTATAGATGTAGAAATTGAGGTCAAGTAAGTTATTTAAGGCCACACTGACAAAATGTGGCTGATGTCACTATGTGTGGTTCCTGTAATCAGACAGATGCCTGCCCTATTTGTATGCACACTAGACATCATGCAGAAGCCTTTTTTCCTGTCAAGAGACACAGTTGCCTCCTTCCTAGTCCTAGAGACATAGCCCTGGAGCCTTCCAGGCACCTTGACATCCAGGCACATGTGAACAGGGTTTGGAAAACCTAGAAAGGGCAGGGTGTCTGGGTGGCTCAGTTGGTTAAGTGTCTGCCTTCAGCCCAGGTCATGTTCTCAGGGTCCTAGGATCGGATCCTGCATCAGGCTCCCTGCTCAGTGAGGAGTCTGCTTCTCACTCTCCTCCTGCTTGTGCTCTCTCTCCCTCTCTCTCTGTCAAATAAATAAAATCTTAAAAAAAAAAACTAGAAAGGACCAAAAGTCTCTTCACATTTTTTTCTTTAAGAAAAAGTCTCATCCAGAATATGAGAGACTCCTAACTCTGGCAAACGAACTAGGGGTGGTGGAAGGGGAGGTGGGAGGTGGGTGGGGGGTGGGGGTGACTGGGTGACAGGCACTGAGGGGGGCACTTGGTGGGATGAGCACTGGGTGTTATTCTATATGTTGTTGGCAAATTGAACACCAATAAAAAAATAAATTTAAAAAAAAGAAAAAAAAAGTCTCATCAAGAAAGAAAAGAAAAAGTCTCATCGAAGTATAGCCACTTGCTGGTGGGTTGAAATTTGGTACAGGTGATGGCAAACATTTAGCTGCATGAAAGTTCCACAGAAGCTAAGTTCAGGGGAATGTATGTGCACTTTTAAAACTCACTCTCATCTTCTCTGTTTCTTCTCAGGTGCTATTACCCCCATATGACGATGCCACCGTGAATGGTGCTGCCAAGGAGCCACCGCCCCCTTATGTGTCTGCCTGAGCCTGAGAGGGGAGTGAAACTGGGACCTGCAGCTTGATTTTCAGACGTCAGAGCAATAGTTCTTTCATTTCACTTCTGGGATGAGCTCTCTGAGCTTATTTGTTGCTGAAATGCTCCAGTTTTAAAATTTAGATGTTAAGTTGAAATCCTCTTTAGTGTTAAGCATATGCTTCAGCTAGAGCATGGTGATAGAATCACTGTAGCATTCTTTACATAGGCTGGGCGCAGTGTGCTTCCCTCGTCTGCCCTGGTTTTCCCTAGGCATGGAAACCTCCCTGCAATTCGGATGGGCCTGGAGTCAGAGAAGCCTGTTTTTGTCCCTGCTGGACCTCAGAATTAGGGAATGAACCACATTTTTTTCTTCATGTTCCCTCTATCTCTTTTGAGAGTGTAAAATAAAATCAAAATTAGATAATGCTTTTCTTTAGCCATTCTAGTGTGTGAACAAACCCTTCTAGAATAGGAATGTCAATTGTATAATCATTGCTCTAATTAGCTAAATAGGAGTTCGTATCTATATAAATAAAACAAGAATTTCCTTAAGATTCTTCATGACTTATATTCGGTGATGGTTTATATTTGCTGTTCAACGATATTGTCCATTGGCTAAATCAAGACCCTTCAACAATCCTAGGCAGTGACAGCAGCCACTCGCCTACAGCTGCTCTTGTACACCCTGGGTCTGGGGTCACAGAGGCACATGTCTCATTTGTGTTACAGGTGTAGAATTGATTCATTTAGTACCACATTCATTTAGTACCATTTAGTACCACATCATTTAGTACCACATGGTATCTATCTGGTGCTCCCTTTCTCCTGCTTTCCCATGCCCCTCCCCACCCTTTTCACAAAGCATTTGCCTAATAGTATGAAAAAATCTTTCTCTTCTCTCTGCAAAATACATCCTACTATTTGAAATTCCGAGTATGCCTAGTCATCTTTTGAAATGTAAGACAGCTTTCAGAGAAAGGAGGAGGAGTACTTTTCTTGTGGAATGCTTTCACTTCAACTACCTGAGTTTCAAAGGACTTTGACATATTCATATATTCAAAAGTCAGAGCTCTCCCAGTTGCTCATTGTTGAGTATGCTGTCAATGAAGGGTTTGCAACTAAAGTGAAATTTGCCCACATCGGAGAAAATAACCTTTTGATTTTGTGGTGATTATGCCTAGGGACCTTTTCCACCCACATGTGGTCATGTAGACACACATAGTTTGGCCAAAGGAGGCAGATTTACAGCTTGTTTCACACATATGTGTTTTCTGGTTCTTTTTTACTATTTCAATGCTGATAAAATCAAAACATCGTAAAACATCGTAGACCAATAGAAATGGAGATGAACAGACCTGACCTTCTAACGTTCCTAAGCCCCACCTCTATGAAGCTCTGTGTGCTCAGCTATTTTGCATATGGTTGCTTTATGTCCATGATGTACTTTTAATAAGCAGTTCAGATTTTACTCCTTTTGAGGGGGAGTTTTATCCCTGAGAATCAGCCTTGGTCATTTCCTTTGGTGTATCTCATTAGTATTCTTTATAAACTCGACCTAAGCAGTTCTCTTCCTGGAAGCTCACAAGATTCACACTAAGTTAATCATATTAAGAGGTATTAGGAATAGGAAAGTCTTCTCTGACAGTTTCACTGATCGCTGGAAGGCACATAGAACATCAACGTTGCTTGCATGGACCTCCCTGTGATTTTCGAGCCCCTTTGCCTGATAATTTTTGTGGTATGAAAAACGGCACATAGTTAAGTAGAGAGAAATGCTGATTTTGAGTCTGTGTGGCCTCCTTAGAGGAAATATTGCTCATGTGATGCTCGGACCACAACACAGACACCAGGACATCCCTTCATTCTCAGGGGTCCCACCTGGAGCTGACAAAGAGGCCTTTCCTGATTTACAATGTAACCCACGCTGTGTACAAAAGCCGCCTCCATACTTACCTCTGCAGAGTAACGAACTGGCCTCTCCACACCACTGTGGGGAGGTTATGATGTAGGACTAAAATGACCCTGCAGAGCCCATTCCATGACTCAGCAATTCACTATCTCATTGATAATCTAGTTAAATACCTCTCTTAAATGTATTTTAAATCTAACTTTAATATCTGACCCCCTTCCCTACTTTGCCATCTGCAGTCATTCCCTCAACTGTCCCTATGCCTGTGTGCCTGTTGGTCACTTTACTGATGAGAGCGCCTCAGTCGTTTTCATCTTAACTACCCTCCTCAGCTCCTGATGACAGGGTCTTGGATATTCAGCCCAGCACCAGAAGGTGTGCAAATGGACCCACCAAGAGGCAGCACATGTAGGAGAGTTTTGAGTCTGCTCTCTGGGCCAGAGGGAACAGGAAGCTGATGTCCTTTGGCTTAGATATGGTCTGTCCACCCTAAGAACCATGCTTCCATTGAATAAGCTGGTCAGGTTTCTAGAATGCCCAGTCATATGGAAGAACTTTAAGGCCAACAGAATCTCCCACCCCTTCCTGTACCTTTTTCCAACACAAACCTCATGTGCAGTATCTCCTCCAAGTCCAGTGTCCTTGGCCCTGCCCCCACTCTGTCTTACTGTCTCCAGGGAATGCAAGAAGCTTCCCCATTCCCATCCTTTTTTTTTTTTTTTTTTTTAATTACTAAGTCTGTTCTGGCCCTAAATGTTTGTTAAGTTTGACTGCTTACCCAAACCACACCTCATTTCATGTGTCTTTTCTCTTCACTCTGTTTGTTAATCAACAATACTTCTTAGTAATGATCTCACTAGACCATCTGTATAGACCATTAGAGTTGTTTTCTCCATAGAGGGATGTATTGTATTTGAAATATTCATCCTTTAAGAATAAAATCCTGCTGTGCAAACTGAGCTTTTGTGATCAAGGAAAACTGATGAGATTGTGAAAATATTTCCCTTTTTTGAAAAAGGTGTGCAGTTTTTGCAGCCTGTGTAGAAACTGATTTAATATCATTAAATAATATTTCCGCTGTCATGTAGGCAGTCTCTAATGTTCTGGAGAGTAGAGGACAGGTGTCTTTGCCAAGGTATTGAAAGAGTCACACAAAGAGACTGCCGGCATCAAGTGCAGGCTCAACCATCACAGGGCTCCCCATCTTCAGACCTAACGTGCACCAAACATAGTACTTAGAACTGTGTAAAATGGATTTTTGACAGCTGAGACATTTGTTCTGAAAGAGAAGGAAAAAGGAGGCTTTGCAAGGATGTCTCCACACCCATGGAATTCACTTAAAAGTGTCTATGCACACATGCACACTGGCCAAGTTTTCTGCCAAATGACTCTCTGGAGTATGGAAGTGAACCAGTTCTGTGACCTGCCCAGAAGCCCACGCATGTCTTTTGCTGACTATAGCACCCAGACATCAGAAGAGAGAAGCTGTCATTGGCCAACCCAGAAAAAATGACATCAAGGCAAGAGTCTTAGTACTATCCACCCATCAATGTGATCCTAATTAGTAAGAACAGCTGCTGCTTCAGAATGAGGAGTTTGGCTTAAAACAGCATAATGGACTCAAGTTTGTTTGTTTTATCCCATCTAAAACTTACACATGCTTTTTTAAAAAGCCATTTATGGTACAAATACAGTTTTTATTTATTAAGTAAGCTTATTAATATGGGAACCTTTTTAACTCAGAAAATAAAATTATGACATATATTCCTTGGCGTATGCCAAGATGTCCAGGGTATATTGCTACAACAGAGCAAAAAGTTTGGAAGAGAACTGTGTAAGCCCAAGTGGATTGGGCATGACTAGCCAGAAATTGAGTGTTTGAGCCACATCTCTGTCAGGAAAGGCCCAGATTGAATGTGTCTTCATCTTGACTGCTACCCGCCAGTCCCACATCCAGTGCAGTAGCGCCTCAACTCCCAGTATCACTAAGCAGAATTTGAAAAGTCCAACCTAAAGAGACAATAATGCTTCCACCTATGATCTCCACCTGAAGAAATCCCCAGCTCTGGGAAGACTGGGGAACAATGGATCTGCTATCCAGCAAAAGCACAGAGGACGCTGTGTCCTGTGTGGTGGGGATGCCCCTCCAACCCGGAGTGCTGGCTTTTGAGAGATGTAACTTTTCACTCAGTATTCATTTTAGCTAAAGGAATCATATGTAATTATTCTGTCACTATTTTACAGTCACTGGATATTTCTTTAGTTCTTTCAAATTTAGGCCTTTTTGGGATCCCTGGGTGGCGCAGTGGTTTGGCGCTTGCCTTTGGCCCAGGACGCGATCCTGGAGACCCGGGATCGAATCCCACATCAGGCTCCCGGTGCATGGAGCCTGCTTCCCCCTCTGCCTATGTCTCTGCCTCTCTCTCTCTCTCTCTGTGACTATCATAAATAAATAAAAATTAAAAAAAAAAATTTTTTTAAATTTAGGCCTTTTTAAATTACATTTATCACAGGGGGGGCAAGATGGCGGAAGAGTAGGGTCCCCAATCACCTGTCCCCACCAAATTACCTAGATAACCTTCAAATCATCCTGAAAATCTATGAATTCGGCCTGAGATTTAAGGAGAGAACAGCTGGAATGCTACAGTGAGAAGAGTTCGCGCTTCTATCAAGGTAGGAAGACGGGGAAAACGAAATAAAGAAACAAAAGGCCTCCAAGGGGAGGGGCCCCACGAGGAGCCGGGCTGAGGCCGGGGCGAGTGTCCCCAGGACAGGAGAGCCCCGTCCCGGAGAAGCAGGAGCTGCACCAGCCTTCCCGGGCGGAAAGGGGCCCGCAGGGAGGTGGAGCAGGACCCAGGAGGGCGGGGATGCCCTCGGGCTCCCGGGGACACTAACAGGCACCTGCGCCCCGGGACAGTGCGCCGAGCTCCCTAAGCCCTGCAGCGCGCACGGCGGGACCCGGAGCAGCTCGGAGGGGCTCGGGCGGCGGCTCCGCGGAGGGCGCTGCAGGGCGGGAGCGCGAATCCAACAGCGCAGGCCCCCGGAGCACAGGGCGCCGGGACACAGCCCAGGATCCGGCCTCCCCCGGGACAGGCAGAGGCCGGGAGGGCCCAGGACAGCGAGGACGCTCCTGCCCCGAGCTGAGCAGATCAGCGGCCCCGCCCCGGAGCCCCCAGGCCCTGCAGATGGAGAGCCCTGGAGCTACTGCGGGAGCTGACTCCAGGGCTGCAGAGCTGCGCCGCCACTGCGGTTGTTCCTCCGGGGGCCTCACGGGGTAAACAACCCCCACTGAGCCCTGCACCAGGCAGGGGCAGAGCAGCTCCCCCAAGTGCTAACACCTGAAAATCAGCACAGCAGGCCCCTCCCCCAGAGACCAGCTAGACGGACCAGTTCCAGGGGAAGTAAAGGGACTCAAAGTATACAGAATCAGAAGATACTCCCCCGTGTTTTTGGTTTTGTTTTGTTTTGTTTGTTTGTTTTTTGTTTTTTTTTTTGTTTGTTTTGTTTTTGTTTTTGTTTTTTTTTTTTGCTTTTTGATTTCAGTTTGCTTCCCCCACCCCTTTTTCTTCCTTTCTTTCTTTTTCTTCCTCTTTTTCTTCTTTTTTCTTTTTTTCTTCCTTTTATCTTTTTTCTTTTCCTCTTTTCTACCTTCTTTCTCTCCTCTCTTTTTCTCCTTTTCCCAATACAACTTGTTTTTGGCCACTCTGCTCTGAGCAAAATGACTAGAAGGGAAACCTCAAGACCCATCTATTTGCTGTCTACAAGAGACTCATTTTAGACAGAAGGATACATACAGCCTGAAAATAAAAGGTTGGAGAACCATTTACCATTCAAATGGTCCTCAAAAGAAAGCAGGGGTAGCCATCCTTATGTCAGATAAACTAAAATTTACCCCGAAGACTGTAGTGAGAGATGAAGAGGGACACTATATCATACTCAAAGGAACTATCCAACAAGAGGACTTAACAATCCTCAATATATATGCCCCGAATGTGGGAGCTGCCAAATATTTAAATCAGTTAATAACCAAAGTGAAGAAATACTTAGATAATGATACACTTATACTTGGTGACTTCAATCTAGCTCTTTCTATACTAGATAGGTCTTCTAAGCACAACATCTCCAAAGAAACAAGAGGTTTAAATGATACACTGGACCAGATGGATTTCACAGATATCTACAGAACTTTACATCCAAACTCAACTGAATACAAATTCTTCTCAAGGGCACTTGGAACATTCTCCAGAATAGACCACATACTGGGTCACAAATCGGGTCTGAACCGATACCAAAAGATTGGGATCATCCCCTGCATATTCTCAGACCATAATGCCTTGAAATTAGAACTAAATCACAACAAGAAGTTTGGAAGGACCTAAACCACATGGAGGATAAGGACCATCCTGCTAAAAGATGAAAGGGTCAACCAGGAAATTAAGGAAGAATTAAAAAGATTCATGGAAACTAATGAGAATGAAGATACAACCGTTCAAAATCCTTGGGATGCAGCAAAAGCAATCCTAAGGGGGAAATACATCGCAATATAAGCATCCATTCAAAAACTGGAAAGAACTCAAATACAAAAGCTAACCTTACACATAAAGGAGCTAGAGAAAAAAACAGCAAATAGATCCTACACCCAGCAGAAGAAGAGAGTTAATAAAGATTCGAGCAGAACTCAACGAAATCAAGACCAGAAGAACTGTGGAACAGATCAACAAAACCAGGAGTTGGTACTTTGAAAGAATTAACAAGATAGATAAACCATTAGCCAGCCTTATTAAAAAGAAGAGAGAGAAGACTCAAGTTAATAAAATCATGAGTGAGAAAGGAGATATCACTACCAACACCAAGGAAATACAAACGATTTTAAAAACATATTATGAACAGCTATACGCCAATACATTAGGCAATCTAGAAGAAATGAACGCATTCCTGGAAAGCCACAAACTACCAAAACTGGAACAGGAAGAAATAGAAAACCCGAACAGGCCAATAACCAGGTAGGAAATTGAAGCAGTCATCAAAAACCTCCCAAACACAAAGGTCCAGGGCCAGATGGCTTCCCTGGGGAATTCTATCAAACGTTTAAGGAAGAAACCATACCTATTCTACTAAAGCTGTTTGGAAAGATAGAAAGAGATGGAGTACTTCCAAATTCGTTCTATGAGGCCAGCATCACCTTAATTCCAAAACCAAAGACCCCACCAAAAAGGAGAATTACAGACCAATATCCCTGATGAACATGGATGCAAAAATTCTCAACAAGATACTAGCCAATAGGATCCAACAGTACATTAAGAAAATTATTCACCATGACCAAGTAGGATTTATCCCCGGGACACAAGGCTGGTTCAACACTCATAAAACAATCAATGTGATTCATCATATCAGTAAGAGAAAAACCAAGAACCATATGATCCTCTCAATAGATGCAGAGAAAGCATTTGACAAAATACAGCATCCATTCCTGATCAAAACTCTTCAGAGTGTAGGGATAGAGGGAACATTCCTCAACATCTTAAAAGCCATCTACGAAAAGCCCTCAGCAAATATCATTCTCAATGGGGGAAGCACTGGGAGCCTTTCCCCTAAGATCAGGAACAAGACAAGGATGTCCACTCTCACCACTGCTATTCAACATAGTCCTGGAAGTCCTAGCCTCAGCAATCAGACAACAAAAAGACATTAAAGGCATTCAAATTGGCAAAGAAGAAGTCAAACTCTCCCTCTTCGCCGATGACATGATACTCTACCTAGAAAACCCAAAAACCTCCACCCCAAGATTGCTAGAACTCATACAGCAATTAGGCAGTGTGGCAGGATACAAAATCAATGCCCAGAAATCAGTGGCATTTCTATACACTAACAATGAGACTGAAGAAAGAGAAATTAAGGAGTCAATCCCATTTACAATTGCACCCAAAAGCATAAGATACCTAGGAATAAACCCAACTGAAAAGGTAAAGGATCTATACCCTAAAAACTACAGAACACTTCTGAAAGAAATTGAGGAAGACACAAAGAGATGGAAAAATATTCCATGCTCATGGACTGGCAGAATTAATATTGTGAAAATGTCAATGTTACCCAGGGCAATTTACACGTTTAATGCAATCACATCAAAATACCATGGAGTTTCTTCAGAGAGTTAGAACAAATTATTTTAAGATTTGTGTGGAATCAGAAAAGACCCCGAATAGCCAGGGGAATTTTAGAAAAGAAAACCATAGCTGGGGGCATCACAATGCCAGAGTTGAGGTTGTACTACAAAGCTGTGGTCATCAAAACTGGACAAAAGCAGACACATAGATCAATGGAACAGAATAGAGAATCCAGAAGTGGACCCTGAACTTTATGGTCAACTAATATTCGATAAAGGAGGAAAGACTATCCACTGGAAGAAAGACAGTCTTTTCAATAAATGGTGCTGGGAAAATTGGACATCCACATGCAGAAGAATGAAACTAGACCACTCCCTTTCACCGTATACAAAGATAAACTCCAAATGGAGGAAAGATCTAAATGTGAGACAAGATTCCATCAAAATCCTAGAGGAGAACACAGGCAACACCCTTTTTGAACTCAGCCACAGTAACTTCTTTGCAAGATACATCCACGAAGGCAAAAGAAACAAAAGCAAAAATGAACTATTGGGACTTCATCAAGGTAAGAAGCTTTTGCACAGCAAAGGATACAGTCAACAATTTGTCTTTTAGTCATAACTAAAAGACAACCTACAGAATGGGAGAAGATATTTGCAAATGACCTATCAGATAAAGGGCTAGTCCCCAGATCTGTAAAGAACTTATTAAACTCAACACCAAAGAAACAAACAATCCAATCATGAAATGGGCAAAGGACATGAAGAGAAATCTCACAGAGGAAGACATAGACATGGCCAACACGCACATGAGAAAATGTTCTGCATCACTTGCCATCAGGGAAATACAAATCAAAACCACAATGAGATACCACCTCACACCAGTGAGAATGGGGCAAATTAACAAGGCAGGAACCCACAAATGTTGGAGAGGATGCAGAGAAAAGGGAACCCTCTTACACTGTTAGTGGGAATGTGAACTGGTGCAGCCACTCTGGAAAACTGTGTGGAGGTTCCTCCAAGAGTTAAAAATAGACCTGCCCTACGACCCAGCAATTGCACTGTTGGGGATTTACCCCAAAGATACAGATGCAGTGAAACACCGGGACACCTGCACCCTGATGTTTATAGCAGCAATGTCCACAATAGGCAAACTGTGGAAGGAGCCTCGGTGTCCATCGAAAGATGATGGATAAAGAAGATGTGGTCTATGTATACAATGGAATATTACTCAGCCATCAGAAATGACAGATATATGCAAATATGCAGATATATGCAAAATATGCAGATATATGCGGAAATAATTTTGATATTAAAAAAAATAAAAATAAATAAAAGCAGCTCTCACCCTGCCCTCAGTCTTTTCGATCTCGGTCACTTAGTGACATTTCATATTCATTGTGCCCCAAATGGAAAATTGTCCTCCCTTTCTTCAAATCTTCTGTTGATTCGTGTTTCAACTGCTGGCCTCCCCATCATTGCCAGTCGTCCTTCTTGTCATGCCAATTTGTGATAAATCAGAGGTCCTCTGCCTTGTTCCTCTTTCTCTCTTTCCCCATATCTGATTAGTCTCCAGCCCTGTGGCTCCCACGTTTTGATCAAGTGGAATGATATTCATCATTTATTGAGTCCTCCTTCTGTGCCAGCCATTCTGCCAAGCACTTCACACCTATTGACTTCATGTGTGTTGTACAAACGAAGAAATGAAGCGTTTAAAGGAAGAGAACTGTTCCCAAGTCACACCCATTATTGGCAGAGCCAGGGTTTATTTATTTTTTATAATAAATTTATTTTTTATTGGTGTTCAATTTGCCAACATACAGAATAACACCCAGTGCTCATCCCGTCAAGTGCCCCCCTCAGTGCCCATCACCCATTCACCTCCACCCCCCGCCCTCCTCCCCTTCCATCACCCCTAGTTCGTTTCCCAGAGTTAGGAGTCTTTATGTTCTGTCTCCCTTTCTCATATTTCCCACACATTTCTTCTCCCTTCCCTTATAGTCCCTTTCACTATTATTTATATTCCCCAAATGAGTGAGAACATACAGTGTTTGTCCTTCTCCGATTGACGTACTTCACTGAGCATAATACCCTCCAGTTCCACCCACGTTGAAGCAAATGGTGGGTACCTGTCATTTCTAATGGCTGAGTAACATCCCATTGTATACATAGACCACATCTTCTTTATCCATTCATCTTTCGATGGACAGCGAGGCTCCTTCCACAGTTTGGCTATTGTGGACATTGCTGTTATAAACATCGGGGTGCAGGTGTCCCAGCATTTCATTGCATCTGTATCTTTGGGGTAAATCCCCAACAGAGAGCCAGGGTTTAAATGCCAAGTGAGTCTCTGTACGTGGGTGTTGTGTATCTTTCAGACATCCAGAATCCCAGAATTCTGCACATACCTCTCCCTTCTAATTAACAATGGTTGATTTCAACTAATTGGCATGTATACATCCCAAGAAGGCAAGCACATCATGCAAAGCCATGTGAACTTTGCAAGTTTGGAGTGATCTTTAATCTGAAGTTCACATTACACAAATGAAGCTGTCAGTTCCCTGTTTAATTGGACTGGAAAGTGTTCTGCAAATATCAGTTTTTAATTTTTATAAAGAATTTATTCAGGCAAGAAGAAAGATCAGAGGCAGTGGGCCTTTCAGAGTGGTTAATTGTTTTAAGTGAACAATTGTTTATGAGGAAGTTAGGCACTATTTTTAAACTGCACTGATTTACCTTTGTTGAGGAAACTATGCATATTAAGATTTCGGGCAGGGGCACCTGGGTTGGCACAAATCGGTTAAGTGACTGTTGATTTCGGCCCAGGTTGTGAGATCGAGCCCCAGATGAGGTCTGTGGAATAGGCTTGAGATTCTCTTTCCCTCACCCTCTGCCTCCTCCCACTATACTAAATAAATAAATCTTAAAAAAAAAAAAAAGATTTCAGGCATTATAATTCAGTCTCATGTGTGAGCAAGTAGAACGAAGTTGTAATTGGTTAATACTGTCTTGGAGGAATGGTTGGAGGCCTTGAGACTCACCTTCATTCCCTGGCTCTGCCCCAGGAAGCTTATATCAGTGTGTTTATTTTCATGCCTATCACAGGAGGCAGAATAGAGCAGTCCTTTCCATTAGGAATGTCGGCTTTCTTCTATCCTGTGAACTTAATGTGCTATCACCTGCATTCTTGAGAGCCAGCGTCCTTACATGCCTTCACAGTGAATCCAGAGGTGGTTTGGGCATCTTTAGGCAGGAAACATTGCAAACTTGTGGGTTTTAAAAAAATAACTAATGTATCGTAAGAAAAAAAAACAGAAAATAAAGCCAACAATTTCTCCTTTGGATCTCAACTTGAAAAACTTCCCTCTGGAAGCTTTTATGACCCACTAGTCTTGGAAGTATTCATTTTACACTTCCATAGCATATACAGTGACCCAGTCAAGGTATATTTTACACTCTATGGTTTCTGTTGCTTCTCTTTCCTTTTTAAATTCTGAATTAATCAACCTCTTTTCCAAAAAGATTGATTGATTGATTGATTGATTGATTGATGTATTTGAGAGAGCAAGCAAGTGTGCATGAGCTGGGGGAGGGGAAGTGGGAACGGGAGAAAAATCTCAAGAGAATCCACATTGAGCATGGAGCCTGGCAAGGAGCTCCATCTCATGACTGCTCAGAGATGGCCCCTTAATGCACTGAGCCACCCAGGCACCCCTTCTCTTGCTTTCCTTGTCTGTAATTCTCCAGTACGTAAGAAAACTCAGAGTCTGTGTCTGTCTTCCCTAGGGTTCTGTCTCCACTCCCTGACACTTGTCTGCCAAATAGAAGGAACCCACAAATAGTTACTAGAATAAGAATAAGCATACAAGAAAAATTAAAACCGTGTGGTGGTTGTGGCAAATTCTTCTTCTTTTTTTAAAAGATTGTATTTATTTGAGGGAGATTGAGAAAGAACAGAGAGGGACAAGCAGACTCCTTGCTGAGCCTGATGTGGAGCTCAGTACCAGGACCTGAGCCAAAGTCTGATGCTTAACTGACTGAGCCACGCCAGTGCCCCAATTGTAACAAATTCCTAAGAACAGCTCAGTGGGGCTCAAGCTCCAGGGAGATCATGTCACAGAAGAGCCCGTGATGAAAAAAAATGTCATTCCTATTGACCATGCAATGAAACAAAGAGAGGGTCACTCCTCCAGAAAACCCTGCCAATGCAGCAGCTGCTGTGGTATGAAATTTGGGGAGCAGGCATCCTGACTTCCAGGAAAAAGTTGTAAAGGTGGTAGGTAAAAAACAGCAACCCAGTAATAAAAGAATTGATCTCTGAAGAGAGATTAAAGAGCAGCTAAGATGAGAGGCTAGCTAATGCTCTATTTTATTTTGAAATCAAAAGAAAATAGCATTCTTAGCTTGCACTATTCTTGTGATCAAGTTCCTTTTAATAAAAAAAAAAAAAGATCTTATTTATTTATTCTTGAGAGACAGAGGAAGAAGCAGGCTCCATGCAGGGAGCCTGATGTGGGACTCAATCCCAGGACTCCAGGAACACGCCGTAGGCCAAAGGCAGATGATAAACCACTGAGCCACCTGGGAACCCCTGATCAAGTTCCTTTTATGTGAGCTTAATTCAGTAGGGCTCTGAATGAAAAGTTAAACTGCTAGATGTGTCTCTCCCTCAAACTATCTTTTCCCTTCCTAGTAGATCAGTGTATTGTTCAAGCACTCAATGACCAAATCTAAGATTCTGCAGAATTCTGAGGCCTTGGACAAAATTCTGAGCAGCTGCTGTGCCACCAAAATACAGTTGTGTTCACCTACTTCCTGGACTCTTCAGATTTAAACAAAACCCCTGAAAGACTATGTCTGATAAAACACATTTGCCTTTCATCCTTTACAAGAATATCACAAGATTCTTCTAGAAAAGCTGGGGGGTGAATTTCCCCATGGTGGGCTCCACAGACTTTAGTACAAAAGTCTCCACCAGCAGGTGAGTGCAGCAGTGTAAAGCAATAACCATAGAATAATCAGAAAATGTTTGGGAAAGCACATGTTAGGAAGCTGAGTGGAGCAAGAAGCAATTTCTGCCTATGTCCGAGAGACTTGGTCCAGGAAAAGAAATTTAATGATGGTTAATATTATTCGGAGTTGTACAACCATCCCCACAATCAATTTTAGGCCATTTTCATTACCCCCAAAAGAAACTCCACACTTATAAATGGTAACTCCCCATCCCCACCCCCAATCTTCTCAGCTCAGGACAACCACCAATTTACTTCTCTCCTGATGGGTTTGCCCATTCTGGATATAGACAACAAATGGTCTTTGGTAATTGGCCCTTATACTTGACATACTTTCAAGGTTTATTCATTTTACAGTGTATATCAGTTTCTTATTCCTTTATATTGCTGAATAACATTTCATTTTACTTACCCATTCATCACTTGATGAACATGTGGGTTGTCTCTACTTTTTGCTTCTTATGGGTTATTCTGCTATGAACGTTTGTGTGCAATAGTTTGTGTGGGCATATGTTTTCATTTCCCTTGGGTATATACCTAGGAGTAAAATTGCTGAGTTATGTGATAACTGTCCACATTTAACTTTCTGAGAAGCTGCCTGGATGTTTTCCATGGTGACTGCCTCATTTTATATTCCCACCAGCAATGTATGAATGAGGGTTCCAATTTATCCACATCTTCACCAACATCTATTATTTTCCATCTTTTTTCATGTGGATTTGAGAAAAATGTGAGGTCAGCCATTATTTCTTCACATTATTTTTCTGCTCTTTTCTCTCTCTCTTCCCCTTCTCGTACCTCTATAAAGGGAATGTTATTCCACTCAATGTTATGTCATAGTTTCCTTAGATGATCTTTAATTTTTCAAACTCTCTTTTCTTTTTGCTGCTCTATTAGGGTAAATTGCATGGCCCTGACTTCTAGATTACTGATCCTTTCTTGTGCTTCATGCGTGCAGTCTGCTGTTGGATGCCTCTACTGTATTTTCAGTTCAGTTATTGTATTTTGCTCTGTGACTTCTGTTTGGTATTTTTTAAAATTTAATTTTTTAAAGATTTATTTATTTATTCATGAGAGACACACGGAGAGAGGCAGAGACACGGGCAGAGGGAGGAGCAAGCTCTCTGTGGGGATCCCATTGTGGGACTTGATCCCAGATCCCAGGATCACACCCTGAGCCGAAGGCAGACAAACGCTCAACCACTGAGCCATCCAGATGTCCCTTTAATTTAATTTTTAAAAAACATTTTATTTATGTATTTGAGAGAGAGAGAGAGCATAAGTAGAGGGAGGAACAAGGGGAGAGGAGAGGAAGAAGCAGACTCCCTGCTAAGCAGGGAGCCCTATGTGGGGCTTGGTCCCAGGACTCTGGGACCATAACCTGAGCCAAAGGCAAACGCGTAACAAACCTAAGCCACCCAGGCACCATGTTTGGTATGTTCTTATAGTTTCTCTTTGTTGAAGTTCTCATTGTGTTCATGCATTCTTCTCCCATGCCTGGTGAGCACCTTTATGACCATTATTTTGAACTCTTTCTCAGGTAAATTACTTATTTCTGTTTCATTAAGGTTTTTTCCTGAAGTTGTATCTTGTTCTTTCATTTAGAACACATTCCTCTGTTTCCTCATTGTGCTTGACTCTCTGTGCTCCTTTTTGTGTATCAGATGAAACAGCCACCGGTCGATCGTGAAGGAGTGGTCTTGTGTAGGAGATGAAACTTAACTGTTGAACCTTGCTGCCTGCTTTATTCTTGATAGGTCCCAGTCGTTAAGAAAGTGCCAAGACCTGTGAATGTTCCAGAGAGAGGGATCTCCCTCAGCACCTAGTTTCAGGGTGATTGGAAGCTGGGCCCTCAGGCAGCAGCTTTTAAGGTATGCGAATATATACAGACCTATGAGACCATTATTGTAAACCCTGCTGGCCTCCAGACCAGGTGATCTGGAGGTGTCCCCTTGGTGACTTTTGCAGAAACTGGGCGTTCTTGTCTGGAGACAATTGTATGAGCCACTTGCTGGGTGGTACTGACAAGCTATAGTGAGGCACATTCCCCCAACCTACACTCCCTGAGAGCATTTCCATAGCCTCTAGGTATGTGCTAAACCAGAAGCCTGTCCCATGGGCTGAAGCTCCAGGACAAGTGAGTACTCCTTTTTAACGAGATGTGTTTCAGTCTGCTTTCTGTGCAGTACCCTGGGGGCAGCTTCCTGCCAAGAATTGTCTTTCCCATTGTTTTATGGTAGGGCCATGGGAATAGGGCCAGGGCAAGGACAGGCACTGGCCTGCAGGCTTTGGTAGAACCACTTGCCAGTCTTTTTTTTTTTTTTATAGTCATTCTAGTTGGTGTGATGTCTTGTGGTTTTGATTAGCATTTCTCCAATGGCAAATTATGTTGAGCATCTTTTCACTTGCATGTTGACCATTTGAAAATCTTTTTTTGTTTGTTTTTATTTTGTTTTGTTTTGTATGTATATTTTTTATTGGAGTTCGATTTGCCAACATATAGTATGACATCCAGTGCTCATCCTGTCAGATGCCCTCCTCAGTGCCCCTCACCTAGTTACCCCATCTCCCCGCCCACCTCCCCTTCTATAACCCTTTTTTCATTTCCCAGAGTTAGGAGTTCCGTCACCCTCTCTGATTTTTCCCACTCATTTTCTCTCCTTTCCACTATAATCCCTTTCACTATTTTCTATATTTCCCATATAAGTAAAACCATGTAATGTTTGTCCTTCTCCGATTGACTTACTTCACTCAGCATAATACCCTCCAGTTTCATCCACATAGAAGCAAATGGTAGGTATTTCTGATGGCTGAGTAATATTCCATTGTGTATATAGACCACATCTTCTTTATCCATTTATCTTTCAATGGACACCGAGGCTCCTTCCACAGTTTGGCTATTGTGGACATTGCTGCTGTGAACATTGAGGTGCAGGTATCTTGGCTTTTCACTGCATCTGTATCTTTGGGGTGAATACCCAGTAGTGCAGTTGCTAGGTTGTAGGGTAGCTCTATTTTTAACTCTTTGAGGAACCTCCACACAGTTTTCCAGAGTGGTTGCATCGGTTTATATTCCCACCAACAGTGCAAGAGGGTTCCCCTTTCTCCACATCCTCAGCAACATTTGTTGTTTCCTGTCTTGTTAATTTTCCCCATTCTCACTGGTGTGAGGTGGTATCTTGTGGTTTTGATTTGTAGTTCCCTGATGGCAAGTGATGTGAAGCATTTTTTCATGTGCTTGTTGGCCATGTGTATGTCTTCTTTGGTGAAATTTCTGTTCATGCCTTTTGCCCATTTCATGATTGGATTGTTTGTTTCTGGGTGTTGAGTTTAATAAGTTCTTTATAGATCTTGGATGTCTTTGAATATCTTTTTTTGCTGAAATATCTATTCAGAAACTTTGACCATTTATAAATTGGGCTGCATTTTTATTATTAAAGCATGAAAATCCTTTATATAGTCCAGATACAAGTCTCTTATCCATCTATGATTTGCAAAAGATTTTCCCTATTCTGTGGGTGGCCTTTTATTGATGGTGTCCACTGAAGCACAAAAGCTTTTAATTTTGATGAATTCTAATTTATCTATTTTTTTCTTCAGTCATTTGTGCTTTTGGAGTCCTATGATCAGTGGTTACAACTCACTGAAAGCTCAGATGATGCTTAGCATTTTTTAGTAATAAAATCTTTTTAAATTATGTAAAAAAATACTAATAATAAATAAATTATGTACATTGTACAGACATAATGCTTTGCACACTTAATAGACTATAGTGTGAATTGATAAGTCAGGACGTGCCTGGGTAGCTTAAGCATCTGCCTTCCGCTTAGGTCATAATCTGGGTCCTGGGAATAGAGTCCCATGTCAAGCTCTGTGTCCAGCAGGGAATCTGCTTCTCCCTCTCACTCTCATTCTTCTCCTGTACTCTTTCTCTCTCCCAAATAAGTAAATCAGATCTTTAAAAAAAATTAAACAAGTCAGGAAACAACAGATGTTGGCAAGGATCCAAAGAAAGGGGAACCCTCTTGCACTGTTGGTGGGAATGCAAGCTGGTATGCCCACTCTGGAAAACAGTGTGGAGGTTCCTCAAAAAGTTAAAAAATAGGGCTACCCTACGACTCTGCAATTGCACTCCTAGGTATTTATCCAAGGGATACAAACACAGTGATTTGAAGTGGCACATGCACCCCAAAGTTAATAGCAGCAATGTCCACAATAGCCAAACTATGGAAAGAGCCCAGATCCATCAACAGATGAATGAATAAAGAAGATGTGATGTATATATACAATGGAATATTACTCAGCCATCAAAAAGAATGAAATCTTGCCCTTTGGAATGACGTGGATAGAACTAGAAGGTATCATGCTAAGAAAAATAAATCCGAGAAAGAAAAATACCATATGATTTCACTCATATGTAGAATTTAAGAAACAAAACAGATAAACACAGAAGAAGGAAAAATAAAATAAGATAAAAACAGAGAGGGAAGCAAACTGTAAGACACTCTTTCAACTATAGGAAACAAACTGAGAGTTGCTGGAAGGGAGGTGGGTGAGGGGGTGGGGTAGGTGGGTGATGGGCATTAAGGAGGGCATTTGATATGATGAGTACTAAGTGTTCTATGCAGCTGATGAATCACTAAATTTTACCCCTGAAACTACTAATACACTGTATGTTAACTAAATTGAATTTAAATAAAAATATTTTTAAAATGTAATTTTTGTATACACTGGGAAACCAAAAAAATCACTTGACTCCCTTTATTGTGATACTTGCTTTATTGCAGTGATCTGAAACCAAACTCACAGTATCTCTGAGGTATGCCTGTAATTGATTTTCAGCAATGGTTCTGACAACATTATTCTGGCCTCACGCATAGGCTGGAGCTAAAGGTGAAGCAGTGCTAGTCAGAGCTCTCTCATTAGGCCTGACCAGGGATGCCAGACTGTCTTAGACATTTTACTCTAACTAGAATACATTTTCACCAAAGTGAAAATCTCAATCTTCTCAATCTCTTTTTGTTCACATATAGTATACAGGTAGCCAGTAATGTTTTGGCACTTTCTGTACTTGGTAATTGCTTTGTCAATTCTCATTTTAAATGAGTCAAGACATTTCCATTGCTCCTTTTCAAAGACTGCTCTCCCAACGAAATTGTTCACTTTATTCACTATGTCTTATTTTTCTCCATCTTATGATTTATTGTGACTCTCTGCAGTGCATTGCCTTATTCTTTCCACTGGACCATCTGTAGCGTTTCCCCTTTTGTTGAACCCCAGTAATAACCACATCCCAGCTATTTTCTTCAGCAAGAGAGAACATGTAAAAGTCCTGACTTCAGATATTTTGTTATTCTTGAGTTGCCATTTTTGAGCTCTGCCAGCATCCTGGAGAATTTTTAGGACAGATACACATGGTCATTGCCCAAGTATTGCAATATGCAGTCTGATTTCACACCAGGCAACCAATGTAGACATCAATTTATTAACAGCATTGAGTGAAGGTAGTCAATTGAGTGTCACAGGGATGAGGCTATTGGCTTCTAACAGCAGACCTCTTTGTGCCAATTCCTAGATTTAAGAATGAAAGAAGCAGTGGAGTGACTGATGCTTCCATGCATAGCAGGTCCATCTTCCACTCAAAAGGGAAAATTAGTCTCCAGGAAGATAGGCCATGTTTTAGCCTTGATGATATCCAAGAGAACAAGTCAGATTTCCACTTGCTCTTGCCTATATGTTAGAACTCCCCAGCCCGTGCTATTATCTCATCTCATTTTTAATAGGTAGCCTTATCAACTTGATTTTGCAAACATTATAAGGCTCTAAATTCCAGGTTCAGTTCCCTTCTATGGGATGGCATAGGGAAATATCTGAAAACAAGAAGATATTTGCTCCTGGTCCCTGGCCTCAGGAGCAAAAGATCCGAGTTCAAGATCACATAAAAACATTTGAGTCCTCTTTGAAGTGTATATTGTTTTCCTAAATAAAATTTTGACTTGCTATAGTTTTTTCCTGATCGCTTTCATCTTGTCTTTCCAAGGTGGAATGGTTTTTGTTTTTGTTTTTGTTTTAGAAATCATTTCACTGGTACTGGACAACAGTACCATCAGCCAGCTTGTCCTCAAGGAGGATCTCCTGGACATGGAACCAGTTGTCTATGTTGATGGGGCATCCAGGAGGAAGCATTGTCCTGGGCTGGAGTACAAACCCAACCACATTCTTGCAGTGCTCCCATCTGAACCTCCAGTCCCAACCAGTTGGCAGCTGGCCCAAAGGAGAAATGTCTCCTTTCCTATGTAAGACATCCTGCCCTTCTCCTTGATGAGAGAATGGGGAGCGCCAACAATTTACATGGGACTCAAGCATCATCAATCACCTTGAGAAACAGTGCAAGGGAGGTAAACCTGCAATTTTACATTTCTCCTCACCCATTCAGTACAAGGTTTATTTTGGGTTATAGGTCTGTGAACCAACCTGTCTGCACTTTGGTTTCTGGTCCCCTTTAATTTAATAGTCTCAGTCTGTTTCAATCGGCCCTCTAGAAAGCAAACCATAACAAAACAGAAAGTTTTAATGTTTATAAGGAACAGATGAATTCATATGTTAAAAGTCTCTATGAGGTTAATCACAAATGTGAGTCCTGGGTCAAATGATATCCCCCACCCCAGTCCTAACTCCACAATAGACCACATGTGGAGATACAGAACTGAGATTTGAACCCTGTATAGCTATCAGGTGTAATGAATCTAAACATTTTTTAATTTTAAATTTTTAATTAAATTTTTAAATTTAACAAATTTTTAATTTATCCATTTCAACTAACTCTTGAACTTTCAGATACTATATGCCCTCATTCTTGTCTACTTATACAATTGCCTGCATGAGAACTGAAAATCTTAAACCCATACTTCTGAATAAGATTCTCTGTACACTATGCTGGTAGCAAGGCCTCTGGCAGAAAGGGCAAATCTGGGCTTTCCCCAAGAGCCTCTGTTATCAAATTGCGTTCACCTAGAAGGTAACAGGGAAGTTAAGGAATTATTTTTTCTGACTTGATATTTCAAGACATTGAGCTCGCTTTTGCTTCCTTTTTTTCTGGCAGATCTGAACTGAAGATCATTCCACAAGGTAGAACAACTCATTAACCTATTTGACTTGGCCCCAGGAGTGCTATGTACAGAGATTCATATTCTGAAGAATTCTGATAGAATTCCCTGGAGAAAAACACCCATTTTAGCAGGCATATACTGGAGTCCCTGGAACCAGTTACTCAGTTACAATTCCTTCAAATTTGGAAGGATTTTGGAATTGCTATTGTTTTCTCAGTAAATTACTGTATCATACTGGTGTCTTGGAATAAGGCAACACATTTTAAATGCAAGTTTCCATAAACTGCAGCTCAACCTCCCCAGCTCCTAGGGGATTTTCACTGGCCCAGACTCAGGAAGAATTTTCTTCTGTGGGATCCAAGACTTCAGAGACCAAACATTTCCTGAAGGCTTTCTTTGCTTTCTGACCTCTACCTACCTCCTCCCAAAGACACACAAAGAAACTATTTCTGATCTGCTCAGGTAGCCAAGAGTGCCTGGTAGGCCTAAGGTGCAGGTTAGGGAGACAAGGGAACATGAATCCAAGATTTTTTTCTCTTCATATGGTACCATGGAGTTGCCTGATGGCTTGAGTGTGTTAACCCCTTGCTTTATGGCTGGAATTTTTAAATCCCACTCCTGGAGCTTTTCTGAGGAATTGATTTTGTACGTGGTGTTCATTTATATTCCAGAAAGCAACTCGATCATAAAATAGGAGTGATGGTTAGGCAAGGCAGTAAAAGGAGTTAAGGCAGCCAAGAGCACTTAAATTATCAGACTCTGGCACCTCCAAAGGTTTTGAAACTCATTAGTTTTGCTGCCTTTCTCCTGTAGCTTGTTAAAACCTGAGCTGGGTGGGTTGAGTTAGTGGTTTGGAGACAGAATTTTGGAGACATTATTAGGAGATGTGCTGGCCTGGTGTACATTGCCCACTCACCCATGCTGGTCAGGAGCGGCATGCAGTGTGTGGAGTGGCTTGCCAGCCCCTTTCCCTGCCGCTGACCAATCCTGTCATCTGCATCCCTCCTATGTTCTGCAGGGACCCCTAAGGTCATGTTCTCCCACCTTATAAAGTTGCAAGTATCTTCAAAAGTCCTGTCAGAGCTCGACTTTGTCTGCTTCTTCAGGGTAGGAACTTTGTTTCCTCTCTCTCCTGGCATCCGTACTCCCCTCCTCGCCCCCAGAGGCCTGGCCTGGTCCCTGGCCGGTGGATGCTCTGTTAATACGAACTGGCACTGGTGGGGTGTTCTGGGCGCTGCCAAGACAGGGCCTGGCACTTGTCGCCAGTTATCCCATTCTCGCCATTTCTTCTTCATCACCATCATGGATGGATGCCTCCTGCGGATCATGACCTCAAGTTCAGGACAGAGTACCCCTGCCAGGCCTCCCTGCCCTCCGGAGGTGCTCTCCCCCCGCCCCCCACACTTGGCTTTGAGGCCACGTCCCCCAAAGCCTCTGTTGTTCGAGTCTCCGTCCCGACCCCTGGAGCCCGAATCCCGCCAGGGCTTGCGGAGGGGCCGAGAGGAGCGGGTGGCAGCAGACAGGGCGCCCGGCCAGGGTGTCCGGTCCGGGGCTGCCCGCAGGGTGGGGCGCACTGGCGGCCGCTCGCTCTCCGCGCCGCGCGTCCCCGACGGCGACGGCCTCCCCCACCTCCCCCACCCGGCCCGCTCCCACCCCCGCCGCGGCGCCGCCCCCGCCGCCCTCCCGCCCTGGCCGCGGGCCGCGCAGGCAGCCGCGAGCGACGGGAGCGCTCTGGGATGGGACTTGGAGGAAGCGGCGAGGGAGGAGACGGCGGCCGCGGCCCGGGCTCCTTCCACCGCTCGCGCGAGCAGCGCCGGGGCAGGCCCGCGTCTCCCAGGAGGCCGACGACCGAGACCCGGGGGGCCGCGCCCGTCTCGCCGCCCCGGCGCCCGCGGTAGCGGCTGCAGGTGAGCGGGCGCTGCCCCGAGGCGCCGACGGACCGGCCGAGGGCCCCGCGGAGCTGGGGCGGACGGGCGCGCGCGGACTGTGCCCCCGCAGCCAGGGCCCCGCCCGGCCCCGCCCGGCCCCGACGCGGGGGCCAGTGCCCCGGACCCGGCTGGGCGCGCGCGGGCCGCCGGCGGCGCTGGCCGGGCCCCGGGAGAAGCGGGGCCACCCCGCGGCCCGGCGGGGCGCGCTCCCGGCTCCCGGCCCACGGCGCGGCCGCATCCCGCAGGGCCGGGTGGGGGCGCTGTGCCCGCCGCGGGGACTCGGCCCGGGCTCCCGCGGCCCTGGGGAGACAGACCCGTGCAGCGGCCGTGAGGCGTGAGTCCTGCCCAGCGGCAGGCCCCATGCGGTCGGCTTCTGTCCCGCGGTGGCTGGCACTTTAATGCCGTGTCATCTGTGCGGGGTTCTCGGGCCCCTGCGGTGTCTCTCATCGTGGAGAAAGGACAGAAAGGGGAGGGCATCGTGTGCTAGTTGCTGGAAACCGCAGGACGGTTTGGGGAGGGGACAGAGGCATGCGGACTCCGTGTGGTTCAGGTCTCCAGGATGGGACCGCGGGAAGCTAGATCCTCAGGACAGACAGCCACTCTGAACTAACCCGACTGACTGAGTTTCAAATCGTCCTAAATCAGGGAGCCAGGATGCATCTGCACCAAGTGCATTGAATGGGCCTTCCAGGAGAAGGGAGGTCGTGGGGGTTGGTGGTCAAGGGCATAGAGTCTGGAATTAGCCTGCCTAGGTTCAAACGCTAGCTGCGAAGCTCACAGGTCGGTAACCTTGGAGTTACTTAACTGCTCTATGCTTGTTGTCTAATGGGGATGGTAATACCTGCAGGGCTGTGAGAATTAAAGCCCTTCCAGGCACATCCTATCGCTGGGTAGTGAGTTTCATGACCCCTCTTTCCAGGGAAAGCAAGGAGTTCCTGTGAGCAGTCACCACCTCCCCAACTCAGGAAGATAGCCTCATCACAGATACATGAAAATGACAGATAATCGTATGTGTTTAACTGGGGTTTTCCGTTCTGGACTCCACTTCTGCATAGCTCTCCTTGCCTGCTTTCTCAGGGACAGTGTCATAAGATCATATCAAGATACCAAAATGGATTTATGGCCTGGAAAGTTTCCTCTTAGACTGTGAAGTTTGATGCCTTAGAATCCCCTTGGGAATGCAGAGATCTGTGGCTCTTTACTACCTGTTCATACTTTTATTCCTGTCAGTAGAATTCAGCCTCAGGCCTCCCAGCTGCCAGGACTCTTTTGTAAACCAGGGCTCCAGGGTACCTTGCTCCTAGCATCCAGACACAAGCAAACTGGAGCCACTGTGGCCTGAGCTCACTCACTGGAGATGCCATAGCAGAGTCCCCCTCTGAGATACCTTCATATGGTTGTCAGGCCCTAAGCTCTTATCAGTGAACACTATGTATCTCTGTTCAGCAAGAGGTGGTTGTAATGTGGCTTGAGTAATGTGGCTCAAAATTTAAAGAAAAGTGGGCAGCCCCAGTGGCTCAGTGGTTTAGCGCCACCTTCCGCCCAGGGTGTGATCCTGGAGACCTGGGATCAAGTCCCACGTTGGGCTGGCTCCCTGCATGGAGCCTGCTTCTCCCTCTGCCTGTGTCTGTGCCTCTCTCTCTCTCTCTCTCTCTCTCTCTCTGTGTGTGTCTCTCATGAATAAATAAATAAAATATTTAAAAAAATTTAAAGAAAAGGAAATAGATGATTGCTTCTTGAAAGATAGAAAAGCAATAAGAGGGTCTTTGGAGGCTCTAGAAAGAAATCCTACAATTTTCCTTGAAACAGGTGTGACTGGTGCCTAAAAGAAGGCAAGGAGTAAGGCAGGGGTGTGGCTGGAGAAAGTGGTAGAGACAGGCTCAGGTCTCAGGAAAAGCAGGCCAAAGGGTGTGATGGGTGTAAACGCTGGCAAGCACACGGTGTTGGGTGTGAAACTGGGAAGGCAGTGACAGCGGACGTGCTAAGACTGAGGGGTGAGTGGTTGAGTTTAAGGCCAGTCAAGTGGGTAAGAGAGTCTCTAAGTGCTTTCCTCAGGACTCACTGCTCTCTGGTCTGCAGCACCCATGTCCCTGGGACTCCCCGTCTTTAGGGATGCTCAGGAGGGCTGCCCTCTTTAATGTGCATATGAGAATAGCTCAGGAGGGTCATGGGGAGATGGAGGCTGAAGTGCCATGGAAAGTGGAGCATGTCGTCACTGTTGCTAGTAAACAGCGCCAGAGGCACTTCCAAGGGACCAGTTGCCACTTGGAGCTCCAGACTGTGAGGTCATCTTTGAACCCTGCCATGTGGCTTGGCAGACAGCCATTGCTGCCTTACCTGACAGGATCCTGGAGGGGACTCAGAGAGGAAGGCAGGGCTGGGCTTGATTCCAGAGGCTGGAGCTGTTGTCACGAATTGGTGGTAATGATGATGTCAGTGATGAGAGGCAGTGGAGGTACAACCCAGAACACACTGAACTGGGCACCTGAGGGACCTGGCTTCCAGTCTTGGCCCCATGTGTCTGCTGGTATATGTGTGTGTTTGTATGTGTGTCGGGGAGGGGATGGCTGGGGGGAATTGTTGAGGTTAGCATTGTAGCGTAAGGCCAGGTTATGGGACTTCGAATGCCACAAAGCACGGATACAGCAGGATTATTTCTCATGAACGTGTAATCAGCATTCTGATGAATCAATAGAACATTTTCAGGACCCCAAACTCCCTTCATGCCTCTTTCTATGCACTGACACCTAAGTGTAACCACTATCCTGATTCCTATGATAGTAGATTAGTTTTATCTATTTTGAATTTTATTTTGTTCAATAATATGTTTGTACATGTATGATGTTAATGCATGAAGTGGTAATTCATTCTTTTCTCTTGCTGCATAATATCTCATGTATGACTCCAGCACAGTGTATCATGTGGGTTCTTTCCATCAGTTCATTTTGAGAGGGAGTGACTACCTACCCACATGTCAGTTGTTATCAACTCAATCCAACCAGTAGAGAGTAAGAGACATTGTATAAAGTTTGGGGTGGGGCTGGATGAAGGGTTAATGTGTGTGTGTCTGTGTGTGTGTGTGTGTGTGTGTGTGTGTGTGTGTTGGTGGGGTAGGTGGGGCAGTGTAGCATTACAACACAGGGCCAGGTGACAGGGCTTGAATGCTAAACTAAGGAATCTAGATTTTATCCGATAGGCACGTGAAAGTTGGAAGTCACTGGCAGCTTTTGAGCAGGAGTCTGATTAGCACAATAGTGTGTTGAGAAGATTGAATTCAGCCCTGGTGCTAGATGGATTCAGTAGGAGAGACTTAGAAATAGTCTATTCGTTAGGACGAATGTTCAATTCCACCTTACAAAAGAAAACTGAAATAACAGTGGCTTAAAGAAGGAAGTTGATTTTTGTCTTGCATTCTAGAAGCTTAGAGGCAGTGAGTCCAGGGTGAGGGTGGGGTCAGGCACCCACAGTCCTCTGCCTTGCTTTACCATGTAGCACAGCTTCTGTTTCCATCGTGGATCATGGTTAAAAATGACTGTTGGGTATCCAGCCACGATGTCCTCATTCCAGCCAGGAGGAAGGGGAAAAGCAAGGAGGTCATTCCCATCCCTCCTTTAGGATGCTTTTCAGAAGTTGTACATACCATGTCCACTGCCATCCCCTGGCCAGCATGTAGTCACAAAGGCAAGAAGGGAGAACTGGGAGCCATGGTCTTTATTCCAGCCTGTCACAAGTCTGGTTAAAAAGTGGGGGTAGTACTAAGAAAAGAGAGGAAGGAAGAAATTGGAGGATAACTGCCAGTGGTCTCTCTGATGGGAATAAAGTTCTAGGGCTGTGACCTTGGTATGTATGGAAAAGGGAAGAAGACATGAGTGACATCATGGAGAAAAAAATGGCAGGACTTGGTGCTTGAGTGCATGGAAGGGAAAAAAAGATATGGAAGGAATGATCATATATACCAAAATAAGAAGGGAAGGTTTTTTTTCCCCAAAAAAATTATTCCTTAGAAAAAGAAGAAATTGCCCTATATTTGAGGCCTTGCAAAGGCTCTCAAAGAACAGGGACTCTAGCAAATATTTTGAACAAACTGCTGTTTGGGGAATGTACATTAGTCAAAGCATTCTCAATCAATGTGCTAGTTTTAGATACGTATAGATACACATCAAAAGAATAAAAATTAACTCAAATTTTCTAATTATTTTTGAGGGCAGAATTTCACAATTCTGCAAGGATTGGATGATGCTGGATACAATCCTTTAAAGAACAACACAATGAATGACTAAGTTGCTGAGATGGTGATTTTGTGCCTCCAGGACATATACTGTCCTCATGTTACATAAGTGGCACCTGCTGACAGGAGATAAAACCTCCAGTGACAGCATCAGCTATGGGTCTGGAAAGTGCTGTATCTCAGACAACTTAGACCAAGTGAAGAGGTTAGAAGACTCAAAAAGTATCTTTAGTGTTGACAGAATAGTGATGCTTAAAGGGCAAGCATTTGAAAACATTGTTTTATGAAACATTTTTAATGAAAAAAGCCATATTTCCACAGTGATATATTGTTTTATAACTTAAACAGTTTTGAATGTGCATTTGTGACTAAGTTGATACATTAGTTATTATGACTAAATATTTGATATTTCACCTATATCCTTTTAAAATTACATATTTAACTCGGCCAAGAAATTTGAGGGAGGGAATCCTCCCATCGTAGGAGATAGCCATCAGGGCCACCTATATTCAGGCAAATAAACTACAGAGAAAGACATGAGCTAGGACTTGGCAGTTGTTAGCTGCAGAACTGGGGCCAGTTTGATTCAACATGTATTGGTCTTTTATTGGTCAGTAAATGTGTTTATTCAACATTTGTCTGTTTTCTAAAAACATATTTATAAAATTCAGCCCCCAGCACATGGGTGATACAGTAATGACAAGGTCCCAAGGAACAGCTCACAGACCAGTCAGGGAGACAGATCTGGTAGCAAGAAAAAGAAACCAAGTGCTAGAGCAGACAATGAACCCATTGTTAGCGGTGTATAGAAAAGTCAATCCTAATTGGGAAAATTGGAGAACATTTTAGAGAATGGGGTAACACAATGAGCTGAGCCTTGAGGAATGAATGCAATTTTAATTAATGTAGAACTTCTAGGCCAAGGGACCAGTGTGGAGGGAGGCAGGCACCCAGCTATGACAAGAATCTGAGTTCCTCTGGCCTGAGAGATGGTGGGGAGAGAAGCTTGGCTTTGCCACTTAGCTAGCTCTCAGGCCTTGGAGAGTATCTGCCCATCTGTGAATCTTAGTGTCTCATTCATGGAATTGGAAACTTGTTCACCTGACAGATGGATTGTAGGGATCAAATGAGATGATAATATACAAAATGCCCTGGCACATAGCAGGCCTTAAGTATTAATGGCCTACCCTCTTTTTCTTCTTGTCCAGAGGCAGAGTTTACCACCTTGTAGAAAGCTATGTCCAGGCTACTTTAGGATGGCAGGATTGTGCTGGCCTGTGGCCTGGTGTAGGCCAAGAAGCATTCGCAAGCCACACCTCTCCTTTGACAGCTGACTCATTAAAACCCAGAGGGATAAGTTACCTAACTGGGGTCACATGGGGTATTCTAAAAGGGGCAGGCCTCTCCTTTCAAGGCCCACAGCACATCCTGCTGGCTTTGGTGGGATTGCACTCGCTTGACAATCTACTTGGAATGGTGATGCTTAGAAGAACCCAAGGCTGAGAGGGTCAGAGCGACCTCCTCCCTCTCCTTCCCCACCCTCTTGCTAAGGCTAAATGAAAAGACTCATTGTCCCATGGAGAGGAGAAAAATTGTGAAAACAAAAGTCCAAGTTGTTGTATTTTTTAAAAAATATTCTTTCTGTGCCCCTAAATGCTTCATGGAATCTGTTCAGATTGAATTAACTTCTGTTTCCCAGCACAACAATCCCCCTATGCACATACATGAAAGGAACTGTTTCTCAAGCATCAGTCCACTTCCCAGCTAGAACTGGCTCCTGCTCTTCAAATGCAAGCAGCTCTAAGTGCCCAGCAAGAAACATTATTAATATGGGTTCCATGCACTGACCTTTTTTTCTTGTTTCACTGTCACTGCATTTTTTAAAAAAAATCTATCTTGCCTGTATTAATATTGTCATACTGGTTTTATGTTGGCCTGTATACAATATTCTTTCCCCCATTCCTTTGGTTTCTTTCAAATAGCTTTTTTGAAGTATAGCTTACATACAATAAAATTCATTATTTTTAGGGGACAATTTGATGAGTTCTGACAAATGCATAGAGTCATGTGACCTCCACCATACTTGTGATATAAACACTTTCATCATCCACCCACCCACCCAGATTTCCCTTGTGTCCCTTTGTAGCTGATCTTTACCCACCCCCAGGCCCTGGAACCACTGATCTGCTTTTTGTCATATACTGTTTCTCTTTACTGAATGTCACATAAATAGAATCATATAGTATATGGTCTTTTTGTATCTGGCTGCTTTCACTCAACATAATTATTTTAAGATTCAACCTTTAATTGCTGAGTAGTATTCCATTGTGTGGATGCACTACAGTTTATTTTCCATTCATCAGTGTGTGGACATTTGAGTTGTATCCTGTTTTTAGCTTTTATAAATAAAGCTTCTATGAGCATCTGAGTATGAGTCTTTGTGTGAATGTGTTTTCCTATCTTTGGGGTAAATTCTGAGGATTGGGGTTGCTGGTGGCAAGACGAAATCTCTCAATCTCTCTAGGACTGATGCAGAACTTTCAGTGCTCAAACATGGACAGTTCTGGGAAACCAGGACAGCTGGTCACCTGTGCTGCATCATTTAGCAAACGTATATTGAACTTCAAGAGAAACTGGAGATTTGCTTTCCAGAGTGGCTGCACCATTTTGTATTCTTACCAGCAATGTATTAGGGTTTTCATTTCTCCACATCTTCCCAATATTTGGTTATATCTGTCTTTTTAATTTTAATTTTTCTAGTGGATTTGTCATGGAATCTCACTGTGGTTTTAATTTGCATTTTTCTAATGACTAAGAATGTTGAACATGTCTTCATATGACTATTTGTCATCCAGATATCTTCTTTGCTGATGTGACTGTTCAGATATTTCACATATTTTCAGATGGGCTATTTGCCTTCTTCTTATTGAGTTTTTAAGAGTTTATATAGTCAGATATAAATAACAGATTAGATAGGTTGTACAAATCTTTTCTACCAGCTTGTGACTTGCCATGCTATTGCATTTTGAAGAAAGAGTTTTCAATATTTTCAGATACTAACATGTATTTTTAAGTTATATATTTGCATGTCATTATTCTATTATACTGGTCATTTGATGTGCGTTAAATGGCTTAATATGACAAAATGAACAATGTGTACTTTACATTACTTGGTTTGATTGCATATTGATAAGAATACAGCAAGTAGCTTACTGAGCCCTTACTATGTGCCATTCAGTAGTGTTCTCTGTGCTTTATATATATGGACTCATTTAATCCGTACAAAACCAGGCCTATTTCTTATTCCCACTTTAAATATGAGGAGACTGAGGCACTGAGAGGATAGGAGTAACCTGCTCAGTGTTAAGACACCTAGAAATGCTTGGTTCTGTGTTTTCTTTTTCTTTAAGTAAGCTCTATGTGCAACATGGGACTTGAACTCACCACCTTGAGATCAGGAGTCTCATGCTCTACTGACCAAACCAGCCATGTGCCCCATGTTCTGTTTATTTTTCACGCCCTACCCTTCACCTATCCTTAGTGCCTTTTGGTTAGTGATGGTGACCTGAAAACACAAGCAGTTCTTGAAATCAGCAGTAAACTCAACCACATGAAATGGTATTGTTTATTTTGAAAATGGTAATCACCCATCACGTCATGTCTCAAATGTTTGGATATAAATGCAAATATGTCAGGTTGGCAGTAGGCCTAGAGCACATGTTGTATAGTTTTGAAATAAAGGGGGACTTGGTATTTTCTCAGTTTGGACGAAGAAGGGGAAGGCAGTAAAATAATAAATCACATATAAATGACATAACACACTTACAATGTCGTATAAAATGTGATGCATACCCAGGAAGCTTGAAAGCAAATAGTGGGTTTAAAACCAGAGAGAGAGGCAAAATCTTCTAAGTGTTCTTCCTTTTCTCAGAAGGAATCTCGGTTACAGCTATAAAAAGGGGCCAATCTAATTAGTGAAGAGTTTAATTCATTTAAAAAGTTGGGGGCAGTAGTTATCAGTAATGAGCCAGCATGCTTTGGAGCTTCACCTCTTTCTCAGCTGCACGACCTGAGGTAAATTATCTACCTTCTCTGAGTTACTGTTCAAATTAAATGACTTAATACATTTAAAGCATTTGGCCCAGTGCCTGGCACACAGTACGTGCTGAATAAATATTTGCTAGTTTTAATATAATTTTAATGCACAGGGAAAAGTGAGTTAGTTCTATATAGCAAGTGGGAGAAACTGTGGACTTTGAAGGTTGACAGCCTGGGTTTATCTCCAGGTCAATTCCTGAGAGCAATTTGCTGAAAGAACAATTCACTAATTACTGAGTTTGTCTTTTCTTTTCTTTTCTTTTTTTTTTTTTTTTAAGTTTTAGGAGATAATCCTTGCCCTGGCCCCGTGCTGTTCCTGCCTCTGACAGCAGAACAGCTATACTCTTTCACGAATTGTTTTCTAGGGATTTGGCTTGCAGCTGACTGCTGACTGGGCTTTCTGTTAGTCAATGAATTGGTAAATTGACCTGCTTTCCCTGGGTTTGAATCCCTGCTTTACTACTTACTGTAGCTGTGTGACCTTGATCAAGTTACTGAGCTTCTCTGAGCCTCTGTGTCCTCATATCTAAAAAGCAGAAGGAATAATTCTGATTTCTACGAGATAGATATGAAGATTAAATGAAGTCAGTTGGGTGAAATTGCCAAGCATGACTTAGTAAAGATTTGACATGCAAATGATGTTACTTAAATGTTGTTCCTCTTTAAATATTTCCCCCTCCCTACCTAATTTATATAAATTAATAAATTGCAATGACACTCATTATATTCATAGAAAATGAGAGAATAAATTTAAACCTAGTCTCAGGACATTACCTTCTCCATGAAGTTTAGCCAGGCAAGACAGTCTTTTTTTTTTTTTTTTTTTTTTAGGATTTATTTATTTATTTGAGTGAGAGAAAGAGAAAGAGAAATAGTGAGGGGGGTAATAGGAAGGGACACACAGAGAGAGAGAGAGAATCTCAAGCCAGTTCCATGCCGGGCAAGGAGCCTGACACAGGGCTTGATTTCATGATCCTGAGATTATGACCTGAGCTGAAATCAAGTGTCAGATATTTAACTACCTGAGCCCCCCAGGTGCCCCCAAGCAAAATAATCTTGCTATCACTCACCATGTGGCCAAGTACCTTTGTCATCCCATGTGGAGCATGGAGATTGGCCATCCTGGGGAAACCTGGTTCTGACCATGTCGCTTCCCTGCTTAGAGTCCTAGTGAGCCTTTATGCCAGCCAGCCTCCAGCACCAATACAGAAAAGGGGTAAAGGCGATGCTGTTCTGGTAGACTGAGTGCTTCTCTGGTTGAAAATCCCCTTGCTCCTGCAGATCCCTGGAACTCAATTCAGAGTTAGAATCCTTATGCACCTAAGAGCTTCCTGCTCAACACCAGGTTTGATCCTATTCTTCTCTGGTCCCCTAGCTCCTTTGCTCATTTGCTTGTGCCCACTTCCCCACATGTGCCAGGCACTATTCTGAGTGTGTATAAATTCACTCAATTAACTAATATTATCCCATAGTCCCACATGGCTCAGGAGGTTAAGTAGCTTGGCCAAGGTCATACACAGTGAATGTCAGTCAGGATTCAAAGCCAGGAAGATTGGTGCCAGAGTCTAAGCACTTAACTACTGCCCTATGCTGCCTCTTAATAGATGTGTGTGGGAGGCAGGGAGGCTGGGAGGTTTGCTATGTGATGCTACCTTATATCAGTCATACATTGATCCCTTGGGATTTTATATATAGTAATTTGTACCATACACTATTATTAGGCTGAAAGAATATGTTACTTGGAATCTTCAGATATAGTTTTTCCTTTTCCAAATCCAAGATATGATTATAATAATTGATAATAAATAATTGAGGAAAAATTTTAGGACAGATTTTTTCCCCCTGTCAAGTTTTCCATTCAATCTTACAGAAATGAAAGTGATGAAAAAATTTTAATATGCATACCCTGTGCAGAGTATCCAAGAACCTACCATTGGAAGTTGCTTGACTTCTTAAGGATGAAACACATAAATGGCATTTTTATGGTCAAGTGGCATTTCGATACTGAAAAAGATACCCGGCACAGCGGGTCTGTAGCCCCTAGAGTTCAAATAGACCTGGAAATCTCACCCTGCTTCTTTCTCCTATTTGTCACAGCTTTACCTTCTTCCTCTTCCTGAAGATGGAAAAGATGCTGGTGGGCTGCTTTCTGTTGGTCCTTGGACAGATCCTCCTTGTCCTCCCTGCTGAGGCCAAAGAGCGGACTCCCTGGAGGTCCATCTCCAGAGGGAGACATGCTTGGACCCACCCCCAGATGGCCCTCCTGGGTGAGTGACAGGGGCTCTATCTATGCAGCAAGCAGGAGGAGGTGGTTAGGTGTGGACCTCCAGACCCGGGGATGGATACATGTCAGTCGGAAAGCCCTCCTATACCCGGGTCTCCGGGTGGGTGGGTGTGGGTGGGGGGGTGGGGGGTGCTGGGAGGAAATGGGTCTTGTCAGCCAGGAGTGCATGCAGTTTTCTTTTTTTCTTTCTTTCTTTCTTTCTTTCTTTCTTTCTTTCTTTCTTTCTTTCTTTCTTTCTTTCTTTTTTGCATGCAGTTTTCAAAATGAAACTGAAACCTTTCTGTTTCAAAGCCTTCCGTTTAATCTGAGGCTCATGGCTTTTCTCCAATAGGCAAGGAAAAGATCTAAAAAGGGCCTGGTTGTACTTGTCTGGACAAGGGTGTTATGAGAGTTTTTTTTTTTTTTTTGGATTTGTCCAACTAATCTGTGTTAATAATGCTTCCCTGTTTGACAGCAGGGGGAAAAAAGCAGGAGGTTTGTAGGAGGTGGGAGCAGCTGCAGAAAAGAGGTGGGGACACTGTCAAGATATCAGGAAGAGATAATATTGAGGTTCTGTTATGAACATGTTTTCTTCAGGTGAATTTTTCTCTTTCTCCAAGAAAAAGGAAAGATCATGAGAACACACAGATTATGGATAAATGAAGCTGGTTGTAAATGCAGGCTCTGGTAAGCCCAGGATGTGGAGGGAATAAGAACAGTGGCCAGTGGAAAGAGAATGAGTTTTGGCAAGACCTGGGTTCAAGTCCTGGCTCTGACAGCTTACCAGATGTGTATACTTAGGCAGTGTTGTCCCTCTGAAGTTCAGGTCCCCACCCATAAAATGGGAATGCTAATGCTGACCTGGGAATATTTTTGTAAGGAGAAAATAAATAAATAATAAGTGTAAATTGAAGGTATGCAGTGAATGATAGCATTACTATCATGGTCACTCTTTGAAGTTCTCTGAAACTATGTTTTATAGCCTGTCAGCCGGCTGACAGAATCTGGCTGCCTACAAAGGTCATTGAGCGAAATGCCCAATTGCCCGGCAGCCTCAGCATTCAAAATCATAATCAGAGACCAGGGGAACCCAACACAGTCTTTTGAGAGGTTAGCATCTTTACTGATGTTAACTAAATGATGGCCCCATGATCCTGGACCTGCCATGTCTTCAGTCTTCGGAGACTCTCTGTTTCCATAGTGACATAAACATAGGACTTTTGCAAGTGTGGCAAGGATTGGGGGATGTTTATTACACTGATGGAAGAGCTTTTCAAAAACAAATTTCAAGAGATTCCTGGGTGGATCCCCTGGTTAAGTGTCTGCCTTTGGCTTGGGTCATGATCCTGGGTTCCTGGGCTCAAGCCCCACATTGGGCCCCCTGCTCAGCAGTGGAGTCTGCTTCCTCCTCACCTTCTGCCTCTTAAAATCTTAAAAAACCCCACAAATTTCAAGGTGATAAACATGTATATACATGTATGTATGTATGTATGCACGCGCAGATGCTCACGGAGAGAGAGACAGACTGAGCATGCCTGACCCTACTGCACCAGCAGCAGTTGCGCAGCTGGGTTTCTGATGGGGCTTTCAGAATGAACCACCACACACTTAGCTGGAGAAGCATAGTCCTCTTGGCCCTAAATACCTCCCCTCACACACTGGGTCTTCCCTAGCTGGCAGCATTCACTGCCCTCTGCTTGGCCCCAAGCTCAGTCTCTGAAGTAGAAACTCTTTGTCTTCTGAAATCAGAGAAGCCAAAGGCATCAACCCACCTCCCATATTACACCACCTTCCCCTCCCCACACCTCTCCCATCCCGTTCCTCATTTTGCCAGAGAATGTACCAGGGCCTAGGGGGAGAATGGGACATTGCACATCTCCCTGCCCCCGAGAGTGCCAGGGGCCGCTCCCGGACATGCTGGAGGCTGCTGGACTCGTGAACGTGCTTGAATGAGAATCATGAAGCCAGAAGGCAAGCACCACAACTTTGGCCTGGATTCTCAAGTGTCACCTGCTTTTGGTCTTCCTCTGACAGGGGACAAAGCCGCAGAAGCCACATTCACTGTAGTCCTTGCCCTGTTCTGTGACTTTCTCTTTATTCTTAGAATATGTCTTCCGTGTTGAGTGTTCCCTTTTCTTGGCTTCTTGGTTTTTTTTTTTTAATATTTATTTATGATAGTCACACAGAGAGAGAGAGAGAGAGAGAGAGGCAGAGACACAGGCAGAGGGAGAAGCAGGCTCCATGCACCGGGAGCCTGACGTGGGACTCGATCCCTGGTCTCCAGGATTGCGCCCTGGACCAAAGGCAGGCGCCAAACCGCTGCGCCACCCAGGGATCCCCGGCTTCTTGGTTTTGATGTTCTAACGATTGCCCAGGCACGTTTCACTTTTGTGGCAGATCATGGTGGCTGTATTTAAGGTATGCCCTGAATGAAGGATTTCACTAGTTACTTACTTGCAGGGGTGTCTCTGAAAGTTTAACAGAGAAACAATTGTTGCTTAGGTTAATTCTTCATTTGAATGTTCTGATTTTTTTTAAGTTTATATTTTTTTGGTATTTTTTTTATTGGAGTCAATTTGCCAACATATAGCATAACATCCAGTGCTCATCCCGTCAAGTGCCCCCCTCAGTGTCTGTCACCCAGTCACCCCATCCCCCCACCCTAAAGTTTATATTTTATGTGTAAATTCAAGTCAGAGTTCCAGTAACAATTTAAGCCAATTAAAAAAAATTATGAGGGACACCTGGGTGGCTTAGTGGTTGAGCATCTGTCTTTGGCTCAGGGCATGATCCTGAAGTCCCAGGATTAGGTCCCATGTTGGGCTTCCTGCAGGGAGCCTGCTTCACACTCTGCCTGTGTCTCTGCCTCTCTCTCTCTGTGTCTCTCATGAATAAATAAATAAAATCTTTATAAAAAATTAAAATAAAAAAATAAGGCATGTATTTATCTGCCCCTGCTATGAATGATTGCAGGCTGCCCAGGTGGTAGTCAGTGACGTGTGTCCACATGGGCTTATCTCCTACCTCATTCATTCATCTGGAGTATCTGCTATGTGGCAGATGTAGGGGGTTTAAGAACAACCACCACCCTCAGGAAGCATGTGTGTGGTAGGGGAGACAAATGTGTAAATAGATCATTAATTTGGTGGAATCAATGAGCAACAGAAGCAACATTAGCTGGGTGGTAACCCTACTCTGTACACTCAGCACAAGGCAGTGGGTCTCAAACATTCTGGTCTCAGGATCCTTTTACAGCAAAAAATTATTGACGATCCCAAAGGGCTTCTGTTTATGAGGGCTACATCTATTGATATTTCCTGGATTATAAATTGAAATGGAGAACTTAAATATATATGAATTAATTAGTTAATTTAAAAATAATAATAATAAACTCACAACATAACCCATAACATAAATAAAAATACATGTATAAAAATGCCATTTTCTTAGTTAAAAAAATAGAAGAATGGCACAGTTCTACATCTTTACAGATTGATTTACTGTCTGGCTTATTTGAAGACAGCTGGATTCTTACCTTATCCATTCATAATGTTTTGGTTGGACTGCGTGAAGAGAATATGGCCTCACAGATACATAGTCTGAGAAAGGAGAAGCATTTTAATAGCCTTTTTATATAATTGTGAACATCCTTTTTTGACATGACACCAAAACTTGACAAATTATAGTTTCTTAAAGGTTAGTTGCAATGTGGAGACTAAAGCCACATTAATAAATTTTTCACGCTTTATGTACTCATGAGAAAATAAGAATATAAAAAGCAAACATTCATGCTATTATGGATATAGTTCTGACCTATGGGCCTTTGAAGGGATCTCAGGGACCCTTAGGGATCCCCAGACCACACTTTGAAAACAGCTGGTTTAGGGCAGCATTCCTAGTGAAGACAGGGATCCTCCCTGAGGGGCAGAAGGAGTGAGGCTAGAGCATGCAGGTGGGATCTGGCCAGGCACTGGGGACTGCCACATCTGTGAGGCTGGTGGTCTAAGCTGGAAACAGGCCTGAAGGAGGGAACCAAATCACTGAGGGCCAGGGCCTGTGGGGCCCTGACAAAGAGTTTGGGCTTCATTTGTCAGAGATGGGAACCCTGGAAGACTTTTAGCAGGCAACAGTAGTAATCAGTGCTGACCCTCAGTCCACTCACTCTGACATCTGGACTGCCTCAGCCTCTCTGGGCTGTGGCAAAGGGTAGGGAGAGACTACATGTGTAGGTTACCAGCCCCTTCTCCAGCCCCAAGTCCCTCCCGGGCAACCATGCTAGCCAATGGAGTTGGGGCTGCAGGTGCACTGTGCCCAGAGGAGAAGCCCGTGAAAGCCTCCAGATTCATATGCTTTGTAGTCATTCTTTATCAGTGGCACACATCCCCTCCCCAACACCCAAACTCCTCCTTAGGTTCCCTTCAAGGTCCATAACCAGGAGTCATGTGGCCTCCACACTTAATTACTGTCTGTTTTACTTGCGCGCAATTTTGCATTTTTTCTCTTTCCTATATTGCTGTTTGGGGGTGGACCTATTGCCAGGGCAACCAGTGGATTCCTATTAGCCTTTTGGAAACCTTAACCCCTTTGCCCCAACTTCTCCCGTACTCCTGACTCCCCTCACTCCTAGATGGAGAATGAACAAACTGTCTATGCTTCCCAGGGCTGACTCTACCTGTTGTCTTTTAGGAGGTCTTGTTGACATCTGCCTTCTTTTCTAAATTTACCAATCTAGCTCATTTCATTTCTCCTAATGAACCTCAAAACCTTTTCCTTTCTCTTCTGATCCACACAGAATTCATGTGTGTGTTTTAAAAGAGAATGTTTTAAGTGGGAGATAGAGATTTTCAAGGAGACTGGCCCAATAGTATGGTCAAGGGGTGGTGGGAGCAGAACCTACACACACACCCCACCCCTGCCAACACATACTCTGCTAGGAAAAATTCAAGAGGTGTTCAGGGGTAGAGGCTACAAAATTTAGTGAAATTTCTTCACCATGGTTCATTTACTACTTAAAAATAAAGCTAATGAAGACAATGTAAGAACTCACTGTATACAGCCCCAAGTTCTGTTCCTTGGAAATCACAGGACTTATGAGGGACTTATTTTTATTTCTGCATACATTTCTAAGTAAACCTGACATGAGAATATTAGTAAAATTGCAGTGTGTTTCATGTAAGAACCTGAAACCTCTTAAATTAGCAATGTGACTGAAGGAACGGACCAGCCAAGAGAATTAAGTGTCAGAATGTCCTACTCTCTGTTGCCAATGGAAGTTTTTGTCTCTGTTGATAATTATTAACATTTTCAGCGTTGGCTGCCAGTAAATGAATTTCCACATCCTAAAACAATCCTCCTAATTGACATGTGCTGGCACCCTCAGTGAGGGAGGACAGCAGATGCCATAGTTTTTGGCTCCTGGAGTGACAGACCCATTGAGGCCACAAGTCTTACACACCCTGAAGCCACTTAATCAAGATTTGAACTTTGTCTCCTTTCCTGAGCTTGCAGGGGCTTTGTTCACCCTCTTTCTTCTACCTGGCATATCTTCCCTTGGCCAAGGCCTGTTATCAGCCAGGGCCAGCTCAAGGGCCAGCTCCTCCCTCTCCCAGGCGGGCAGGACCCTCTTGGGATGGGCCTCGTACATCGCAGGTCCTCTGTAAAGGTGCCTTATATTCCAAGGAGTACCAGTGGCACTTACCCCAGATGGATTCCTATTTTAGTTATTTTTGTACTTGTCTCGCTTTTACCTTTAGACTATACACTTTTGAAAGTAAAGACTGTTTCTTGAGACTCCTGGGTGCCTCAATGGTTGAGTGTCTGCCTTTGGCTCAGGGCATGATCTCGGGATTCTGGGATCGAGTCCCACATCAGGCTCCCTGCATGGAGCCTGCTTCTCCCTCTGCCTGTGTCTCTGCCTCTCTCTGTGTGTCCCTCATGAATAAATAAATAGAATCTTAAAAAAAAAAAAACTGTTTCTCATGTGTCACAGCACCTCTGAAGGTTGCTCTCATTTATGGAGCCCCTGCTGTGAGTAGGGACATACTAGCTCATTTAATCTGAGAGAAAAAAGACAAAACACTGGAAGACGGGTTATTGGTTTATCTCACTTTCAGAAGAGAATGCCCAGGCCCAGAGAAGTTAAGCAATAGGTGCCCACTCCCACCCTCACCCCTCTTAGGGAGAAGATGCGTGGCTTAGGGGAAGAGGTGTTTTTGAACAAAGAAAAAGGCACCTCACACTCGAAATTGCTCCCTTAGCAGTTTTTGAGCAGACCATGAAATGCCCATCTATATTTGGAGGTGCTGTTGCCACTGCTGCTGGTTACCCTGGGGTCTGAGGACCTCAAGCCCTGGTGCTGGTCCAGGTCCAGCCCACAGCAGAGCTCAGTGCTTGTTGAACGACTGAGTAGATGAGATGTACAGATGGTTGATTTCATTTCCGTTTGGATGTTTCCAGTCTTGATTCCACTTCTACTTAGCAGGTGACACTGGGCAAGTTGCTCTGTCCTCCAGGGTGTTCATTTAGAAAGGGAGGTGGTTGGGGATCCCTGGGTGGCGCAGCGGTTTGGCGCCTGCCTTTGGCCCGGGGCGCGATCCTGGAGACCCGGGATCGAATCCCACATCGGGCTCCCGGTGCATGGAGCCTGCTTCTCCCTCTGCCTATGTCTCTGCCTCTCTCTCTCTCTCTGTATGACTATCATAAATAAATAATAAAAAAAATTAAAAAAAAATGCGTTTAAAAAAAAAAAAAAAAGAAAGGGAGGTGGTTGAAGTCAGTGACCTTCAGGTCTCATCTAGGATGTGATGAAATCATTGATTCCATGCCTCCTGATGTCCCTTCTCTGGCTCCTATGGTGAAACCTCCAGTGTAATCTTTGGTTTTCTTTCACTTTCTCCATCTGGAAGAGCAAGGTGGAATCATATTCCGGAGGCTGAGGAAGGAGAAGTTTTGACACAGAAAAGGTGGGGCAATAGAATCAGGTAGGAGGGTGGGCAGTAGGATCAAGTAGGGGAGAGGGGTGGGACAGCAGTATCAGGCAGGGGGTGCAGTGGAGCAGTAGGATCAGATAGGGTGGTAGAGGGCAGAGCAGGATCAAGCAGGGAGCAGAGGGATCCCTGGGTGGCGCAGCGGTTTAGCGCCTGCCTTTGGCCCAGGGCGCAATCCTGGAGACCCGGGATCGAATCCCACATCGGGCTCCCAGTGCATGGAGCCTGCTTCTCCCTCTGCCTATGTCTCTGCCTCTCTCTCTCTCTCTCTCTGTGTGATGACTATCATAAATTAAAAAATAAAAAATAAAAAAACAGATAACTCTTTGTAAAAAAAAAAAAAGCAGGGAGCAGAGGTGTGGCAGTAGGATCAGGTAGGGTTTGTTGGGGCAATAGTATCAGGCAGGGGTGGGGTGGAGCAGTGAGATCAAGCAGGCGGACTGGGCAGTGGTAGGATCGGGCAGGGGGATAAGGCAGGGGGACAGGGGCAGAGGGATGAGGCAGTAAAGCAGTGTTGCTCAAGCTTTATTGTGCATCAGAAGCTCCTGAGAAGCTTATTAGAACACACACTACTGGTCCCTGACCTCAGAGTGTTTGGTTCAGGAGGTCTGGGTTGGGACCTGAGAGGTTGCATTTCTGGCGATTTCAGTTTGAGAACCAGTGTAGAAGAGAACTCTAGAAGGTGGTGCCCATGCAGCAGGAAAAGATCTTGGGAGGAGATGAGCCAGAAACACAGTGCAGGGATGAGTAACAGCTGCTAGAAAGACTGCAGTTGGAGAGTGTAACTAACTGGAAGCCGGGCCCACCCCTCCTGCTAGCATTTTTCTACCCAGGGAAGTTGGCAAAGGTGGGCGCCCCCCTCCCCCCATGGGGAGCCAGCCTCTTACAGCAGAGTGGTTAACACACATCTAAATAATCAGGTGGCTGGGGTGTGTCTTTGTCATCAGACCTGATTATAAAAATGAAGGTTGATGGGTAGAGCCTATCAAATTGTTTTCACTATAGCAGAGACTTTCCAAAAATAAAGTCCTTTGACATGAAAGCACAGCCCCTCCTCAGCCCCCCTGCAGCTGCAGCTAGGACTTGGTGGGGGCTGCCTGGCTGCTGCTCAGCCCAGATGGGTGAAATGCATCTGGTCATGCCTGTGCTCTCTACTTGTGTAAACCAATGTCCCTCTTACCATTCATGTTTAATAAACTGTATAAACTGAATTCCTCATTCCTATCTTGTAATTAATACTGGAAGAATTTTTTTTTAAAAAAAGCATAGTATCTGATTTGCAATAAGCTGCAAAGTTAAAAGCTTTCCTAGCCAGTGAATAAATAACTTGATTTCTTTTCTCCTACAGATTCTCTCTCTCCCCTTCTTTCTTTTCTTTTCTCTATTAAACTCTCTAACCCCTTCCTTTTCCATAACTCTCCTTTATCTCTCCCTCTTGACTCTCTCCCTCCTTCCCTCATTTCCTTCTTGAGTTCCAGAATGTTTTATCCTTAGCTTGCCCATATGTCTGCCACCTGCAGTGTGTATGTGAGTAGGGATGGCAGTGAGGGACATCTTCTCTGTGGGTGGCATAGCCAATTTTCTCTTCTTTGATGGCTTGTCCTGTCAGAGGGCAAGGCATACAATCTTACCCCTCTAGCCAGTCATGCCCCAGGTCTCCCTACCTGATGTTAATAAGTAAAGTAATGATAATGAGGGGTGTCTTTTTTTGGAGGTGTGAGGAGAACGTCTACTATGTGTCAGGCACTGTACTAGGCAGCTCACACTTCACTCTGCACATATTTTTTTTTTAATTTATTTACGTATGATAGTCACAGAGAGAGAGAGAGAGGCAGAGACACAGGCAGAGGGAGAAGCAGGCTCCATGCACCGGGAGCCCAATGTGGGACTCAATCCCAGGTCTCCAGGATCGCGCCCTGGGCCAAAGGCAGGCACTAACCACTGCACCACCCAAGAATCCCCTCACTCTGCACATATTATCCCCATTTTACAGATGAAGAAACTGAGGCTTAGAGAGGTTAAATGTCTTGCTCAAAGTCATATAACCATTGAGCTGCAGAGGTGGGATGTGAGAATACAATGTGCCTTTTCCTCTGTTCAAACCCTTTTCCGGAACCCTACCTCTTCTGTTCTATCCAACCCAATTGGACTCATCTTTCAGGGATCAGTGTAAGCATTTCTAGTCTTTTAGGTTGGGACTTAGTCCCTCAGCAGTACACTCCCCCGGCCTGCCATATGTCCCCGCATTGCACTTACAGCCTGTACAGGGATTGCCTGCTTCATCGTCTCTGTTGTAGCAACAGTGATTAGTAACAGGCAGGAATACAAGAAGCGCTCGATGAATACCTAGAGGAGTAAGTGAACTAACACGTGAACAAAGAGGAGTATCTAGAGAGGAGCTGCCAGGCTGTTGAAGGTTTCTGAAGCTAGAGCATATGGAAAAGATTCGAAAGACCTAAGGATGTTTAGCTTGGGAAAGTAGAAGGGCTCTCTGAAGGCTGTGTTACAGAGGAGTCCAGGCTTGTTATCAAGACCTTACAGAGGAGACAGAGAACCAAACACCTATGCTTTCAAGGAAACAAGTTTTCCTTCCATAGGAAACTCTTCAGCCACCAAATTAGCCCAGGAAGGAAACAGCTTGCTTCCTTGGGCTTGGGGGATGTGAGAAGCCTTGTGTAGGGGCTTAAATAAATCTCTGATCTGTGAGCCCTCATGTTCCATGGAGTTGCCTGCAGAATTAGTAATTGAACTAAGAGATAAGAACTTTCCTATTAATTAAAAAAAAAAAAAAAGCTGAATATTTGCTTTCCAAGAACAATCTGCCTTAGGAGCTATTTATTTATTTATTTATTTACTTACTTACTTACTTATTTAATAAGCCTTTCCAATAACATATATTAAGCAAGGGAGAAACTGAGAAATTGTTAGTGATTGGCAACATAATAGTTTGTTGAATCCCTGGGTTTCACTTCTGGCAATGTTAATTGAATGAATGAATGAAAAGAATGATTCAGGTTAATTGTATTCACGATTTTGGTTAATTCTGTACAGCTTGTAGTCAGTGAATATGACTAGACCTTTACTATCCATGGCTTAATAGCCATCATAGAACAGGAGTTTTTAACCTAAGTAGGATACTTTAAATTTTTTATATTAAATTTTATCTTCTTCATTTAAGTTATTCGTTCTTGATTAATATCTTTCTCCTGCTTAACGTAGCAATTTAGTATCATTCACAAATTTGATAAAATGCTTTCTCTATCTTTCTTCGTGATCCCACTGAGAATATTAAAAGAATATTTTATATTCTTTTGAAATGGTTATAAAGAATAATCTTTACCTTTAAAAATTCATGTTTAAATATTTAATGACCACTAGATACTGAAAATACAAGAGGAGCTAATTTCAAAAGTTGCCTGAGTGATCAACTTATACATATTTCATGCATTTTTGAGAGGAAATATTACAGACTTAGTTTGCTGGGGCCACCATAACAAAGTAGCATACACTGGGTACCTTAAACACCATATTTTTATTTTCTCACCTTTCTGGAGGTTAGAAATCCATCAAGGTGTTGGCAAAATTTTGGTTTTTTTCTGAGGCCTCTTTCCTAGGCTTGCTGAAGGCTGCCATTTCCCTGTGTCCTCACGTGGTCTTCCCTCTGTAACTGTCTCTACATCTAAGGTTCCTCTTATAAGGATGCCAGTCATAGTAGATCGGAACCCACCTTAATGATCTCCTTTAATGACCTCTTTAAGAACCCCATCTCCAAATACAGTCACAATTCTGAGGTACAAGGGTTTAAGATTTCAACTTATGGATTGTGGGGGACACGATTCAGCTCCTAACAAGTTGCTCTGCCTTTTGCTTTCATTTGTAGAGGACAGTGTGTCTTCCCTGACACTTTGCTAAATAGCTTCTTTTTCCTCTCTGATTCACTTTGTATTCCCATTTCAGGGTGATATAACTGTTACATATACCAGGGAAGCACGCTCAAAGATCTCAGAGATGTGGATGTTTCTGAGTCCATTAAGCAGGTCAGACAAACGTGGTGGGTCGGACAGCCAACATCCTAGGGCTGGAGATGGGAAACCAGTACATTGTAGCCAGGATGTGAAGCCAAGTCCGAGTAAGACTTTTTTCAAAAGCCAAGATATAGAACGACCAGCTCAGAAAAGCCTTCTTTCAGTATATCCAGAGGAGGCTGATTTATAGGGAAAGATGAAAGGAGGACCATGTGTTCTTTGGCTGCACAGAGGACAGGGGGCTGGGCAAGGAGGAAGTAGGGAGGAAGGTATCATAAGGCTGCAGCCAGCCAAGGAGTACAAACATCAAAGAAGAAGCTGATGGCCAGATGTACAAAGAGCTGATGCAGGGGAAGGGTCTAGAGGAGAAACAAGAGGAATGTGGGCATCTGACCACATAGGCTCAGAGCCAGGAGGGGCCTTCGGAAAGACAGGATACATGATGTGCAGTGTGGGGCATTTGGCAATGAGAAACCTGGGAAAATTTGCCTCAGGGGCCTTTAAAGTCAGGTTGGACCATAATGTAAACTTTGGAGGAATCCAGTCCAGAGGGCTCAGATCTGGCCAAGGATGTGAGAGGCTGCTTTCCATCTCTAGTTCTTGATTCCCTAGCGATGACACCAGGGCTTGTTTCAGTGTACGGGATCCATTCACTGAATGAGTATGTACCGAGAATCCCCAGGTTACAAGCGCTGTGCTGGGCCAAATGAAAGATGCGAATCCTTAAATGTTTGGGACTCATCACTGGGGTCTCCAGGGGAGCGTGCCCTTCTCCTAGAGGGACCACTCACCCATATATGCCCAGACACCAGGCTCCCTGGGGCGTCCTGTCTGATTGTCTCATCTATTGAAGGAAGCAGGCCCCTCCACTCCCCTGGTCCAGTCAAACTTAATTTGTTTCCAAAATGAGAAATAGGCAAGCCATTAATTTTACCTAGCTATTTTTCTGTACCAAAATCTTTTTTTTGTACCAAAATCTTATAGTTCCAATACATTATCTTTTGTTTCATGATTTGCCTCAGTTTTATCATTTATTCAGTCATTAAACAGATAGGCATTGAATATCTGTAGCAGGCGAGGACAGCATTGTTTTGGGTGCTGATGATATTGCAGAGTTACATCTGGCCCACTACCTGTCACGTTTTAGGGTTTGATGCAGATTCCCTAGTTGTGGGCAGCATGGGTCTTTTGGGGGAAAATTTTTTATGGGATCCACAAGAGAAGTCCTCCAGAGCCAGTGGAACGTATTCATCAAGCCATCTGGGCTTGATGCCTTCTGTAGAGAGGATATATCAGACAACTAATTTGATTTTTTTTTAACAGTCATTAGCCTATTTGGGTTTCCTATTTCTTCTTGAGTCTATTTTGATAATTGGCATTTTCCTTAATTTGTCTGTATTTTCAGATCCATTGGCATACATAAAAAATACAGGTCATAACACAATTTTTAACATGGGGCATGGTATTCTTTCACAAAAAAATGCTCAGTGTTTTGTTCTCGTAGTTCCCAAAGCTCCTACCAAAATTCTGAAGGAGCATTGAGACCTGGGGGATGATGTGCTGGGGATAGGGAACGATGTCTCTATTGACTGCTAGGTTTCTCTGATAATACTTAGCATTTGTAAGAGGGCTTTACAGTTTTTGAAAGCACCTTTTGCTTGCCTTTACCTCCCTTCTCTTCACAAAGCCCTCAAGAGGTAGATTTGATGACAACTCCCAGCTACAGATAAGAAAAAAATCTGATCAGTTAATTTATGTATGATGGATACGTGAAGTCTGAAGCCACTCTTAGAACCACACCACTTTACCTAGAAGGGAGTTTAGAGATCATCTAGTTTAGAGGCTTTTAGCCTGGGGACCATTGGATCAACAGAATAGACTTCTGTTTGGCTAGACTTCATTGGGCCCATAATCTGGATGGGAAAAAAAATTACATACTCTTTCACCAACCTCTAACTGCAGTTGAGCATTTCCTTCTATTATGATTGTAAACCACAAACCACAGGAGTAGTAGCAGTACTCTGTCACTAACAGAGACCACAGATATTTTCATGGCACATTATAGCTGTCAGAGGTAATTCCAAATATGGTTGACATGCATCACTACTTTGAAATTACACCTTTCAACCTTGTTATTTAAAGTTATTTTTAAAAGTCCATATGTCGTTGTATTTCCAACTTTTAAATACCTTGATAACTGTAGTTCAAATAACTGGCTTCCTTTCTTACCCTTTGCATTTACTTGTTTATTTATTGTGGTAATAGATACACATATCATAAGATTAATCACCTTAAACGTTTTGCAGTGTACAATTCAGTGGCATTGAGTATATTCACATTGTGGTACAACCACCATCACTGTCTATTTCCAGAACTTTTCATCATCCCAAACAGAAGCTACCTGTTCAGTTCCCTTTCCCCAGGAACTTCTTTTCTACCTCTTGTCTCTTTGGATTTGCCCATTCTAGAAACCTCACATAAGAAGTGGAGTGATATAATATTTTGCTTTTATGTCTGACGTTTTTCACTTAGCATAATGTTTTCAAGATTCATCCATGTTGTAGCATGTGTCAGAACTTTTTTATGGCTGAATAATATTCCATTATATGAGTATACGATATTTTGTTTATCCATTCATCTGTTGATGGACACAGGTTTTTTTCTGCCTTTTGGCTCTTGTGAATAATGCTGCTATGAACATTGGCATGCAAGTATATGTTTGAGTCCCTCCCTGCTTTCAATTTTTCTTGGATATATATCAAAGATAAAATTGCCAAGAAATGTAATTCAACATATAACTTTTTTTTTTTGAGTGAGTGAGAGACAGAGAACACAAGTGTATGAGTGGGGGTGGAGGTGGTGTTGGGAAGAAGGGCAGAGGGACAAAGGGAGAGGAAGAGAGAGAATCTTAAGCAGGCTCCATGCTGGGTGTGTAGCCCAAACCAGGGCTTGATCTCACAACTCCAAGATCATGACCTGAGCCAAAATCAAGACTCAGATGCTTAACCAACTGAGCCATCCAGGTGCCCCATCTACATTTAAATTTATGACAGACTGCCAAACTGTATTCCACAGTGGCTGCACCATTTTATAGTCCTACCAGCAATACACAAAGGTTCCAAGTTTTCCATATTTTTACCAAAACTTGTTATTCTCCATTTTTTAAATAGTAGCCATCCTAGTGGGTATTGGTTTTACGTTAGGCATGGGTTTCACCACACTGCCCTGGAAGTCCTTGGTACAAATAAAGGTTAAGAAACTAGGAAGAAAGAACCAAAGGCCAGAGATATTGTTACTTGTTCAAGGTAAAGTGATTCACCAGCAATGCCTATGGCTTAGGACCAAGTCTCTTGGGGCTCAGAGGGGCTCCTCTCTCCTCCTACCAGGTAGTCTCTTCTCATGTAGACATTTGCCCCAGCCAGTGGTCAGACTGAGTCAGGGCTGGAACAAAGCCATCAGCCAACCAGCCACTGAAGCTGAGGCGAGCCCCAGACACATATGAGGCAGACATAATCCCTGCCCGCAAACCACTGTAATGTGAAACTACCACACACCACCACAGCTACTAAATCTTTATTCACTTAACAAACCTTGAGCGCCTTGTGTGATCAAACTCCATGTTCAGCTGGACTGTCTAAGGGGCATCCAAAGGGTCATCCCTTGGTGATGCTCAACTGATAGTTTGGTTTACGGGTTAAAGTTCAGGAGGGAAAAATAATCCTGTCCATGTTTCCTTTAAATTCAAACTGGTGGGGGATCCCTGGGTGGCTCAGCGGTTTGGCGCCTGCCTTTGGCCTGGGGCGCGGTCCTGGGGTCCCAGGGTCGAGTCCCGCATTGGGCTCCCAGCATGGAGCCTGCTTCTCCCTCTGCCTGTGACTCTGCCTCTCTCTCTCTCTCTATGTCTATCATGAATAAATAAATAAATACATCTTTAAAAAAAAAATTCAAACTGGTGGGGTTGCCTGGGTGGCTCAGCAGTTGAGCATCTGCCCTTGGCTCAAGTCGTGATCCCAGGGTCCTGGGATCGAGTTCTGCATCAGGCTCCCTGCAAGGAGCCTGCTTCTCCTTCTGCCTCTCTCTGTGTGTCTCCCGTGAATAAATAAATAAAATCTTAAAACAAAACAAAACACAGCAAATAGTAAAAATTAGTACAGAATGGTGTTCTGAACTGTCATTCCTTGATCTAGAGCCTCTGGCTCTGCAGAGACAGCCTAAGATGGCTTCTTTTTTTTTTTCTAATAATCTCCTCACCCCATTTTCTTGCAAGCTTCCAATCAACTGAATCTTGAATCTTCCCGCACCTACCATCACACTTGAATCTTCCCACACCTGCCATCACACTTGTCAGCTTGGTTTTAAAAATAATACCCGCTGACTTTTAATAAGTGTGAATTCTGGCTTTCCACTCTGTGACCATAAAGAAGTAACACAACCACCCTTAGCACCAGTTGTCTCACTTGTAAAAGGGGATGGTAATGAGTAGGAAAGAGGGTGCAATGAATGATAAAGGGCTGGCACGGACCCTGGCACATAATAAACATTCAATTAAAGCCTGTTGTTGTTATTGTCAATTTTAAAATTTATTATTAAAAACCCCTTTGTACATTGCAAAGTGGAATTAACAGACCCCACTCTACAGTGACATCTTTAAATCTAGGAATTAGGCCTTTTCATCTTTGGCTCTAAGGCATCTGGCATAGTAGCCTCTCAATAAATGTATCCTGAATAAATGAATGAGAGATGCCATTTATTAATATCATTAGTATTATTAATTTATATTTATGTATTTGAGCATCTATTGATTTAGATATAAAAATAGCATTTTTTTCTTTAAACCTTAAATCAGATATTGGTCTTAGAAAAGAACCTCTATCAAATTGATTACATGAGCATTTTAGAAAATATGCATGCTTAGCAAAGAGGGCAATACAGTTTACTTTTTAAAATGTTGTAATTTGTACCATCAGATTCATTCCTTCATACATAGAATACATTTTTATTGGGCAGCTACTCTGGAACAAGCTTGGTATCAGTAGTGAAATCTTTGGATATTAGGTAGATTGCAATTGGCTTAAGCTAACAATGGTTTTATAAAAAGATATTTAAATATCTCCCAAAAAGTCTGGAGGTCAGCGATTCCTAGTCTGTGGCAAGGGCTCAACTTTGTCATTGAACCCAGAGCTCCTTCTAGCTTTTAGCTGTGTCATCCCAGGAGACTGGCTTTCAAAGGCTTTTTGCCTTATAGTCACAAGATGGCTGCTGTTGCTCCAAACATCACTTTGTTCCTTGGCCATGGTCAAGTCAGGAAGAGAACAAAGAGAATAAAGAGGACTTTTTCATTCCTTGGTTTGTTCCTTTGATCAGATCCAAAATCTTTTGTGGAAATTTCAGGAGAGTTTCCCTTACTCCCCACTGGCCAAAACTGGATCACAGGCTCACTCCAACTACCTAGTCTGGAGAGTGGGATAATCACCATTGGCTTTGTTCACAGGTAGGATGGGACCTGCCCTCATGGAGCTCTTTGCTGGTTGAGATCTTAGGCAAAGGAGCCGGAAGGGGTGGGGGAGAGAAATGAATTTTAAGTAGTCAACCTCTAGTGTTGTCATTTTCTTGAAAATAACCAAAATGGAAAGAAGGCAGTAACAATTAAGGTGAGAGATGAAAGGACAAGAAAAAGAATTATCCAAATGGTTGGTGCAAGTTAAAAAAAAAACAAAAACTGAAAAAGAATGTCAGGGATGCCGGGGTGGCTCAGCAGTTGAGTGTCTGCCTTTGGCTCAGGTCATGATCCTGGGGTCCTGGGGTCAAGTCCCACATCGGGCTCCCTGCATGAAGCCTGCTTCTCCCTCTGCCTGTGTCCCTGTCTCTCTCTCTGTGTCTTTCATGAATAAATAAATAAAATCTTGGGATCCCTGGGTGGCGCAGCGGTTTGGCACCTGCCTTTGGCCCAGGGCGCGATCCTGGAGACCCAGGATCGAATCCCACGTTGGGCTCCTGGTGCATGGAGCCTGCTTCTCCCTCTGCCTGGGTCTTTGCCCCCCCCCCCCTCTGTGTGTGATTATCATAAAAATAAATAAATAAATAAATAAATAAATAAATAAATAAATAATCTTAAAGAAAAGAAAAGAAAAACAAAGCCAGAAAGTGGGATAGGAGTGCTGAGATAAGAGTGCTTAGATCATGGTGGGGGGAGGCCTCACTGAGAGGGGGGGCACTTTTTATAGGCACTCAAAGGCGGTGAGGGGATAAGTCACTGAATCCAGAATGTTCCAGGCTGAGGGAAAAGGAGGTAAAAGCATGCCTGAAGTGTTTAGAATTGCAATGCCAGTGTCTTGTGGCTTTAAGAAGTAACATATGGGCCATTGGGGTCCATTTTTAGGACTTTGGCTTTTCTTTAAGAAAGAAGGGAACCTTGGGAGGGTTTTAAACAAAGGAGTGAGGTGATTTCACTTGTATTTAAAGAATCGCTGTGGCTGCTGGATTGAGAATAGTCTGTAAAGGGGCAAAGGCAAATGCCAGTTGGGAAGTTAATGCCATCATCGAGGTGAGGGATGTTGGCAGAGGTGATCATTTCTGGAGTGTAAGAACTAAGAATTATTTTATTCTATGGCAAGTTTCCCAAAACCTTCTTGAACAGTACCAGTTCCTGGGATTTACAGCAACAATAGTTACAACTAGGGAACATTAATGTAATATAAAGTCATTCAGATTGCATCCTTGTCTGTTGCGGTGTGTTTATTGTTTCCAGTTAATTAATCATGAAGAGTATGAGTACTAGACTCAGATTACTGGATTTGAATCCTGGTTCTACCATTTTCTGATAGTGTGACCTTGGGCAAATTACTCAAAAACTCTCTGTGCCTCAGTTTCCCCACCTGTTAAATGGGGACAACAGGTTGTTGTGAAAAATAAGGAGTTAATACACATGGAATGTTTAACATTATATTGATATATAACTATTGCTCAGAAATCATTACAGATATGGACATAACCATTTATAAAGGCCAAGGAACAGTTCTATTTGACTTAATTTATTTAACACCATAGTGTAAACTAGACCCAACTAGAACTGCACAGGAACTGAGATGTCATTTAGTCCAACTCTAGAGATCAAAGTGACATGGCCAAAAAAGAAGAAGAAGTTATGTGGCTAATGTCACCTAGCTGATGGCAGAGCAGGGACCAGAACATGAACCTCTGGATTCTCAGTCTGGGGATTTCTGTGCTGTGCCATGTTGCTTCTGTATAGCCTTCAACATAATACCAGGTGGGAATAATAATCATAATACCAACAATAATTGATTTGTTGACTCTTACTTTGTGCCAGGAAGCATTCTAAGTACTTTACACACATCCGCTTCCTTAATCCCCATGACAAACCCATGAGGCAGATACAGTCATTGCCCCCATCTGGTAGAGGAGGAAACTGAAGTTGGAGAGAGCAGGTAACTTGCCCAGGATGGGGAATGTGTGTTGGCTGGGGGAACAGGAGTGGCCTGAGAGTCAGGAGCTGCCTTAGCATTTCACCACATGATCTATCTTCCCCATTTGTGGAATAGGGAAATTGAATCCAATCTTTAAGCTCCCTTTTCAGTTGATTGATTAGTTTTACAGAGAGAAAGAGCATGCACGCGAGTGGGGGGAGGGCAGAGGGTTAGCATCTTCAAGAAGATTCTTTGCTAAGCACAGAGCCAGATGTGGAGGCTCTACAACTCGTGAGATCATGACCTGAGCTGAAACCAAGAGTCCGATGCTTAACCAACTGAACCATCCAGGTGTTCCCCTTTTCGGTTTTTAAGTATGCATATCCTAAGTACTTTGTGATTATCAGGTCTGCAACAAATACCATTTTAGTTCATTAAACATGCTGTCTTATTAACTGATCTTCATTTTTAATGATTAGCCACAAGAAAGACTATTTGTAGAACAGCCTAGAAACCAAAGACACCAAGGCTGTGAGAGATGCTTGAAATGTTATTTCTGGCTTCCATGGCAACCCTAACATAGGGCGTTAAGCTTAATGGAGTCAAACACACCAGCTGGAATTGAGTGTTCACCCAAGCACTGAGAGTGATGAGGAAACAAATAGCTGGCTCAATAGTTTTCCTTTTGTGTAATACATTGTCTCCGTGTATTTTAGGGAGTGGAGACCTAAGCCAATTTAAGTAAAAGATGAAGGAAATGAAGCACTGCATCAAAGTGGAGAGAGGAGGATTTCCAAAAGAATTGGAGTTGGAGAATGGGAACAATTGAGGTGCCTGGGAGAGTACTTGTGGACAGAAGGATGGAGAGTCAGGCAGAGGTTTCAGGGAAGGGGAAGAGACTTGGCCTCACCTCCACAAAGCTTGGACCGGACTGGGCCTCCAGTTAGCTCTGTGAAGAGGACTCAGCATGCCTAGTTGTGTTTTTTTGTTCCAGTGTGTTTCAAACTCTCAGGAGGAACCCACTGCAGATGAGTGAGGTGGCAAGAAGGCAGAGATGTTGAGGAGTTGAGGGGACCACCAAGACCAGTGCAGGAAACAAAGCTCTGGGTATTTTAAGCAGAAAGGGATTTTGTACTGGGAATGAGGTACTTAAATAATTTTTGGAAAGGTTGGAGAAGTGGGAGGTGGAGCCATCACACAAGAATTCATTGCTGGGATCAGGAGGCTGCTGCCACCATAACAGCATATGAAGCTGGTGAGCAGATACTAGAACACCAAGCCTTTCCACAGCCTTACTTGCCAGCAGAAACAGCCTTCACTTTGCTTCCTCCTTTGTGAGTATCCTTAACTGGTGGTATGTAATTGTTACCCAGAACCTAGCTGCAAGGGGGTCTGAGAAGTATGGTTCTTGTCTTTTTTGTTTCTACAATACTGGAAGACTCATAAAAGAGGTGGGAGTTGATGCTGAGTGCCAACTGTCAGTTCAATCAATAGTTATTTCATCTGAAATCTGAATTAATGAGGACAAGCAATAGAGGTAGAGGAGTGGGGCACCTAAGAGTGAGTTGGGAGGGCCCAGTTGCTGACATACCACTGAAAGTCCTTCAGGTAGACTCGCTCCAGGGTTAGATAACAAAGGGGTAGAAACTCACTCTTAAAGATGAAGGAATTGTCTTAAAATTCTCTCTGGTGCCTTCTCTATTACTTTATACATGGAAGACATTAATTCACATCTGAGACTAGGCTGGGTTCTTGAATGGAAGGGAAAGTAAGGAGCATGGCCCCGGAGAGACTGGTTCTCAATCAGGTCAGGAATGAAGAAGACTGAAGTCTGGGATGAGTCAGGAGCCCTTGGGAGGTACCCTAAAGGAGGATGGCACATGAAAAGGCCTTCAGTGGCTCTCCACTGGCTCCTTAATGGAGTCCAAACTCTTTTTCTTTTTTTTTTTTTAAAGTAAGTTCTATACAATGTGGGACTTGAACTCACGGCTCTGAGCTCAAGAGTCATATGCTCTACCAAATGAGCCAGCCAGGTGCCCCATGAAGTCCAAACTTTGTAAGAGGAGGCGCATACCACCCTCCTTCCATGGCCCCCATGGCCATCCCCATTGTGTCCTTTAAGACCCAGCCATACCACACTCCCTGCAGTTTCCCCGCACACACATGAGCCCTATTCTGTTCTGGCCTCCAGGTCTTTGCTCACACTGACCCTCCGCCTAACGTTGTCCACAACTCTGCCTGGCCAACACCTACTCATCCTATAATAACAGAATACTATTATAAATAATACAGTACCCATCAGCTTCTCCAGCAATTTCTCCCGTCCACCATCTTGGGATCAGTGTTCTCCTCCAGGCTCTAGTTACATATGTTCTTCGTGACTCTTATGAATCTGTCTTCTTTCAAACATTGTAAGCTCCCATTGTGACTGGTTCTCCTACTCTATCCCCAGCACCTAGCACAAAGAAGGGAGGCTTTCTGCATAACTCAGCCAAGCCAAAATGATGGGAGAAGTGACTCCAAAGACCAGCTCTGCCTGTGCTGGTTCGGGGCTGGGGAGCCTCCTGCTCCTGGCCTCCCTTTGCGCCTGACCCTCCCCTTCCTGGGAAAGGAGTGCCAGACTCTGCCTCAGGGCCTCTTGCTACTGGCTCTTGTGTCTCTCAGCCTGATTCTAGATTGCTCCTCAGTGGTCTCTCTGCTCTGCTTCCCACTCCCATTCACCGAACTCCCAGAGAGCAGATGAGGCAATTGCTCAATTTATTAAGTTAAAAGGCTCCAGTGGGTTAATTCCCCTTTGCTTTTTTCAAGCTGCCTACGCTGTGTTTCCCTTCTCAGAGAGGAAATCACCTGTTTCCCAGTATTTTCTGTACTGTCTTATACTGGGGAAGGGGTGGCAGGTGGAGGTTTTTGTTTGAGTTTTTGTGTGTGTGTAGGTTACAATTTTAAGATAGGAGTCATCTGTGAATTTGAGAAAGGAAGAAAGACTGTGAGAGGAGTTTTGGTAGAGAATGCCAAACTTACTCTGTACCTATTCACTCAGCTCAATGAGTTTTCAAACCGCTGATTATTTCAGGGCTTCTTTATACTTCTCTTTATCAATTGGGAGAAAGCCTGTTTATAAGACAAACTCTGAAAGAAGATAGGGGGGCCTTTTTTTTTTTTTTTTTTTTTTAGTGAAATTTTAGCATATTGCTTTACCTTGCAGGGGAATCCAGTTTGTTGGAAACTGTTTTCTCCAGGGCGAAACTGGGGTAGCGTTCTCTTTGGCTCCTTCGCAAAGAAAATTGTCCAAGGTTTTGGAAACCACAGTTGTTGAGCCTCACATGATGTCTTTTCTTTCAGCTCATTTAACAGTTTCTAGAGGAGACTGGTGTGATGTGGCATGTTTTTTCTTTCTTTTCTTTTTTTTTTTTTGTTTTTTTTTTTCTTTTCCATTTTGCTGGCTCATTGGTGCAAACTCCCTGAGGGCCTTGGAGAGCTGTGTTCCTGAAGGGATTTATAACAGTCAGCAGGGGTGAATGAAATTTGAGCTGGTGTCAATCCAGAATCCTTCCTTCCTGCCCAAAAGATGCAAGCTCATTCACCAGAACTTTCTTTAAAAAAGCGCAACAAAAATCTCTGTGTGACCTTGGAGACTGTTTTGTTGTTGTTGTTGTTGTTGTTGTTCTTTGTCTCTTTCTCTGTCTATATATATATGTGTGTGTGTGTGTGTGTGTGTGTGTGTATATATTTGAAGTTCGATTTGTCAACATATAGTATTAACACCCAGTGCTCATCCCATCACACGCCCTCCTTAATGACCATGACCCAGTCACCCCATCCCCTGCCTGCCTCCTCTTCCTCAACCCTTTGCTTCCCAGAGTTAGAAGTCTCTCATGGTTTGTCTTCCTCTCTAATTTTTCCCACTCAGTTTCCCTTCTTTCCCTTAAAATCCCTTTCACTATTTCTCATATTCCCCATATGAATGAAACCATATGATAAGTGTCCTTCTCCGACTGACTTACTTCACTCAGCATAATACCCTCCAGTTCCAACCAGGTCGAAGCAAATGGTGGGTATTCGTTGTTTCTTTTTCTTTTTTTTTAAAGATTTTATTTATTTATTCATGAGAGACACAGTGAAGGAGAGAGAGAGAGAGAGAGGGGCAGAGACACAGGCAGAGGAAGAAACAGGCTCCATGCAGGGAGCCCGAGGTGGGACTCGATCCCGGGTCTTCAGGATCAGGCCCTGGGCCGAAGGCAGCGCTCAAACTGCTGAGCCACCCAGGCTGCCTGTATTCGTTGTTTCTGAGGGCTGAGAAATATTCCATTGTATATATAGACAACATCTTCTTCTTTTTTTTTTAAGATTTTATTCATTTATTCATGAGAGACACAGAGAGAGAGAGTGAGGCAGAGACATAGGCATAGGGAGAAGCAGACTCCTCGCAGGGAGCCCGATATGGAACCTGATCCTGGATCCTGGGATCATACTCCGAACCAAAGGCAGATGCTCAACCATTGAGCCACCCAGGCATCCCTAGACCACATCTTCTTTATCCATTCATCTGTAGAATGACATTGAGGCTCCTTCCACTGTTTGATTATTGTGAACATTGGTGCTATAAGCATCAGGGTGCAGGTGTCCTGGCGTTTCACAACATCTGTATCTTTGGGGTAAATCCCTAGTAGTGCAATTGCTGGGCCATAGGGTAGCTCTATTTTTAACTCTTTGAGGAACCTCCACACTGTTATCCAGAGTGGCTGTGCCAGTTCACATTCCCACTAACAGTGCAAGAGGGTTCCTTCCCCCTTCTCCACATCCTCTCCAACATTTTTTGTTTCCTGTCTTGTTAATTTTCGCCATTCTCACTGGTGTGAGGTGGTATCTCATGGTGGTTTTGATTTGTATTTCCCTGACAGAAAGTGATGCAGAGCATTTTCTCATGTGCTTGTTGGCCATGTGTATGTCTTCTTTGGTGAAATTTCTGTTCACGTCTTCTGCCCATTTCATGATTGGATTGTTTGTTTCTTTGCTGTTGAGTTTAATAAGTTCATTATAGATCTTGGATACTAGCCCTTTATCTGATAGGTCATTTGCAAATATCTTTTCCCATTCTGTGGGTTGTCTTTTAGTTTTGTTGACTGTTTCTTTTGCTGTGCAGAAGCTTTTTAGCTTGAGTAAGTCCCAAAGGTTCATTTTTGCTTTTGTTTCCCTTGCCTTCATAGATGTATCTTGCAAGAAGTTGCTGTGGCCAAGTTCAAAAAGAGTGTTGCCTGTGTTCTCCTCTAGGATTTTGTTGGATCTTGTCTCACACTTAGATCTTTCATCCATTTTGAGTTTATCTTTGTGTATGGTGTGAATGTTCTAGTTTCATTTTTCTGCACGTGGCTGTCCAATTTTCCTAGCACCATTTATTGAAGAGACTGTCCTTTTGCGGAAAGTGGATAGTCTTTCCTGCTTTGTCAAATATTAGTTGGCCATAGAGTTGAAGGCCCATTTCTGGGTTCTCTATTCTGTTCCATTGATCTGTGTGTCTGTTCTTGTGCCAGTGCCACACTGTCTTGATGATCACAGCTTTGTAATACAGCTTGAAATCCGACCTTGTGATGCCCCTGGCATTGGTTTTCTTTTTCAATATTCCCCTGGCTATTCGGGGTCTTTTTTGATTCCACACAAATCTTTTTTTTGTAATAATAAATTTATTTTTTATTGATGTTCAATATGCCAACATACAGAATAACACCCAGTGCTCATCCCATCAAGTGCCCCCCTCAGTGCCCGCCACCCAGTCACTCCCACCCCCCGCCCTCTCCCCTCCATCACCCCTAGTTCGTTTCTCAGAGTTAGGAGTCTTCCACGTTCTGTCTCCCTTTCTGATACTTCCTACCCATTTCTTCTCCCTTCCCCTCTATTCCCTTTCACTATTATTTATATTCCCCAAATGAATGAGAACATATAGTGTTTGTCCTTCTCCAATTGACTTACTTCACTCAGCATAATACCCTCCAGTTCCATCCACGTAGAAGCAAATGGTGGATATTTGTCATTTCTAATGGCTGAGTAAATTCCATTGTATACATAAACCACATCTTCTTTATCCATTCATCTTTCGATGGACACCGAGGCTCCTTCCACAGTTTGGCTATTGTGATTCCACACAAATCTAAGATGACTTGTTCCAACTCTGTGAAGAAAGTCCATGGTATTTTGATAGGGATTGCACTGAATGTGTAAATGGCCCTGGGTAGCATAGACATTTTCACAATATTAATTCTTCTAATTCATGAGCAAACAATCAACGTGATAGATCACATCAACAAGAGAAAAAAACAAGAACCATATGATCCTCTCAATAGATGCAGAGAAAGCATTTGACAAAATATAGCATCCATTCCTGATCAAAACTCTTCAGAGTATAGGGATAGAGGGAACATTCCTCAATATCTGAAAAAGCCATTTATTAAAAGCTCACAGCAAATATCATTCTCCATGGTGAAAAACTGAGAGCCTTTCCCCTAAGACCAGGAACATGACAGGAACACCCACCACTGTGGGTGTTCTTTATTGTACCTCCACTGAACAGCTCTCCCAGGTCATGGAGGGGGATCTGCACCTTCTGTCTTCCCCACCTTCCTGCACCTGCAAGTCACATATGCACATCAAAGGGATGATGGAGCATCATGTCTGGCACTATGTGGGTACTAGGGATTCATAGAAAATACTGCCTGTGACTGGGTAGCTCCATGCATGGGATGCTAGGAGGACATTTCCAGACAGGGGTAAATGGGGCAGGTACCAGGGGGCTCAGAGGAAGGCCTCATTTAGGCCAGTATTGGGGGAGGAGTGCATCAAAGAAAGGTCTTCAAAAATAGGTGAACACAGCATTGAATCTTAAGCATCCCAGAGAGGATGTAAGGAACCACAGACCATTTGCTATCACTTGGGTATAAGATATAAAGGCAGGGAGTACTGGGCCAAAGAGTTCATTAGTTCTTTCTCCCATGAACATTATTGACCTCACTGTCAGTGAAACTTAGGGTGGTTGCTTTTGAAGAAATTGCTTCAATGAAATAGCATCCTGAGAGCTTATAGCTGCCAGATTCAGCTATGGTGAGGCTGATCAATGCAACTCACCAAAATATTCATTTATAGGAAATTTCTGCTGTAGAGAGAGGAAGAGGGAATTCCATTGGTTGGGAGAGTCTCTCTATTCTCTCAGAAGAGGAAAGCCATTGATGAGATGGTTGCAGCATTAAGGTCAGGAGGGATTTAATGGGCCTGATTGCAAGGTGTCTGGTTGGCTCCCTCCAGGTACCAGGTAGAGGGAACTCGAGGTGCTATATTGGGAGCTGTGCTGTGGCTGGACTTTGATTCTGAGCCTGGGATTGATTAGGTGGTCTCACAGATGCCAGCACGCAAAGCTTGAGATCTGCCATCCTGGCCTGAGATTTTTATCATGTGACTGGCTGTCAATCCAGATGTTCTTTTCCTGTGGTTTCTACACTTGGGTTTTTGAGCCTTATGCACTGGGCTTGACATTTATCCCAATTAGATTTCATCTTGTTAGATTTGACTCATTATTCCAGCACTCAGAAACCCTTTCTGATCCTGACTCTGTTGTTTGGCTTATTAGCAATTGCTTCCAGCATCATATGTAATGGTGTTTAGAGAAGCAGAAGTACCCCAGAATTTGGAAAAATGTTTGGAAAATCTTACCAACGGGAGAATGATTTGCTAATGAGTCCAAGGTATGTTTTAGATACCCCTAAGAAGTCTAGGGTGTTTCCCTAGTAGAACGTAATCAGGTTTTCAAGGTATTACCCAGAGGTTCTTTAGGAAGATGTGAGTAGACCATAATGGATTCAGAGAAGGCCATAGCTCATTAACGGAATTGTCAAATGTCTGTCAGGAGCTCACGCAGCAGCGTAAGGGAATGGGGGAGAACGGGATTGACTGTGGTCTTTCCAGCCCCAGCCAGGGAATACATGCCCCAATCAAGTGCCTAGATACAGGGGAGTTTCAGGGTGAGTCACATTGGGGGCAAAAATAAAAAATAGTCTAAACTGCTTCTTAAATGTCCATGAAATCACCTGTAAGTCCCAACAACTAGTCACAGTCTTGGAGGCACATGGCATCAGGGCCAAAGGAGGTGGCCATTAGGGCCACACCTTAGGCATCTGTGTGCCTGTGCTCATGGAGCACACACTGAGTCAGGTTGCAGTGTCGTTCAACATGGTAGGCTTCTCTCTCAGCCTGTCTGTCTCTCTGGCTGTCTTTCTTTGATCAGCCTCTATATTTCCATTCACATAAACCAAATGCTTATGGGATGTAATTTCCCTGGGCTCTGCATCACACCTGCTCCATCCCTCAGGTTCCCCTGGGCCCTTGCTCCTACTGATCTCTCAGCTAGCAATTGCCAGGTGAGGGAGAATGAGAATGACTAGCAGCCTGATGGACTGGGCTGCTGCTATTTGGGGAGGCAAGCGTCTGTTTTATCATTCTATTAATTTTTTAAAAATGCAAATAGTCATTTAGCAGGGAGCAACACTTGGCAGGAAGCAGGCAAGTTTGAGCCATAACTTTCAGGCTGTGGATCCAGGGAAGGAAAGAACTGACCCCAGTAAGCTGGTGCAGTCCCTGCACATCTTGAGTATTCTGAGAACAGTGGGTGTAAACGGACAAAATCCTTCCTGAGTACTGCTTGGTGGTTAAGAGTGTGGGCTACAGAGCCAGGCAAGATGGGTTCAAGTCCTGGCTCCCCCTCTTCCTAAGTATGAGAACCTGAGCTAGTTATTTGGCCTTTCTAGACTCACTGTCCTCATCTGTAAAATGGGAATAGTACAGTACCTACTCCCTAAAGTTGGTGTAAAGAATAAATAAGCCAACACCATGGAAAGTATTCAGAACAAGGCCAAGTATGTATTAAGTACTCAATAAACCATAGCTATAAATTATTATTATATCTTTTGAGTTTCATAACATCCCTGGGAAGTATTATTATCACTATTTCACAGAAGAAGAGAGGGTCAGAGAGGTCAGCAGAGGCTCAAGACCACATGGACAAAAGGTGGCAGAGACTGGACTTACACTGAGGACATAGGGACTATATGTTGCTTCACTAAGCATTTCAGAGCCCCTTTTCAGTTTCTGGATGAAATTATTTTACTTTTGTTATAGATATTCACATACTTTCCTTCTCCAAGCATGCTTTTATCTTCCCAGGCAGATGGCACCAAATATTTACTGTACAATTACATGGCTGTGATGGAACCAGAGCAAAGGGGGCTCATTAGTGACAAGTCTACAACCCTGAGAGGAGGAAATCACTCCGAGGTTGCACAGTGTAATCCTGCTGGAGTGGGAATGTTGCTTAAAATTGTCCTGGCTCAGGTTCAATGGTAAGAGACACTTGTTTGGCCAACTTGTGGGTTTTGAAGGCAAGCTGAAAGTATTGAAGTGCCGTTAACAAGGTCCAGACTGTCACTTTGTGGTTCAAGGGATGACATTTTATCATGTGCCCACAAAACAAACCCTTATCCAGTGCTTTGAATGTCTGTCATGAAGGAAGGAAGATTGTATGCTCTTCTCCCATGCTCGGAAGATAGGGATGCCGTTTATCAGAACCAATTTGTGAGAGGAACACACACAGAGGAAAGTCCACTTTCTAGAAACATCTCTTAGCAGTCCCTGTGTGGCAAATCTGTTGGGGTTCTTCACAGCAAATATTCCAAAACATTTACAAAGTTCATGCTGTTTATAGTTTTTTTTTTCAAGATTTTATTTATTCATGAGAGACACAGAGAGAGGCAGAGACACAGGCAGAGGGAGAAGCAGGCTCCCTGCAGGGAGCCCAATGTGGGACTCGATTGTGGGTCTCCGGGACCACGCCCTGAGCCGAAGGCAGACATTCAACAGCTGAGCCACTCAGGCATCCCTATAAAGCTCATGTTGTAATGCTGGCTGTATTGAGAATTTTCCAAAATGCCCACCATGATGCCTTCCATGGTGGAAGAGCCATCAGTATAATCCCAAGTCTGGCCCTAATGAGCCACAAGGCCTCACAGAGGTGGAATGAGCCTCAGTTTCCCCTTCTGTAAAATGAGTGACTTGGACTTTATATAGACCACTCCAGCTGAGTTTATTAGTCTATGAGTCTATGAACCGAAGTTCATAAGTGGCTATGCTTCCTCATAAAATGGCAAAGATTTTGGTCTAGAATCTGTGACTCTATTAGCAGGACCCACACCTGTTTCTGCTTTAGAACTTTTTCACTTTGTAGTCCTCATCCATCTCCTTGAATTGACTGCTCTGGCTCAATCCCTTCCACTTGAAACCTTGCTTCACCACCAAGAATTTCATTTAATTCCACAAATGTTGACTGAAGACTTACTTTGTTCCCAATTGCATAGTCAGGAAGATGAGTGAGACAAGTTTCCCACTTTGGAGAATTTACAGTCTTATGCTGAGGTTGAGACTTGCCAGAATTTCTTTCCTCCAGAAATCTCTCTAGTACTTAAATTAGTGGTTCTCAAAGTGTGGTCACCATACCAGTAGCATTGTAGTACGAGTAGTTCACCTGAGAACTTGCTAGAAATGCAGATTTTTTTGGTGCCACCCTAGATCTAAAGGATCAGAAACTCTGGAGGTGTGGCCCACCAATCTTAGTTTTTAACACTTCTCCAGGGAGTTGGGAGGCACCTCAAGTTTAAGAACCACTGAACTGTCCTCTCAGGGACAAGCCGCAAGACTGTGGTTCTGAGCCCTTAAGGGACCTGAGAAGTTGTCCTGAAGAAAACTCAGTCACTTGGGCTGTCAAGATTCGCTTTCAACTCAGTCACAGCTCCTTGGGAACCTCCAACATTTTGAAATTTTGTGGTGTTTTTGTAAATGCCCAGGCATTGTGGAAACAACACACTTGTTTTGATGGGAACTAATCCAATTTATCACATAATTCCCCATGGAACTTCCAGGCTTCCCTTTAAATTGAGTGTGATGCTTGGTGGGATGTTTACACTGTGATTAAGACCCACAGCAAAGAACCCAGCCCCAGAGGACTTCCTGCTTCCAAACATCTCTGGAGGAAGACTGCTCAGGGGGCCAGTCTACTGTCTCCTCTCCCCCTTCCAAGCAGCCTTTCCTTAATATCTTCCTCTGCAGCAGGGTTGTTGCAGATGCCCTCAGCAGGCAGAGATCACTGGGCCATTCTCCCTGTGATAGGTTCACACATCACTGGTGGGTGCAGATGGCTTCTGGGCAGGGGCCGGCCTGGGACCTGGGACCTGTAAGTCCATCATTCATGGCTCTGACCAAGGGCTGTATGCTAGACCAGAGGCACCTTTGTGAAAATTAGAAGAGGCACTCCTTCTAGGCACTTCTCAGGGTGGACACAGTACTGGGGGCTCAGGGCTGGGCTGGATTTCAGCCACTTGCCTCGTGGGGCAGGAGTCTGTGGGCAACACGGACTACATACACAGCCAGGAGCAGCAGCCTTCTCCTCCAGAGGCTGGGTCTCACAGGAGAGAAGTGGGGGGCAGTGTGGGAAGACAAGAACGCAAGGCCACCCTCTTCCCCCACACCAGTTCCCAAAATTCTCACTACCACTTAATGCATTGGGTGTTGCCCTGTCTTCATATAGGTATTTCTCTGCAAAAGAAGAGATTCTCCAACTCTTGGGGCTTCCATTTTCTCATGCTTCTAGTGGGTATGATACTCTGCTTCCCTCTTAAGAGCTTATTCTGAAAATCAAATGAGACCATAGTGATGAATGTGCTCTGGAAAAAAGATTTGAAAACATCCCACAAAGTCAGATTTTATATTGATCTTTCTCCCAGAGTCTCAAAGGTGGTTTTCTGGGGCCTCTGGTTTGAGAAACTCACTTTGAATTCACACAGCCCCGGTGTTATATGTGGGTGCAGCACAAGGTTGGTCTTCTGTTGGGATGCTGTTGTTTGGGGGTGCTTCCTCACTCCCAAATCGGAAGACTTATAAGGCTACAGTGGACGAGGTTTGTGCACAGGCTCTCGGGACGAGTCACAGCCTGGCAAGCCGGCCTGGACAGGATGACTTCATGGGCCTTTCCGACTTGTCATTTTGATGACTGGGTTCACTGTCTCATATTTGGCTTTGTCTCTCTTTCTTGCAGCTGTGGTGATTGGGATTTAGGTCAAGCATTTGGGATCCCTTTTCTAATCCCCATCAAATCTGGATTTAGCTACAGAGTCTGGGAAGGGGAGGGGAGACTCCCTTGGCTGGAGGCAATAGCTCAGAACATCTGAGAAATTCCAACCTCCAACCTCTGAGGCAGAAGGCCTTTTGGTTTATCCCATATCAGCTTTTTCCCAGGAGGTGATGAGTTTTGTCCACAGATTCATACCCCTTTTAGCCTTCTTGCTTGGAGCCTGAAGGAATAGCATGTGGGGGTAAGAATGAGATTCCACATTTGCCTTTTTCCCGTCTAATGGTATCCTTTGTTGAAATGTTTCGTGGTCAAAAAAAAAAAAAAAAGAAATATTTCTTGGTCGGTTCCTTCTCTGGTTCCACGATGCCCTGCCTCTCCCCCCACCCCCCACCAGTTGAGGTTGAGTCCCCCTCTCAACCAGATGAGTGCAGCAGTGGTACTGCCTCACCCACCTTGCAAACCACTGCCACCCTCAATTGACCTGTTATTATGTGACCTCTGCACAGGCCAGCAAAGTTATGTAATATGATGCTAAGGTATTATGCCCATCACCTGTGGTATCACACATGCACTTCTTGGGCCTTTCATGGCTGGCTTCAGGTTACCCACCACCAGCTCCATTCCTGTCTGTACCTCCAGCAATTTCTTCATCGCTTCTTCCATTTCCGCCATTATTCCTGCCATCTTAGGCTTCCGTTCATGGGTCTCTCTTCGTGTGTTCCTACTTTCAATCCCAACACTGCATAAAACTCATTCATGTCCTATCTTCTTGGCCCCAGCCTCCTAACATCCCTGTTCTCTGAACATCTACTGTCCACAGCACTCTGCTTACTGCTAATTATTCATTACATTTGTTAAGTTCCCAAGGTAGACTGTAAGCTCCTTGATGGTGCTCCCCGTTGTAGGCTTGTGTTATATGCCATGCAATATCCAGCCAAGCTTTTGTGGCCTGCACTAAATAATAAAATCGTGTTTGACCCTGATCAGGGGTTTGCTCATCTTAAAACTGTATTGATGACTTCTTAGGAACCGAAGTGTTCATTTATCTTGCAAAAAATTATTAGTATCTGTTTGTAGCCAATACTCATGATCACCCCGTCATGCACATTATATACTTACAGCTTCTCTGAGTGGGGAAGAAAGACCAATGAAGACTGGAGTTCCCCCAGCCCTAGGAATTCCAGTAACAGCCAGCCTGCACTGGCCCTTAGCACTCCTCCAATGAGTTTGACCTCTCCTCTTTCCCCAGAGAGCTCCTGTGAGAATAAACAGGCAGACCTGGTCTTCATCATCGACAGCTCCCGCAGCGTCAACACCCATGACTATGCAAAGGTTAAGGAGTTCATCCTGGACATCTTGCAGTTCTTGGACATCAGTCCTGACCTCACCCGAGTGGGCCTGCTGCAGTATGGCAGCACCATCAAGAACGAGTTCTCCCTCAAGACCTTCAAGAGGAAGTCTGAAGTGGAGCGTGCTGTCAAGAGGATGAGGCACCTGTCCACAGGCACCATGACGGGGCTGGCCATCCAGTACGCCTTGAACATTGCATTCTCAGAAGCAGAGGGGGCACGGCCCCTGACGGAGAATGTGCTGCGGGTCATAATGATTGTGACCGACGGGAGGCCACAGGACTCCGTGGCTGAGGTGGCTGCCAAGGCACGCAACACAGGCATCCTGATCTTTGCCATCGGTGTGGGCCAGGTGGACCTCAACACACTGAAGGCCATCGGGAGTGAGCCCTATGAGGACCATGTCTTCCTGGTGGCCAACTTCAGCCAGATGGAGTCCCTGACCTCGGTGTTCCAGAAGAAGCTGTGCAGTAAGTCCTGCTCCCCTGTGGAGGATTCCTTCTTTTATCTTTCAGCATAGATTCTGTGCTACCTTATCCCAGGTACTGTGCAGGGAAGCAGTGCTCCACAAAGGCCAGGATAGACACGGTGTTCTCTTGGGGTTACACTCTAGCCAAGGAGGCAGATAATAAGGAGACAGTGACACAGATGAGTAAGTAACTGCAGTCATGACAGAGGAAGAATGCAGGGCAGGACTCAACCAAGGCCAGGGTGTTCAGGGAGATTTCTCTGAGGAAGGGATGTTCAAACCCACACTGTTGAATGACTATGAGTAGATAGGCAGTATTTCTCCAGCACATTGGACTGCACTGGCGTTTCCTAAGTTAGAATTTGTGAGTCGGAGTATAGATGAGAATAGGAGGGCAAAAAAAGACCATAATGTCTCCTTGGATGGGGTCCAATACCAAGCACCATTGCCCCATGGTGGTGCAAGTGGTGGATGTTTCCTCTTCAGAGAGGCCCAGTGCATAAGAAGGCCTGAGCTGAGGTCACCTCCTTCTGCAGGGGGAATGCCTCCTCACGTCCTTGAGCTGCCTTCTGCTGTAAGGCTCATCTGCCCTCGCTTGCTTGCTTTTCTTTCTTTCTTTTTATTTATTTATTTTTTTTTACTTTTTATTACCATTTTATTCAATCCTTTTTTATGGTTTTATTTAATTTTTTTAATTTTTATTTAAATTCAATTTGCCAACGTATAGTATAACATCCAGTGCTCATCCCATCATGTGCCCTCCTCAGTGCCCATCACCCAGTTACCCCATCCCTCCACCCACCTCCCCTCCAGCAACCTTCAGTTTGTTCCCCAGAGCTAGGAGTCTTTCATGGTTTGTCTTCCTCTCTGATTTTTACCCCACTCAGTTTCCCTCCTTCCCTTATGGTCCCTTGACCTGTTTCTTATATGTCTCCTATGTAGACATAGGAGTGAAATCATTTGATAATTTCCTTTCTCCAGTTGACTTATTTCAGTCAGCCTAATACCCGCCCCTCTTGCTTTCTAACCCTCCTCTCCATGAGATTTCTCTGTCCCTTCCTTGTTATCTGCCTCTCAGGGACCTGTGCCCAGAACTCATGCCTCAACTTCCCCCCCGCAGGTCTGCTCGCTCTCTTCCCAGTTTCCTGTTTCTGCCTCTGGCTTCCTGTGCTTTCCTCCTCCAGGAGGGCAGTGGCCCAGGAGGCCTACCTAGTCTCCTTGCCAGTCCCTGGAAACTGGAAACGTGCCTCTGAACTGGTAAACCGTGTCCAGTCCTACCTTGCCCACCTCCCTTTATTCCTGTCCCCTCCAACTGCCATGCTTCTTTGATGGGAAAGCAAAAGGAAAGATCTATTTTGAAATCATTAGTGTTCCCCAGGAGTATCTGTGGAGAATGAGCTTAAGGACTAGACTCATTTCCAGCTCCCCAGGAGCAAGCAGGACTCTGTCCCCCTGGGGGCTCTGAGGACTCTGACTCTGTTCTCAGACTCTGACACAGCTTAGAGACCTCTGTTTCCCCCCACCAAAGCCTCAAGGAGGAAAAACAGTGTGTTTTGATGTGTCTTTATATATATATATATATATATATATATATATATATATATACACACACACACACATATATATAAAATATAAAAGTTTTTATATAAAACATATATATATAATATAAAAAATATATATATATAATATATATATATAATACCCTGCTGAGAACTAACCTCAAAAAGCAGAGATTCCGTTGTTTCTTGACTCCCAAATCAAAAGATTCATTAAAAAAAAAAAAAAAATCAATGCCATGAAGGAAAAAGAACTTTTTTCTCTGCCCTGTCATTTGGAGAATTTTCAAAAGTGCCATTTGTCCTGGCACCACAGAAGAGCCCCGGTCACCTGGTCAACTTCCACCAGTAGAATGAGCTACAAATATTTTAAGGTTTATGACTTTAAATGACTTCTGCAGAATTTATATTCCCCCTTTCCTGGAAATATTAAAAAAGAAATTGGTTCCGTAACCGTTTTGATGAGTTTATGCATTTTTTTGGAAAATGTCAATGGAGGAGTTATTTTCTGAGCGCTCTGGATTTATCAGCAAATGAAAAGGCATTATGAGGCTGAGGATGTAGCCTTGTCTGAAGAAAAACCTTCTCTGTGTGTTTATGGTCAGGCAGCAAAATTAAAAGGCAGTTTGGGCCCTCCACCCCACGCTTGGTTGTAATCCAGAAGCCCTAAGAACATAGGGGTATTATGCTATTGGTTTGTTTGTGTGGCCTGGGAACTGAATCCCCCTGGCCACCAGCAGGGGACTAGCTCCTCTCCCACCTCCCATGGCTTCTGCTGAGCAGATCTGTCAACGTCTAAAAAGGTTGAGGAGGCCCCGGGGCCCCTTTCTCAACCCTGCAATAAAGACTGCAATAACTAATATTTGTAAAGCACTTTACCTTCTGTTCTTGTATTTGATCCTCGCGAAAATCTGGGGGAAGCAACACAGTAGCATCCCTCCTTCTTTACACCTTAGTAAACAGCTTAAGTGAATTCCTGGTCGTGGGTTCTATTTGCAAACTTCTTGCTCATTGCGCTCCTCCACGTGTCAGGGGTTGTAAATTGCTCTTTTAAGGTAAACCATTTTCTTTTAAGGCGGCAACCATTAAGGTGGCCACCTCCACAGTCTAGCCTTGCAAGGTCAACCAGCTTTGAGGTTGGCATTTGCCTCAGAATTTGACAGGAAGCCTTTGTAGGATAGGCGGAGGGGCAGACTTGAATCTCATCCCCACGCCATCTGTACAATACTTTGCAATGTGTAAAATGGGGATTTTACCTACAGAGTAGATGTGTGAAGGGGCGTTATCAACTGTAGAGCCCTATACAGTGTGTGCCATGCTGTGTGTGATTACAGTCAGATACACAGAGGACCAGCAGGCTAGGCAGATGGCCTCAGTTTTGACCCGCACTCCAATTATCAGACAACAGCAAGGAATATCTTTGAAGTTCCAGGCATCTGTGAGGTTTTGGAAGTCTCATTTGTTCCTTAAATATTTGTTGAGCTACATTCTGTTATTAATAGCTAATTTTGTCCTGGGCTAGGTACTTTCTGTAGGCATTTAATACTTACAACAGTCTTATGAGGCGGGTGTTACAGAAGTGTAAACTGAGCCTTAGAAAAGATAAGCAATTTCAAATAGCAGGGCTGGAGATTCAGATTGCAGGCTCTCTGGCCCAAGCTCTTACACTCCATGTGCCAGGCCTGAGGGTTTTAGGCTGCTGGGAAGATGCTCTCCTAACAGAGAAATAGGATGCCACCTATCCAAAATGTGCACTTCTGAGAGTCACCTGGCACTGAGGGCCAAAGAACACCTGGGGCTCTCTAGGGGTTCTAGGAGGGCTTTAGAAAGGAGATGATAATAATCATTATCATTTATTGATATTAATATAATATTAATGCACTGGTTTGACCTATTAGCATATGTTAACTCATTTTTCTCACACAACAAATCTTCGAAGTAGGTGTTCTTACAACTGTCATTTTACAGAAGAGAAAATTGAGACCCAGAGAGGTTCAATGACTTGTCCAAGGTCACACAACACTATGGTAGAGTTGAGATGTCGGCCCAGGCCTTCTGCCTCAGAGCCTATATCTTAACCACTCTGTGCTTCACAGACTTGACTGATGAGTTGGAGTTTCCTGGCTACTGGGGTAGGGGAAGGGGTTGGGCCATGGCAATAAGCCAGGAAAAGAATGATTTTTTAATTGACTTTTTTATTTCATTAAACAATAACAACAGCAGCAAAGAACTAGTCCAGATTCTCTCATAATGTTGTAACCTGTTAAGGAGACTTGACCCACCATTTGAAAACTGCAAACAAAGGGGTAGGCATAGAAGTGGAGGCCACCATGCAGCTAAGAACAGGATTTCGGAGGGATGGAGGGCTAAGGCTCCTACACTTCTAGCTGAGCTGAAAAATGCTGCTGGATCTGTGGATCGGAAGAGATAGGCAGTCGTCCTGAGTGATCAAAGCAGGAACCTTTATTGTAAAACTAGGAAGAGATTAGGCTCTGAAGCCAGGGTGCCCCTGAGTGGCAGACCTAGTTCTGGCTCTCACTGGCTGTGTGGACATGAACTTGAGCACAGCGGTGGCTTTATATCCACGGGCAGTAAATTCCTACACCAGCCACAGCAGGAGGGAGAATGCTGAGGTTGCATTCTCAGGCCACCCCTGAGAGCCCCAGAGAGACTTGGAGAGGAGGGATCCTGTGAATTGAGAACCTGTCTACAAGATGACCAAAAACCTACACATCCCAGGGTCTGCCATTTTTGCCACCCAGTGAGAGAGGACACTGAATCTAGGGGCTGAAAAACTCAGGTCTACCCGGAGCTTTCTGATGACTCATTGTTACCTGGGCAGGGCTGCTTTTAATTAACCTCTTGCTACCTGCTGTATCAGCCAGGCCTGGTAGTTGGAGCCTGAAGGCTCCTGTTCCTATGCTAATAGCCCCACCCCACCCAAGCCAGGCATGCATTAAGGCTCTCATAGTATTCCTAAGACCTTTTGTGAACCAGCCTGGGCAAAGTCTACACTTACTACAGCTCTTTGAGGCTCTGGTGTTAAGTGAGAGACTTACTTCAACAAAGACTGACTTCAACAAAGGTTGGCTCTTTGTACCCAATAATTGTTCCTTTCTAGACCTCTAGTCAGCCCTGCCACTCCTTTGATCATTTATGCATTTGTTAATAAGCATTTATACACATTTCTATCTTTTAGTTAAAGCAAAATCCAATTCTGCCAATGATGTGGTCTGCTGACTAGTGATTCCTTCCCCAGAACACAAAGCCTCGACCCACTTGCAACCTGTCAGGCCTTGTGGAGGTGAGTGGTGGAGGCAGGACGACCTCCCCTGCATCATGGCACAGAGCCCAGTTGGTTGCATGGGACAGCTGGGTATGAGGGCCTTGAAGTTCTTGGAAACCCCAATCACTCATCCATAAAGTTTGACAGATGGAGAATTTTTATTTTATCTCAGTCAAAATGTTTGGGATTCTTTTGCTTGAAAATAACAGAAATTTGATTTGAACTAGCTTTTGGGGGCAGGGGAGATGGTATTATATGCCCTCATGGAAATAAAGAGGAGAGGAGTGAATGGCAGCCCCACTTTCTCTCCACCTCCTCCCTCTGCCTCAGGAGCAGAAGGCATGCAACCTGCCAGCCCCCCATATGTCCTTGCCCTTGGTTTAAGGCCCTTTCTCCTCAGTTCTCATTCCTGGATGCCAAGGAAGGACTCCCTGCAGGCCAGTGGCATCCAGGAGGGGGCTGCCTCCTCCCAACACGTGGGCAGCTCCGACAGTTCCCATGCATTTGAGGTGAGAAGGAAGGGCGATTTCTAGAAAAGGAGGTGGATGGTGCTGCACAGACAAAATATTAAGTGTCTGTGCTGAGGGGCCCTAGACACCATTCATGCCTTTATTCTACAGGTAAAGAAACAGGTCTAGAAGGGCTACCCAACTTACCTGAACTCCTCTCCCTTGTTCAGGTAGAGGTGAACTGGAGCACCTTCTTCCCTTCTCATCCAAATCTTCCCTTCTCCTCCAACACACTTTCCGTGAGACCAACTTACAGTCTCCTGCTTCCGATTCTTTTACAACTCATGGCCAAAACAAGCTGTAGTAATGAGCTGTCACTCCAAAACCCTCTTCAAGAGTTCTTGTAATTTCCCCATTTGACAGGTGAAGAAAGGGAAGTTTAGGGAAAATAAGTAATTCATACAATGTCACAGTAAGTGGTGAAGCAGAGCCTTCAGGCAGTCTGCTTCCAGGAGTCGCCCTCGTCACCACTGTGCTGCCTGCTGCCCACTTGTGCTTTCTCTACCTCGCATCTCCTGTTCCCTTAATTCGTCTGCCAGGGTCCTGGTGAGAAGACAGGCAGGCACCAGGCTCTTCACCTGGGCCTTACACCAGTGGCTAACTGCTGTGCTGCTGGTTGCCTTGACTTGAGACTTCCTTCATTACCCAGGAGAGGGACATGCTGAGAGCTCCTCAGAGACAACCCCATGCCTGTGGGCCACTGGGCTCCAGCCATCCAGGAAAGGAAGAGAGCCTTCCAGGGTGCATAGCAAATGCAAATTAAAAACAGGATAATGATTTTCCACACTCACGACTGACTGTCGGAAACTTAACATTGTGATAATCCTGAGTGCTGAGGTTTTTTGTGTGGGAATTGTTTCTCTTGTGCTCTGCTGGCGTGAACCACCTTGCAAGGCAATTACGCCACATCTATTCAAACCAGGACCGAGCTCTAGTGAAATCACTGCACATGTGCTCGAGATGTGTTTGAGAATGTACATCTCAGCCTCATGAAAGTGAAAATTTGGTGACTGCTCAAGTGACGGCTTATGGAGAAATGGCTAAACACGAGGAAGACTCGTAGGACCAATCAATAAAGTGATTGAAAGGAATAAACTAGACCTAATGTATTTGATCAAATATAAGATATACAGTTGATTCTCATCATTCTCAGAATTATGTTCTGTAAAGTTATGGTGAATGCTGAATTTGCAAATACCGAACCATGGCTCCTAAGGGAAATACAGAATTAGGTTCCTATAAGCCTCTAGTGTCCACATTTTTGTCAACTGATAACATATAACCTTGTTCTATGTGTTTAAAGGCACTTTATTCAACATATATGTTGCTTCATTAACACTGAACTCACAGCCAATAGTACTATTATTTCTGCAGGCATGCAATTGATTTAACATACATTTTCCCTGTGAGGCGCCTCACAGCCTGCTTGCACTTAGGAGCACTAGACACACTTCACAAGCGCCTCATGTCAGCAAACACCAGCACTTCCGCGCTCTGCTTGGGGCCATGCTAAACAGCAAAATCACCAAAAAAAAAAAAAAAAAAAAGAGCACAAAAATGTTTTAAATGTGGCTCTAATAGTGTTTGAAAAAGATACCTGTTTACCATCTGAGAGCTGCAACAAAGAGGCAGGGCTTCGCTTTATCCCACCTCTGCTTGCAATGTGCACGTCAACAGATTCACATTTTTCATCACTGAGCATGCGGCTGAATGAGTGCGAAAGCACTCTGAGTATTGATTTCAGGATTACCAATAAATCTTAGTGAGTAGGCGAGTTCACAGATACGGAGTCTGTGAATAATTAAGATCAATTGTACATGGTTTCACATTTTAACATCTTTCAAATTGGGGTGCATCTTAGAGTCCCTGAAAGACAGTATATACATCAATACAGATAGCATCTGTGGTCAGCATTGAGTGGAAATCCAAGCTGACAATCAGCACATATAGAATGAGCCCACATATGTAAAATAAGACAATAAACCTCCATGCTTCCCTTTGCTACATATGGCTAACATACGGAGCAGTCCCCCAGGGCACTGTTCTAAGCACTTTACTATCTTAATTATTTTAACCTTTACAAAGCCCTTATGAGGTAGGTGCTATTTTTTAATCCCCATTTTATGCAAATGGAGGTTAAGAAAATTGCCTAGATCACAGAAATAGATTTTTTTTTCACACCAAAGTAAAACTGATTGATTGGATTTTAATCTATGAACTTTCCAAACATTGTATCTTAACAGGAATTAAAACACAAACAATTATAAACTCACAACAATCATTCTAAATTGTATTGTTAAGAATTTTAAAACTTTTACTCCTTTTATTTCCCATAGTATTTCTTACTTAGAAGTAATGAGACATGAATGTAAGGTATGTCATCAATTTCATCAGTAGCTCAATTTTCCTAAGTGCTGGATTAATGAGATTGTTCTTAGCTTTTGAAAGCCTCTTTTATTTTGGCTTCATAAAAATATATTCCTGCATATGGACATCTTTTTTGTTTATGAGAACACTTACATAACTTGTACTCTGTTTATAATGATGCTTGTTAATTTTAAATATGTTCAAGTTGAATTATTTGAATAAAGTAATAAACTAAGATGTAAAAAAATGAGAATTTTTATGAGCTCCAGATAGACTTATGCAAGAACTGATGTATCTGAAAGTCAAAGTACTTCAGAAACTAAATGCAGAAAGATTTTAAATTGAAAAAACAGAAAGATTATGGAAACATGGAACTTAGACATGCATTTTTTACTCCAAAATATTCTGTGTGACACTTCGTGTATTAAAAGATTGCTCTGGGGATTTATTGTCCTAAAAAAACTGTTGACTTGTTACCATATCCTCATTTAACTAATAGCTTGTCCTCCACCGCCATTGCTGCTACTGAAAATCTACGCATTAGCCAATGCCCCCTCGGGTATCAGCAAACTTTCTGGGTCCCCAGTCGAGTATTATTAATTGAACCATGAAATTTCTGTTTTTTGGTAGGTCATGTTTGACCCATTTTTATCAGCTATATCACATATCAACCTAGTATCATTTCCCTTTAACTCTCTGTGGCCCTTGATCTATATATTGCTGATGGCATTTATCTAGAACTGACTGTCCAACCAGAGGCTCTAAGTCCCCTTGAGGGTATGGACTGCAGTTTGTTTTCCTTTCGGTCCTGCTTTCCCCTTGACAGTAGGTTCTGAATAAATGTGGGTGGATGAAGTCAGAGAAGGCATCATCATTGCCTTAACTTGCTGTATCTTCCCTTTCAGTGGTCCACATGTGCAGCGTCCTGGAGCATAACTGTGCCCACTTCTGCATCAATACCCCCGGCTCATACGTCTGCAGGTGCAAACAAGGGTACATCCTCAACTCAGATCAGACGACTTGCAGAAGTAAGATTGCTTTGCTGATGTATCTGTACTGTCCTCCTCTGCCCTCACTCTCTGCTCTCTCAAGGGCCTCTTTTTTTTTTCTTTTTTCCATTTTGTTTTTTTAATAATAAATTTATTTTTTATTGGTGTTCAATTTGCCAACATACAGAATAACACCCAGGGCTCATCCCGTCAAGTGCCCCCCTCAGTGCCCGCCACCCAGTCACCCCCAGCCCCCGCCCTCCTCCCCTCCATCACCCCTAGTTCGTTTCCCAGAGTTAGGAGTCTTCCATGTTCTGTCTCCCTTTCTGGTATTTCCCACACATTTCTTCTCCCTTCCCTTCTATTCCCTTTCACTATTATTTATATTCCCCAAATGAATGAGACCATATAATATTTGTCCTTCTCCGATTGACTACATTTCACTCAGCATAATACCCTCCAATTCCATCCATGTCGAAGCAAATGGTGGGTATTTGTCCTTTCTAATGGCTGAGTAATATTCCATTGTATACATAGACCACATCATCTTTATCCATTCATCTTCCGATGGATACTGAGGCTCCTTCCACAGTTTGGCTATTGTGGACATTGCTGCTATAAACATCGGGGTGCAGGTGTCCTGGTGTTTCATTGCATCTGAGTCTTTGGGGTAAATCCCCAACAGTGCAATTGCTGGGTCGTAGGGCAGGTCTATTTTTAACTCTTTGAGGAACCTCCACACAGTTTTCCAGAGTGCCTGCACCAGTTCACATTCCCACCAACAGTGTAAGAGGGTTCCCCTTTTCTCCGCATCCTCTCCAACATTTGTGGTTTCCTGCCTTGTTAATTTTCCCCATTCTCACTGGTATGAGGTGGTATCTCATTGTGATTTTGATTTGTATTTCCCTGATGGCAAGTGATGCAGAGCATTTTCTCATGTGCGTGTCCGCCATGTCCATGTCTTCCTCTGTGAGATTTCTCTTCATGTCCTTTGCCCATTTCATGATGGGATTGTTTGTTTCTTTGCTGTTGAGTTTAATAAGTTCTTTACAGATCTGGGAAACTAGCCCTTTATCTGATAGGTCATTTGCAAATATCTTCTCCCATTCTGTAGGTTGTCTTTTAGTTTTGTTGACTGTATCCTTTGCTGTGCAAAAGCTTCTTATCTTGATTAAGTCCCAATAGTTCATTTTTGCTTTTGTTTCTTTTGCCTTCGTGGATGTATCTTGCAAGAAGTTACTATGGCCGAGTTCAAAAAGAGTGTTGCCTGTGTTCTCCTCTAGGATTTTGATGGAATCTTGTCTCACATTTAGATCTTTCCTCCATTTGGAGTTTATCTTTGTATACGGTGAAAGGGAGTGGTCAGTTTCATTCTTCTGCATGTGGATGTCCAATTTTCCTAGCACCATTTATTGAAGAGACTGTCTTTCTTCCAGTGGATAGTCTTTCCTCCTTTATCGAATATTAGTTGACTATAAAGTTCAGGGTCCACTTCTGGGTTCTCTATTCTGTTCCATTGATCTATGTGTCTGTTTTTGTCCTGTTTTGATGACCACAGCTTTGTAGTACAACCTGAAATCTGGCATTGTGATGCCCCCAGCTATGGTTTTCTTTTCTAAAATTCCCCTGGCTATTCGGGGTCTTTTCTGATTCCACACAAATCTTAAAATAATTTGTTCCAACTCTCTGAAGAAACTCCATGGTATTTTGATGTGATTGCATTAAACGTGTAAATTGCCCTGGGTAACATTGACATTTTCACAATATTAATTCTGCCAATCCATGAGCATGGAATATTTTTTCATGTCTTTGTGTCTTCCTCAGTTTCTTTCAGAAGTGTTCTATAGTTTTTAGGGTATAGATCCTTTACTTCTTTGGTTAGGTTTGTTCCTAGGTATCTTATGCTTTTGGGTGCAATTGTAAATGGGATTGACTCCTTAATTTCTCTTTCTTCAGTCTCATTGTTAGTGTATAGAAATGCCACTGATTTCTGGGCATTGATTTTGTATCCTGCCACACTGCCTAATTGCTGTATAAGTTCCAGCAATCTTGGGGTGGAGGCTTTTGGGTTTTCTAGGTAGAGTATCATGTCATCGGCGAAGAGGGAGAGTTTGACTTCTTCTTTGCCAATTTGAATGCCTTTAATGTCTTTTTGTTGTCTGATTGCTGAGGCTAGGACTTCTAGTACTATGTTGAATAGCAGTGGTGAGAGTGGACATCCCTGTCTTGTTCCTGATCTTAGGGGAAAGGCTCCCAGTGCTTCCCCCATTGAGAATGATATTTGCTGAGGGCTTTTCATAGGTGGCTTTTAAGATGTTGAGGAATGTTCCCTCTATCCCTATGCTCTGAAGAGTTTTGATCGGGAATGGATGCTGTATTTTGTCAAATGCTTTCTCTGCATCTATTGAGAGGATCATATGGTTCTTGGTTTTTCTCTTGCTGATATGATGAATCACACTGATTGTTTTACGAGTGTTGAACCAGCCTTGTGTCCCGGGGATAAATCCTATTTGGTCATGGTGAATAATTTTCTTGATGTGTTGTTGGATCCTATTGGCTAGTATCTTGTTGAGAATTTTTGCATCCATGTTCATCAGGGATATTGGTCTGTAATTCTCCTTTTTGGTGGGGTCTTTGGTTTTGGAATTAAGGTGATGCTGGCCTCATAGAACGAATTTGGAAGTACTCCATCTCTTTCTATCTTTCCAAACAGCTTTAGTAGAATAGGTATGGTTTCTTCTTTTTTTTTTTTTTTTTAATTTTTATTTATTTATGATAGTCACAGAGAGAGAGAGAGAGAGAGAGAGGTGCAGAGACACAGGCAGAGGGAGAAGCAGGCTCCATGCACTGGGAGCCTGATGTGGGATTCGATCCCGGGTCTCCAGGATCGCGCCCTGGGCCAAAGGCAGGCGCCAAACTGCTGCGCCACCCAGGGATCCCGGTATGGTTTCTTCTTTAAACGTTTGATAGAATTCCCCAGGGAAGCCATCTGGCCCTGGACTTTTGTGTCTTGGGAGGTTTTTGATGACTGCTTCAATTTCCTCCCTTGTTATTGGCCTGTTCAGGTTTTCTATTTCTTCCTGTTCCAGTTTTGGTAATTTGTGGCTTTCCAGAAATGCGTCCATTTCTTCTAGATTGCCTAATGTATTGGCATTATATATGTATATATGTCCTTTTCCGGTGTTCAAGATGTCGAAGCGAGGACGTGGTGGGTCCTCCGGTGCAAAATTCCGGATTTCCCTGGGTCTTCGGGTAGGAGCCGTCATCAATTGTGCTGACAACACAGGAGCCAAAAATCTGTATATTATCTTCGTGAAGGGGATTAAGGGACGCTTGAACAGATTTCCTGCTGCTGGTGTGGGGGACATGGTGATGGCCACAGTGAAGAAAGGCAAACCAGAGCTCAGGAAGAAGGTACATCCAGCAGTGGTGATTCGACAACGAAAATCATACCAGAGAAAAGATGGTGTGTTTCTCTATTTTGAGGATAACGCGGGGGTCATAGTAAATAATAAAGGTGAAATGAAAGGTTCTGCTATTACAGGACCAGTCGCAAAGGAGTGTGCAGACTTGTGGCCCAGGATTGCTTCCAATGCTGGCAGCATTGCATAATTCTTTGGTGTATTTGTTTTTAAAAAAAATAAAAATTATTTGTTCTCAAAAAAAAAATACACACACACATATATATATATGTTCATAATATGTTTTTAAAATCGTTTGTATTTCTTGGTGTTGGTAGTGATCTCTCCTTTCTCATTCATGATTTTATTTATTTGAGTCTTCTCTCTCTTCTTTTTAATAAGGCTGGCTAATGGTTTATCTATCTTATTAATTCTTTCAAAGAACCAACTCCTGGTTTTGTTGATCTGTTCCACAGTTCTTCTGGTCTCAATTTCGTTGAGTTCTGCTCGAATCTTTATTAACTCTCTTCTTCTGCTGTGTGTAGGATCTATTTGTTGTTTTTTCTCTAGCTCCTTTATGTGTAAGGTTAGCTTTTGTATTTGAGTTCTTTCCAGTTTTTGAATGGATGCTTATATTGCGATGTATTTCCCCCTTAGGACTGCTTTTGCTGTATCCCAAAGATTTTGAATGGTTGTATCTTCATTCTCATTAGTTTACATGAATCTTTTTAATTCTTCCTTAATTTCCTGGTTGACCCTTTCATCTTTTAGCAAGATGGTCCTTAACCTCCATGTGTTTGAAGTCCTTCCAAACTTCTTGTTGTGATTTAGTTCTAATTTCAAGGTAAATTGGTCTGAGAATATGCAGGGGACGATTCCAATCTTTTGGTATCGGTAAAGACCTGATTTGTGACCCAGTATGTGGTCCTCTGGAGAATGTTCCATGTGCACTTGAGAAGAATGTGTATTCAGTTGATCTCAAGGGCCTCTTGAATTCATCTTTGGCCCCTCACCGAACCAAGTTAGCATCTCCCTAAGAAAAGAAAGGAGGCTTTATAAGATACTCATGTATTTTATGTTGGCCTCCAGGCCCCAACACCCTGCCTTCACAGTGCCTGGACCAGAGTCTGACACATAGTAGGCTAGAAGGAAGAGTTTGGAAGACCGTTTGAGGCACCTACTTAGAAGTTACCTTTGGGATTCATGAGCTGGTGTCTTTTATTTCCAAGCTGTTCTTTACGGGGAACCACTGGAGAGCCTTTTCATTCACTGTCTCTATTAACTGTACCCTGAGGAATGGTTTCTGAATTTTATTCTCTTCTCTGAAGAATTTACTTAGGGTGAGTTATCAACACTGGTTGGGAATGGTTATTCAAGTTCTGTTTTAGAAGTGTGTAGAGATCTAGTCCCTTTGGCAAGGACACTTTATAGATCTCCTAAATAAAAAAGGTCAAAAGATAAAATGCAGATAGAAGTCACATTCTCATTTTTTTTTTTTTACCAAGCCCCCAAAACAGACAACATACTGACATTTGAGCCAGCAAGAGGTAATCTGCCTCTCAGAGGAGAGAATTACCTCTACGCTGAGTGTTGTCCTATGTATATATATTTTTAAGTTGTAAGTAAACCCACACTATGTTAGCCCATAGACAACCAGGCTACCAAACCAGGCTTACTCCGGAGTGTGAGGAACATCACCCCATATGGAAGCAAATAAAAGTCAGCTAATCTGACGCACAGTTTGTGCAATGCATAATTGTCATTATACCACATGGTAAGCAATTAAGCATTAATGGAAAGCACTTGCACAGATGGCTGTAATTAGTATCACATTTATAGAGCCAAACCACATTTTCCTGTTTTCTTCTCACTTCGTTTTCAGGGTTGAGAGTAGTTGGATAGAGGCCTCCTATCCCCCCAAATTAGATGACATCTGCTTGACTCCTCCAGTTCTCTGGCCTGTGGAAGCACAAAGCCCTTGGACTCTGTGAATCTCCCATGCTCTGTGTTCTTTGGCTCCTCTCAGGATTCCAGATTTTTGAGGGCAGCCTGAATCATCCTCATCTTCTGCTTGAACCTCTGACCTTTCTTCAGTTTCCACAACAAAATTCATTCACAGAATACTCATGGGCTTAACAGAATTCACTGGAGAACTGGGGGAGCCCTAGTGAGGTCACTTCACACACTGCTCCGCAAACAACCTAGGCATCTTTTTTAGACCTCTCCCTACCTTCTTTGGGAGCTGTGCCTGTCCCCTCCCTGGGGAGCCTCTTTGGGAGCCCCCTTGCCCCACGGGGTTTCTCTGAAGCATATTCAGCCTTTAGGCACCCTGCTAATGGCCTTCTTGCCCTTCCCTTCTAAGAACACAATAAATTCCTCCCCTTGTCTTCTGCCCAATAGTCTGCTACAGTGAGGGCATCTGCTAATATCCACTTTCCATAGCCTGGCTTAGTCAACTCAGAGGAATTTTGAGACTAGCAAATAAAAAATCAAAAGTTCTCTGCTCAGTGTCATGAGCAAGACCTACCCCCACCAGGTTTTATCACTTCCTGCCTGGCCCCACTTCTGAGCCCCAAGCACACCCCCCGCCCCAGGCTCTCCCCCAGTATTGGTCTGGCCTGGGCTCCCTTCTGGGCAGGGCCAGGGGTGCAAAGAACGTGAAGCAGAAACTGCCCGGGCTTCAGACGGACTGACCAGGTGGAAAGGTGAGGTGGTCCAGGGCAGAGGTTCTCAATCTCCATTAAATAAGAACCCCTCAGGAAGCTGATTGCCCCTAAGGTCTCACCCCCTAGAGATTCAGAGTTGACAGGTCTGGGGGTGGGGCCCAGGAGTCTGCATTTCCCATGAACTTCTTCTTTTTTAGGGGGAGAGGGAAGAGCTTCCAGTTAAGGGAGGAAGGAGGGGGCTAGAGCCAGGGCTCTGCCGTCCTGTCTCACCCAAACCTCCAGTCACCCGGAAACAGATCACCTGTGCTGTTAGCACCGGAGTTAGCTGAATTGGTAGTCATGGGGAGCATTTCTCTCTCTCTCTCTCCCTCTCTCTCTCTCTCTCTCTCTCAGACAAAGGTGATTAACTCTTTGGTTTGCATGTCTACACTTCTGTATGGGCCAGACTTCTATTTCAATCCCTACATTACTGCTGTGCCTGTCTCTTCCCCATCTGCTGATTTAAACTCCTTGACTCAACTTCCTCACCCACAGGGTAGGAAAGCTGGTGACAAATTAACATCATCTATCCTATCAATACGTCCTGGTTAGCCTGTGGTTTCAGTCTAGTAGATGGTTAAAAGGTTGTGCCAAGGGAAGGCTGGGCCATTCCTCGACCTCTGTTTATGAGCTGCTTGCAGAGACCTGTGTCTGCCAACATCAAGAGAGACTCAGTGGCCCTGGAGAGGAGTGAGACACTGCTCTTTCCATCTTTGAGCATATAAGATGTGCCTGCACCATGCACACTACTGGAAATAAAAGAGTGAATAAAACAGCAGTGTTCATGCTTCTTGGAGCTCACATGCTTGCATGGGAGTAATTAAAATAAACAAACAGGGCAGCCTGGGTGGCTCAGCAGTTTAGCACCGCCTTTAGCCCAGGGCCTGATCCTGGAGATCTGGGATTGAGTCCCACATCAGGCTCCCTGCATGAAGCCTCCTTCTCCCTCTGCCTGTGTCTCTACCTCTCTGTCTCTGTCTCTCAGGAATAAATAAATAAAATCTTTAAAATTTTTAAAAAAATAAAATAAAAAATAAAATAAACAACCAATATAACTGCAACCATGCAATCGGTGATTGCACCAGAGTGATTGCAGCCCATGAACAACAGCTCAGTGTGCTGTACACAAGGTCAAGCCTAGCTAGAGTCAATTCACTGATGAAGTGTTCACTATGTATTAGGAGCTCTCCTAGTGCTTTATATGTGTTATTTCATTTAATTCTGAAAATGAGCTCTTTTTTTTTAATTTTTATTTATTTATGATAGTCACACACACACAGAGAGAGGCAGAGACATAGGCAGAGGGAGAAGCAGGCTCCATGCACCGGGAGCCTGACGTGAGATTCGATCCCGGGTCTCCAGGATCGCGCCCTGGGCCAAAGGCAGGCGCCAAACCGCTGCGCCACCCAGGGATCCCTGAAAATGAGCTCTTAAAGTGGGTTTTATCATTCTCGTTTTACAGATAAGGAAAATAAGGTATCCTCCAAAAAAGGTCAGATCATGTACTCAAGGTCATATGGCTAGTACTATGATCAAACCAGAATCCAAATCTTGTTAATATGTATGACTCCAAATTCCTAGCTCTTTTTATTTTTTTAATTCCTAGCTCTGAACCACTGTTTGGTATTGTGCCATGATCCTGGAGGGCCCCCAGATGGCAGCAGGCCAACCCTGCAACCACAGAAATTCCTCTAAGCCCAGGAGGACAGGCAGGCAGGTTCCAAGGCTCACTGATCCCCAGGGAGACTCAGAACTAATTCACCAGAACTAGCATGCAAATGATTGTCGTTCCTCCAAGTCCAGTACCAACTGCTATGACACTGACACTGTACAGAATGATTTGAGAGGACCTCCTGGGTGATGACCTTCAGATATGTGTGTGTGTGCATATGCAGGCATGCAGGCATACACACATACACACCCACACCCATATCCACCATTTTGTATTGGTTCCTATCTGTTTGGAGGGAAGAGGCAGACACAGCTAATTCAGAGATTCTTCAAGTGGAAATGGACCTTGGCTGTCAGACTTTTACTCCCTTCCCCATAAAACCCAAGAATCCTATTCCCTCCTGGTGTCCAAGATGAATGATGTTGCTTGTCCATTCTCCACCTGGTACACGACGTTGTTGCAAAACACCTCCATTCAACCTCCAGATAGCATGGACCAAGCTGAAATCCTGCTTTCTATGATCCTCACCTTTGATACTATTTCTGCCAGCTAAAGCTATTATACCAGAAGGTATATTTTCTTTTCCAAATAGAGAAAACCCTTTGATTATTGAAGAGCATTATCTCCCCATCCCTCATTAATTTTTTCTTTTTCCAGGGAAGCATAGACACATCTTTAAGTAAGTGGGTTTGGGGTCTCTTCACTGTCCAAATAATGCCCTTCTGGGCACTAGTTGGTCAGTGTCTTAAAAGGTGCTCTTCCATTCAAAGACTAGATCAACCATATTAAATAAATATTACCCTCAAAGTCCTGCCCATATGAGCATTTTGGAATGTACTGGAAGTCAACATTGTGGATTCTTCTGTCCTCTAAAAAGTCTTCCCCACCCAATACCACTATATGACATATATGCAAAAGTGTCATCATAGTGCCTAGCCCATTGGGCTCAATCAATAGAAGTTTATATCCTTCTCTCTCCCCATGTAAAAACAACAATGGAAATGGGAAACACCCTCATGAAGTAAGCCTGTCTTCACATATTTGTTTTCCCCGACCATTCCCTTCTCCTTGAATTCCTTTCCCACTAATAAGAAAGAAGTTTATCTTCTTTCCTTTTCCTTCTTTATGTTTTTACATAAGGAATTTTTCCTTTTTGAATATTTAATCTATCTGGAAAAATATTGAAAACACAACATTTAAAAAATTTCACATGGCAAAAAATGTAAACTTTCTTATCCACCTTTCTCATTTTTTCTCTCTCTCAAGAACCATACCAAATGCGTTTTATTGCTTTCATTCTTCAGATATGTTCCTGACATTATTTTTTCCAAGCTACACAAATGATTTAGTAGCTTATATTTCAGAGTTTAATGAAGGGGCATGCTCCAGAAAAAAAGTCATATTGTTAAAGAGAGAAAAGAAAATTATAACCAACATCCCTCATGAATTTACATGCAAAGATTCTTGAAAACTTAGCAAATAGAATCCATATTTATAGTCTATAATCAAAACCAAATGAGGTTTATCCCAAGAATGTAAGTTTGTTTTAACATAATTCACCATATAAACAAATGAAAAAATATATAATTTTAATAGATGCAGAAAAGGTACTTAACAATACCCACCATTCATTCATGATAAAAACTCTCAGCAAACTAGCAATAAAAGGGAAATTTCTCAACATGATAAAGGGTATCTACAAAAAAAAACCTACCATTAACATCATACTCGAGTGAAAAGTAAATGTTTTCCTCCTAAGAGAAGGAACAAGACAGTATGTTCATTCTTACCACTTCTGCTCAGCATTGTACTGGAGGTTCTAACTGATAAAATAATAAAATAAAAAGAAATTAGAAAGTAATACAGATTGGAAAGAAAAAGTAAAATTGTCCTTATTCACAGACTATGTGATTGCTCATGTGGAGCTGGTGGAATCTTTAAAAAGCTACTAAAATTAATAAGTGACTAATTAATCTTACTACTCATTAGCCTTAGTTGTAAGATACAAAATCAATATACAAAATTATTTGATTGGATTTTTATATACTGGCAACAAAAATCAGAAATTAAAAAACCAGGACTGCCTGGGTGGCTCAGTTGGTTAAGCATCTGACTCTTTTTTGTTGTTGTTTAAGCTTCTGACTCTCTTGATCTCAGCTGCTCAGGTCTTGATCTCAGGGATGTGAATCAAAGCTCTGCATTGGGCTCCATGCTGGGTGAAGAACCTACAAAAAAAAAAAAAAAAAAAAGAAAGAAAGAAAGAAAGAAAGAAAGGAAAAGAAATGAAATTGAAATACCATTTAGAATGGCATTGGAAATATGTAAGTAGGGATAAAGTGACCAAATTGTGAAAAAGACAAAAAATTTCTGCAATAAGTTAAAGAAGACCCAAATAAATGGAGAGGTATACTATATGATGGAATGGAAGGCCTAACCTGGCTAAGATGTCAATTCTTTCCAAATTGATCTATAGATTCAAAGCAATCCTTATAAAAATCCTAGCAGACATTTTTAGGTAGAAACTGACAATCTAATTCCAAAATATATATAAAAATGCAAAAAAACCCTACAATAGTCAAATGCAGTCAATTCTCATTAGCCATGATGGCTATAAGCCTCCATGAACATTAAACTAGCAATTAATTACTAGATCATTTTTCCTAGAAGAAATACAGAGTTAGATTCTTGTGAGCCTCTGGCCACAACATCGTCACTGAGTATATAACCTTGTCTTATGTACGTTTCTATTTAAGGAAACCTTATTGAGTATATATTGTTGATTGGTTAAAATTGAACTCACAGGGCAGCCCCAGTGGCTCAGCGGTTTAGTGCCACCTTTGGCCCAGGGTGGGATCCTGGAGTCCCGGGAACGAGTCCCATGTCGGGCTCCCTGTATGGAGCCTGCTTCTCCCTCTGCCTGTGCCTCTGCCTCTTTTTCTCATAATAAATAAATAAAATCTTAAAAAAAAAATTAAACTCACAGCTAACAGCACTATTACTCATGCCCGAATGAAGATCATCTAATTACATCTTTTCTTCACAAGGCACATCACAGCCTTGTTGCATTTAGAAACACTGGACAGCACTCCAGCACTACTCTTGAGGGCCATTTTAAACAGTGAAATCACCCAACAAAAAAGCACAAAAGGCAAAAAACATGGCACTAAACAGAACACAAAAAGGCTGCCTGTTTGTAATATGAGAGCTAAAACAAGAAGGCAAAGCATTGCCTTTTTTAACTTTAACTGGGAAATGTGTGCATCGGGTAGCTCAAATTTTTCACAATTCCGTGCACATCCATGAATGGCCATGGAAATACTGCAAATATTGATTTGAGTTACAAGTAAATTTTAGAAAATAGGTGAGTTTGCAAATATGGAATCTGCAAATAACTAGATCAACGAAAACTCTGAAAAAATAAAGCTGGAGGTGTTAGATTATCTGATTTTAAGACTAATTACAAAGTAATAGCAATCAAAACAGTATGTATTGGTGAACATCAATGGACCCGAATATAGTCCAGGAATAGACCCATACACATATAGTGAACTGATTGAGAGAAATGCCAAAGCAATTCATGAGGAAAGAATAATGTCACCAAATGGTGCTACAACAATTGGATTGCCATGTGCAAAAAAAACGGATCTTGACCCTCACTTCATACTATACACAAAAATTAATTCAAAGCTAATATTAAATCTAAATATAAGAGAGGAGACAATTAAATGTCTATGTGAAAACGTAGGAAAAATTTTTTGATGACCCTGGGTTTGGCAAGGGTTTTTAAAATATGATATAAAACACAAAAGAAAAAACTCAATAAATTGAACTTCATCAAAATTAAAACATCTGTGGGTGCCTGAGTGGCTTAATCAGTTGAGCAACTGGAGTCTTGATTTCTGCTCAGATTCATGGGATCGAGCCCTTGCATGGGCTCCATGCTCAGCGCAGAGTCTGCTTATCCCTATCCCTCTCTTTCTGCTCATGCTCCCTCTCTCTAAAATAAATAAAATAAAAAAAATAAATAAATAAAATAAAATAAATAAAATCTTCAAAAAATAAAAATAAAAACATTTGTTCTTCAAAATAAACTACCAAAATGAAAAGGTGAACCGTAGATTGGGATAAAATACTTAAAAAACATATATCCAGCAAAGGATCTTAGAATATAGAAAGAATTCTTAGAACTCAATAATAGGAAAATAAATAATCCAGTCAAAATGGGCAAAAGATTTGAACAGACACTAAGCTAGAGAAGATATATGGATGGCAAAGAAGGCTGTGAAGAGATGTTCAATATTATTAGTCACTAGAGAAATACAAATTAAAACCACAAAGAGATACCACCATTCTTCTACTAGATTGGATGAATTTTTAAATATTGACCATAATCATGTTGTCAAAGTTGGCAATGGGAACTGTCATCATTCCTGGCAAGAACATAAAATGGTTCACCTCCTTTGGAAAACAGTTTAGCAGTTTCTACAAAGCTAAATATGTACCTACCTTATGACCCAGCCATTCAATTTTTAGGTATTTATCCCAAAGAAAGTAAAATTTATGTCTAAACAAAGATTTTTTTTTAAGATCATATTTATTTACTTATTTGAGAGAGAGAGAGAGAGAGCATACAAGCAGGGGGAGGAGCAGAGAGAGGGAGAATCTCAGGCAGAGTCCATTCCGAGCATGGATCCCAAGGTGGGGTCCTATCTCAGGACCCTGAGATCATGACCTGAGCTGAAACCAAGAGTCTGATGCTTAACAGACTGAGCCACCCACGTGCCCCCTATGTCCAAACAAAGATTTGAACACAAATGTTTACAGCAGCTTTATTTGTAAGAGTCCTGAACTGGAAACAACTGAAACGTCCATCAATAGGTAAATGGATAACTAATTGTGATATATGCATACAGTGTAATAGTATTAGGCAATGACGAGAATGGGCTTTTTTTTTTTTTTTTTTTGAGAATAAACTCGATATAAGCAGCAAGCTAGATGAATTTCAAAATTTATCCAACCATGTTGGATGAAAGAAGCCAAACAAAAAAGAGTGCATACTGTATGATTCCATTTATAGAAAATTTTAAAAGATGACAACTAATCTATGTGACAGAGAGCAGATTAGTGGTTGCCTGGGGGTTGGGGGTGGGCAGTGGCAAGGGAGCAGGCTGAGGGCTTCCCAGGGGGGATGAGGAAACTTTGAGGATTTGGGGGTTATGGATATGTTCTTTATCTCGATCATGGTGATGATATGTTGATATGTCAAATTTATCAAATTGCATACTTTAAATGTGGGCATTGTATTATATGCCATTTACAACTTAATAAAGGTAATCTATTTAGAAAGTCAGAACAAAGTGGTTTTGGAAAGTAAGTGGTGCTGAGACAAAAGGTTGCAAGAGATTGGAGAAAGAGTCATGGATCAATCAGGGAAGGTGTTGTGGAGGAGGGAGTTTCCTAACAAGGTGAAGAGACATGCAGAGCTTGTCTTTGAGGGTGCTAACTAGACCAGACTGCCTATCTGGAACAGTTTGTTTGGGGCATTAGTAGGGGCTGGGAGGAGGAATGCAAATAAATTATGGAGTGATTTTATTCTCAAGGTGAGTCCCAGCAGCAGTCTTTGGTGGGTAGAGGGGCTGAACACAGGTGTCAATGATAAAACTGCATTTTAGTAAATTGACTTAAGCAGTGATATATACATGGGATTCAAATTGGTAGAGAGTGGGTGGAGAAGTACCAGCCATCCATCCATTCACTCACTCATTCATTCATTCATCCAACACTTACTGGTTCCCTCTAGGTACTTTTACGGGCTGGTAGGAGAAACATGAGTGTTTCTCTTACATGTCTGAGACCCAGGAAACCCTCAGATCTTGGTTTCCCTTCTGTTCCACACATATGGAACAGAAGATGAAAGATGCAATCATTTTAAAATTCTAATCAGCCCAGTGAGCTCAGTGCATGCTTTCTTATGCCCACAGAATTAATTAGGAGACCACAGCAATAATTCCAATGCCAGGGAGAAGTTTATGACATGAGGTGGGGGGATGGGAGGTGGAGAATGGTAGCAGAATTTAAAATGATGGATAACTTCAGAGAGGAAACCTGGTTTTGAGGAAAAACTAGTGAGTCTGAGAAGGAGCCCACACAAGTGGTTGGATGCAGCTGAAGATGAAGGCATTAAGTTTAAGGCAAATCCCTGGCTGGATGTACTGGTGCTAGTAATTGACCCTGAAAATGGATAAAATCTTGGAGGGAGAAAGAGAGCATGGAAAGGAAAGGTCTGGGTCAGAACTTTGGGCTGCCCAGAGTGGGAGCAGGAATAAGAATGGAAGAGCAAGCAGGCTGCCTCCATGAACAGCCAGCCTTCAGCTTCTGGATAAGCAGCACAGCACCCGGTGCTGCTGGGACCGCTGATGTGAGCAGAAGCAGAGGCTGCTGAGCAGAGGAAATGTGGGTACGAGCTCCCTCTCCACCCTGGCTGCCGGGCCCAGGAACTTGGAGATGGTTACTTGCAGCCTGCTCACCCTCTGGCTGGGCCAGGCTACAGGGTTTAAAAAAGAAGGAGGAGGAGCAGGAGGAGGAGGAGGGGGTGGAGGCGGGGAAGGAGAAGGAGGAGGAGAAGAAAAAAGGAAAGAAAAATCTGGCTGAGTGGCATTCTCATGGGAGAACTGACCTGACTGCATATTAGTGGAGACACGGTGCTGTGAGAGAATCACCACACATCAGGGGAAAGTGAGTTTGAGGCTTCTATAGCTTCTTTTCTGCTTTCCTATTTTCACAAGCACCTAGACAAGTGGTTCTCCAAGTAATGCCCCCAGACAGCTGCCTCAGCTTGCAGGGAAACTGGTTAGAGATGCAAACTCCAGGCTGGACCCTCGTGCTCCCAGACACTTTGCGGTGGGACCTAGGAATGTATGTTTTAACAAGCTCTCCAGGGGATTCTATGTAAGCTGGAGTTTGAAAACCACTGACCTAGGCATTTTAAACTAGATCTCTCCCTAAGAGACTCCACTCAGTAACGAGTTTATATTAAGAATGTGATGATGTAATGGCGTTTGGAAATTGCAAAGTGCTCTACAAGAATAGGGCACAATTTGTGCATGTTTATTTTGATCAACCTCATTTGGTCAGATTTACTTATGTTTTTAAGGCTTTCCAGGATGGGGGATTGGAAATCTTCCCCTTTTCTTTTCCCTTCTCAAAAGAGAACAAAAATCTTGTGAGTGATTAGGAGAACTGATTGAAAAAAGAATTCAATAGCTGGGGAGAGAAGGATTCTAGGCACAGCTGGGGTTTGCCTGAAAGGACAGGTTTGTTTTTGTCGGTGACATTGGGTTTGTTTTGTTTCCTCTAGCATTAGAAGCGCAAGGCTAATGACTCACATTTACTGTTAAAAGTCTTTAAATCCAAACTGGAGCTGTCATAATAAGATTAGTGCTTTCAGGCACCATGAAAGAAGGGGGATGGTCCCCAAAACGCAGGTTTAGGTTCACTCTAGAAGGGCTTTCAGACTGGTGTAAGCGGAAACCCCATTGTTTCCCACTTGAGTGAAATAACAGCCCTAATAAAACATCTCTCTTTGCTCTCGCTGGGATAGATAATTTGTGATTTCTACATCTCAGGCTAAATAAAAAGGAGACATTTAAGAAGTGGTCATTTAAAAAGTGGAGCGTGTCTTTAAATATGTTTTTGCCTTAACTCCAAAGCAGGGATTAAACTGTCATTTGTGTGAACAGCATGCAGCGTGGCTTGTCTAAAATTTTGAAAAGCCAGTAAAATTTGATTTGGCCTGGCATGGTGTCAGCCGCAGCCTTTATCCCATGCTCCTCGTCCAGCATAACCAGATGGAGGTTTTCCAAGTTCTCCAGCTGAGGCACAGTGCCAGGGTTTCGAGATCACAGATGAAGGCAAGCACTTAAATCTAGGATGCATGCGAGCCTAGGGGCTTTGAGCACAACTTTGGGGCTTTGAATTAGCAAACCTTCACTGATTTATTTCATCTGGGAAGACTCAGCAGCTGCAGCTAATGTCTGTCCCTATAATTCATGAGGAACTAAAAGCAGGTAAATTCTGTTGTCAGCTCTGTGCTAATGATTGCCTTCTAGCAAGACATTACTTGAGTTTGGTGAAATCTTTTGTTGTAAAATTCCAAATAGTCTACCTGGCTCTATCAGATCAATCCAGCAGAGAATTTACAACGCAAAACTTTGTCAAGAATATGTTGATGCTCTTTAAAGAAATCTGAATCTGTGTCTACATAGGGGTTTTGCAGGCATCCATAATGTGACACTATATTGTAATTGTGATGTAGGCAAGGATCTGGTTGAGGTCCGCCTCTCTGCCATGCTTCACTGGGCTGCTACCTCCGAGACCTTTCTTGACCCCAGTCTAAGGAAGGAGGAGGCCAGCATTTGCTGGGTGCCTACTGTCTGTCAGGGGCTTTACTCATCTCATTATCTCAACTAGCTCCACAGTGTTCCCTCCACTTAATTATTTAACTTTTAGGAAATTTGGATCTCACAGAAATCACTTACATGAATCAGGTCGCCTGGGTGGCTCAGCGGTTGAGCATCTGCCTTAAGCTCGTAGCCTGATCTTGGGGTCCTGAGATCGAATCCCACATCGGGCTCCCCACGGGAGTCTACCTGTGTCTCTCAGGAAAAAATAAACAAAATCTTTAAAAAGGAAAAAAAAAGAAGGCAGGAAATCATGTGAAGTTATGCAAATCATTTAGCTGAAGTCAGGTCTGGCTCCAAAGACAGTCTTCTTTTCACCCTGATTGTCTCACATCCATCTTTTTTTTTTTTTTAATATTTTTTATTTATTAGAGATACAGAGAGAGACACAGAGAGAAGCAGGCTTCATGCTGGGAGCCTGAGGTGGGACTTGATCCCCTGTCTCCATGATCACACCCTGGGCTGAAGGTGGCGCTAAACCACTAAGCCACCAGAGCTGCCCTCCATCTAAAGAAACATAACTGCTCTTTGTCTTCTTCTCTAAGGTCAATTCCCTTCTCCTTACTTTTCCTATTACCTCCCTTGAGTCTTTGTATAAAAGAATCTATTTTGTGAGCCTACCTTCTGACCACATTATAGAAAACAGAAGTTCCTTCCTTCCACACACCCAACTCACTCTTCCTGATAATTTTGTCTTGCAGCACTTAAAAGGTCTGATATAGCATATAGCTTTACATGTTTGTTTTGTCTGGCCCCCATCAGTGGTGTGCTTGTAAATGTTCACAACCCATCTCCAGGGGGGAGAAGCCCCAACTTGTGAGGATTGTTGACTCCTGTGCTGTAAATACTGCCAACATGGCCAATTTCAGGCTGCCACCTGGCCTTGCTGAATGCAGAGTAGGGGAGAGGTGTGCAGGGTCTGTCGTGTGGCCCCACACAATATTGGCTCCCCACTTGAATATCAGCTCCAGGGGGATAAAGATCGATTGATAGCTTTTTATTTTTTTTTTTTATTTTTTTTTTTGATAGCTTTTTAAAAATCTGTTTTATTCACTGTTATTTTCCCAGTACTTTGACAAGTGGATGAATGAATGAATTTGGTCATTTCAATATATTTTTAAAAATTGACCATACGCCAGACATCATGATGGGTATTTGAGCTGGAGTGCTGAGCAAAACAAGCTCTGCCCTCCTATGGTAGGGAAAAGAAACCTTCAATAATTGTTGTGAATGAAGGGGTTTTTGTGTTTTTTTTTTTTTTTTTTGCTTTTTTTAAATTTTCTTGGATTATTTTTTTATACATTTATTTATTTATTTTGTATATTTTTAAATTGGAGTTCGATTTGCCAACATATAGTATAACACCCAGTGCTCATCCCATTAAGTGACCTCCTCAGATGGGGTGACTGGGTAAATGAAGTGTTAAACTCTGGTTGTGGTAAGGAAGACGGTGAGGGAAAACTTGACCAGGGAGTGGTCAGGTAAGAGCCACCTGAGTACTCAGGGTTGGTGGTAGTCATGTCCACTCCGCACCTACCACATGAAACACGTGGTATTATACCAGCATCCTGAGGAACATCAAGACTCATCTCGTCCCTCTCAGAATTTTCAGCCTAGATAAGATTGATGAGAGAGAAATGCCTGACAACTCCATGTTTATATAGCATGGACATGGGTTCATTCTCTCATTGCTAAGTACTTTTTTCTTTTTAAGATTTTATTTATTTATTCATGAGAGACACACAGAGAGAGAAGCAGAGACACAGGCAGAGGGAGAAGCAGGCTCCCTGCAGGAAGCCAGATGCAAGACTCCATCCCAGGACCCCGGGATCACGCCCTGGCCCGAAGGCAGACACTGGACCGCTGAGCCCCCCAGGTCTTACTAAGTACTTATTGAGCACCTACAATGTGCCAGGCACTGTACTAGGTACCAAGGATGTAGCAGAGAGCAAAACAGCCAGTTCCTTAGCTGCCACCACAATACCGGGGTCTGCAGCCGGGGGCTGGCTCTCAGATGTTACTGGACTCTGAGCCCTCTTCTTGTACTGGAACACTTCTGGCTGGGGACAAGGACAGGTACAGAGGTGCAGGAAGAATTTTGTTCTCATCACACTCTTCTTGCCAGGGTCCCATTTTGATGGAGGAGAGGATTTTTAGGACCATAGGGACATCCGTATTGGGAGACACGGAGTATGGGCAGAGGAACACTTAATGGAGCACCAGCTAATGCACAAGGACAGGATGCCAGGCTCTGGGAAATCTGCGAGTAAGATTAGGTCACATTCCAGTGGGGCAGACAGACATGATCAGGTCTTTCCAATACCACTGGATAAATGTATAAGTGCTGGAGTGGAGCCCAGAGGAGAGGTCTTCCTGGAAGAGGTGACATTTGACTGGGAGTGGGCGGGATGAGGGGAGTGGCAGAGGAGGGCAGCCACCAAGCACAGAAGGCTTGGAAGGACAATGGGGACTCGGAACTCCCTGCTTCTCCCCTCCCCCATAGTTTTATTACCCTCCCTCCCAGGCTGTGAGAAAAAGAAGCATTGTTTTTCAAAAGCAGAAGGAGTCATCCAAAGATTTGTATTTGTTTCAAATGGAAGTGACTACTGACAGAAAAACACAATTGTTTTGTCAGAACCCAGTCTGTATTTATTACTTTGTCTTTGCTTGATTAAGCTAATCCCTCAACGGTTTCCCTTAGGACCATGCAGATCCTAGTGGCCATAAATCTCCAATATTATAAAAACAGTATGAAAGTACCGCCCACCCAAAGCCAACTGGCAAACTTGCTGCTTGTGAGGCCTGTCTTCTGGGATGCGACGATAAGCCTCCTGTTCCAACCACACTCTGCACCCTCACGCCCCTGTCTGCAGTTCTGTCTGCCATGTGGAGAGGGAATCGAGGACAGTGCTAATGATGAGATTTAAAAGAGGAAACTGAGCCTGGCAGTCCGTGGACATAGAGGGGGAGGCTGACTCCTGGGTCTAGGCACCTTCCCCTCAGCTCACTGTGAGGCCTCTACCCAACCCAACGACCCCCAGCCTGGCTGCACGCTGCAATTGTCTCCAGAGCCTCAGCAGACCTCGCTGCCTGCACCCAGCCCCAGTCAGTCTCGCTCATGGAAGGGGCGCCCTGAGCATCTGGTGGTGCTAACCGGTAGCCAGGGTTGGGTACTGCTGCTTGTCAGCCAGCACTTGCAGTTGTTCACAGGCTGTCCTGAGGGTCTCCCAGCCTTTGCTTGAGAGAAGCATTGCCTCTCTACCTACCCCTTTGGGAGAAGTATTGTGGAGAAAAAGATGATTGCCTCAAGGTCTTGGTTCATTGCTTTCAAAATGCTGCTTTCAAAGGGATTCCTTTGTAACCTGTTGGAGGGTTTTCCATTATTATAAAAGCTCATGTTCTAAACTCGTGTCAGAAAATTTGAAAGCATGGACCCCTGGGTGGCTCAGTGGCTGAGCGTCTGCCTTTGGCTTAGGGCGTGATTCCAGGACTCCGGGATGGAGTCCCACATCAGGCTCCCTGCTTGAAGACTGTTTCTCCCTCTGCCTGTGTCTCTCTTTCTCTCTTTCTCTGTGTCTCTCATAAATAAATAAAATCTTTAAAAAAAAAAAAGAAAAGAAAAGAAAATTTGAAGGCAGATCATTCTAAGTAAGAATAAAAATCCCCTGTACTCCCACCACGCCTTTCTAACCAGCATTAGATAGGCTTCCTGCTGGCCCCCAATGGAGGTGAAGCAGCAGCCAGAGCAGAGAAGGGAGGCAGACCCAGGTGAGGAAGCCCTTGCCCCCCCACCTCCAGAGATGGCCTTAGGGTTCAGGGCTGTAGATTGTTCAGTGTCCTGTGGTGACCTCCAGCCACCAGGCTTTGTGCAGGCTCTTCCTCCTCCCCATCAGGGAGCAGGGAGTGGAGCAAGGGAGACACAGTAAATACATGCCTGCATAAACGCCTATGCACATAACATGGTGAGAGATGCCAAGGGGAGAAGTGCAGGGGTGTGAGATAGCTTGTAGGGGAGGCGGCAGGCTCTGGCTCTGAATAACAATTGAAGATCCTTGTACCAGAAGGTTGATTTTTCCATCAATGTGCAAGCAAATCAAAGCTCCTTCAGCATGGAATTCAAAAAAACTTACCACTATTCCCAAACAAAGCAGTAATTTTTATTTAACAGCTAGAAGCCCTTTAGGTTTCCACAGAGCTAAAGGAACAGCCAGATCCCACCTTCTAAAGGTCAGCTCAGGTGGAATCCTCTCTCTCCCTCTTGATGGATTTTACCCTGACTGGTCCAGTTCGCCTGCTGAACCGGATTGATTTCTCAGCCTGCCTTCCGGCGCTCTATCATCTGGTGTCAGCTGTCCTTCCCTCCTGCTACTTCCCTTGGAATTCCCAGTGCGGAATTCAGCTATCATGCCTGTCCCGTTTTCCTCATTTCTGCACATTTACTCACACTGCTCCCTCAGCCCAGGGTGCTTTTCTCTTTTTCCATTCTCTTACCTGCCAGCTTTTTCCAATCTACTCTTGACCATGGGGCTAGTTTGTTCTACCTCAGGACCTTTGCATTTGCTATTCTTTCAATCAGAAATGATCTTTCTAGAGCTTCTCTTTACTAACTCTTAGAATACAGCTGGGTGACAGCAGGAGGCACTTCGTCTGTTTGATTCACGGCTGTATCCCCCAATGCCTGAAACAAAGGAGGTACTTCATTTACTGAACAGATGAAGAGTATCCTATGATTCAGATTTTTCTTAGATCTCTGACATAGGCTTGTAATGAACAGTAGGTTTCATCATTAATTATTCACTATGATTTTTATGTGAGGTTCTTGGTGTTTTTTTTCTATCTGAATCCACTGGAAATCTCTATTGGAGTTCCCAATTGGAAATCTAAGCTATAAATATACTGGTAAGAGATAGAAGAACTTGCATCTATAATTTTCTTCATCTACTTTATCAATTTGGGAATGAAAATACTTCTTTTAGTACATGAAAGCCAGAGTCCCTGTTTGTACAATCTTAGACATTAACATTTTTTAATGTAATGATGCAGATTTTATTTTTAAAAATGATATAGTGCATTTGACAGAAGTGATGAATGAATCAGCTTTTATCTTCTTATCAATTTAATATTTTACATTTATCTAAAAGCATAATAAACCATAAAACAATGATACTGGAGATTACATTGAAGTGTAGGCATTAGACTCGGGGGTCAATCAAGCTTTCTAGTTAATTGAGTTTTCATCATAGTGAATAACTTTTAACCAGAGAAAACTCTTTTAACATATTTGATCCCTTTAATGAATGCCCTTGGTTTTCTTCAACTTTAATGGTAAAATCACTGGAAGAGCTAGTTACAAAACCAAGCCATTTTCCTTTCTGAGAAATAACATCATGTTAGCCTGTTTTCTTGCAAAGGAGAGACAGAGTCAGTGATGGATTGAAAATGTGTTTAACCTTTTCGCTCTCTGATATATTTTTAGTTTCCTTGCAGTAAGTGCATTCCTGTGAGCACATTCTTACATTACATTTGCGTGAAGAGCCAGGGCTCAGAACATCATAAATATTTGACTCAAATGGGCCTGGTAATAACTCCATATCTCCCTAGTAATCTTTAATACCTCTTTGGCTTCACATTTTCCTCATTTGCTACTGGCATGAAGAAATGGAGCTCAAAGAGGATTTCTAAAGATGGTTGTGGTAGACAAATGGAATGAGAAGGATGTCCCAAAGGACAGATGCAGAATTGGGACCTGCCATTTTGAGGGTAGGGGTGAGTAGCAGGTCTTTTCACTGTCCCGTTTTCACTGTCTCGTTTCACTGTTCTCTCTCTCAGCTTCCCCCTCTGCAAAATGTCAAAAGCTGTGCCAGACTATCCCAGGTACACTGGTGAGACTGGGGTTGCAAAGCCTTTTCATTCTCAAAGAATAGGAATGGTACCTGATGCAGACGAGTACAAAGGCTTGCTTGTGATACCTTACAGTTCTCAGGAGCCATTGAAGTGTTTCAGAGCATTTCCATGAATATGAGGAAAAGACAAAACCCGGTGTTAACTTGAAATTCTTCAGTGCATTTAATAATTTTTTTAAAATTTTTATTTATTTATGATAGTCACACAGAGAGAGAGAGAGAGAGAGGCAGAGACACAGGCAGAGGGAGAAGCAGGCTCCATGCACCGGGAGCCTGACGTGAGATTCGATCCCGGGTCTCCAGGATCGCGCCCTGGGCCAAAGGCAGGCGCCAAACCGCTGCGCCACCCAGGGATCCCTCTTCAGTGCATTTAATAGAGTTGAATGATTCCAACTTTGAAAGATATGCTTTTTATTTATGCATAGAAAGGCATCAAAATGTTAACAGCAATTGCCTCTGGATGGTAGAATTCCAGTGGAAAGGGATTTTGAAGGTGAATATAACAAGTGCTTGTGGCCTGGCCACATGCCAAGGGTCATCTCCTTCCGAGTCGTGTTCTAATGGCGCCCCTCTGCCCCAGTCCAGGATCTGTGTGCAGCCAAGGCCCATGGGTGTGAGCAGCTCTGTGTCAATGTGCTCGGCTCCTTTGTCTGCCAGTGTTACAGCGGCTTCACACTGGCTGAGGACGGGAAGACGTGTGCGGGTGAGTACTCCTCAGCCTTGTCAGTGAGGAGGGGCTGGTTGAACATGGCGAGGGGGTACAAGGGCCTCCCACAGATCTCAGGTTCTCCTATGACTTTCAGCCAAGTGCTCGGTGCTCGGGTCCAGTTGTTAGAATTTGAACTCTGAAGACATCACTTATGGCTGAGGCTAGGCTAGGCAGAGGGGGAAGCTAGCATCTTCTCATTCTAGGTCCTCAGCCCAAGGCATATTTCTGATAGTCTCTGTCAATATAATTATCCCTTTATATACTGCGTCCCCTGAAAAGGACTGGGCAGGGTTTCATCAAATGCAGAGGCTGTTTGGGATGGCCTGGCTTCTGCATCACTCACGTGTGGCACAGGAGATTCACTTGTTGCCATGCAAGATCGGTGAGTGGCCCCTCAAAAATGTAGGTGGCCATCCTCCTCAGTATGGATCTGCAGTTGAGTGGTCCAAGTGACCACCAGGAGTAAGAGCCCAGCTGTATGCAAGAAGACACCATTGCCAGAGGAAAGAAACAGTTGCCTAGAATGCAAGCCCAGGGAAGAAGTGGCCAGGGCAGTGCTTGGAATTTCAGGCAGCAGCTTGCAATCAGTTGAGTGGCTTCCCACTTGGGCAACTCCACGTTGTGTGACCCAATGGGAGGTGGGAGGGGTGGGAGTGGCATCTGATTTCTTCAGTGAAGGACAGTGATTCTCCTTGGCACCTGGAGAGCAGGACAGCACGTCCCTAAGGCCACCTCCCGGTTGTCTACAAGGCCCCTTAAACTTGCACGATCTCATTCATTCTTCATCTACCAAACGGTGCCTGGCAAGCAGTAGACATTCAATGAACTGAATTCAGTACTTATAAGGTCACAAATCTGGAAGCAACACAAGGGAAAAGACTGGAACCTATATATTCTGGCTCCAAACCCTCCATTCTCTCTTCCTTATCCCATTGTTTTCAGAGTGTCTTGTTATGTCTCTTTTCACAGTGAGTGATGACTATATTGCACATAGAATTCACATTTTCCAGCACACTTTGATTCTTAGCTAAGGATGTGAAAGGAAAGAAGCCACAAAATGAAAAGTACAGGTGGCACCTTCTTCACAGGTGAGAATAGAATGGGCTAGTTTGCTTGTTTTTACACACTCATGGGAATGAAAACTGCCCTCATTGAAGTCCACAAATGAAATCGGTGTATATTATGCAAGTAATATACTTTCATTGAGGATAAGGATTAAACAGATGAGAAAAATCACTTTAAATAGTTTGTTGTATTTTTCTGCCAGACTTTCCCCCATACAAATATCTAATTCAAGGGGCACCTGGGTGACTCAGTGGGTTAAGTGGCTGACTCTTGATTTTGGCTCCAGTCCTGACTTCAGAGTCATGAGATTGAGCCCCTCGGCACAGTCTGCTTGAGATTCTCTCTTCCCCTCTCCCTCTGCCTTTCCTCTTGCTTGTGTATGCACATGTACACACAACACACTCTCTAAATAAATAAAAATCTTGAAAAAAACTTATAAAAATATCTAATTTAAAACATTTTGTTAATGTTTAAAAAATGAGGTCATACTGTTTATTTTGTTTTTATCCCCCTTACCAGTTGTTAAATGGGTAGAAACTTTGGGGGCTGTTGGGTCAGAAGGAAATTAGACCATTGGGAATAAGGCCAGTGGATAAGCTTCAGGAAAAGAGTTAGGGTGTCTGGTTAACTGGGTGAGGGAAGGAGCAGGGAAGGCCCAGGGCTTGTGTGGGTGACAGGGAGTAGATGTAGCAGGGGCAGCAGGGGCTGTGGCTGGGGCAGGAGGCCTGCCTTGGCCCACGGGAAACTAGACAGTGGTGAGGAAGTGAGTTTTCTGTGTTGCCAATTAATTGCATAATCACTCTGTGTACTAGATAACTTTTGTGTCTCTAAGGGTTTTGCTGGCACTTTTGGGGTTTGATACTTGTGGAAGAGCCGCAAGCATGAGAGTAGAAGCTGTAAACACAGCTGTCAAGGAGCTGTCATGGGTTGTGTTTATGACAAATGGGCATTTCTTGGGGCACCAGGATCGCCCAGTGGTTGAGCATCTGCCTTTGGCTCAGGTTATGATCCTGGGGTCCTGGGATAGAGTCCCACATTGGGCTCCCCACAGGGAACCTGCTTCTACCTATACCTGTGTCTCTGCCTCTCTCTGTGTGTCTCTCATGAATAAATAAATAAAATCTTTAAAAAAATAAAGATGGGCATTTCTCTTGCTGCTGTTATTAGCATGTAAGAATATCTGCCTTTCCTCAGAGGGGGTGTTGAGGCAGAAGAATGGGAAAATGGGAGAGACTGTGTGTGACCCAGGCCTCATCGATCAGATAGTTCCTATCATTATCATCTTCAGCCAAGCACCTGACCTGTTGGAGGCTGGGAGTGAGACGATTAAGCCGTGGTGGTCCTTTGTTGCCAGTTGCTTTGGTCAGAGAGACCGAGCAAATCTCCAGAAGATCAAATGCTGCTTTATGGGGCTAGGCTCAGTGCAAAGCAAATGGTGGGAGTAAGAGAGGCTACAGAAGGTCACAGAAGAATGTCATTCTGATGGCCAGGATGGGAAAAATCTGGGCAAGGAAGGAAGGGTAGCTTTTGGGCAAGTGTCTGAGACAAGAGGAGGCATGAGGGCAGTAATGGGATGGATGTGGCAGTGCTCTCAAAGCTTGAGGGCTGAGGCTGGGTTAGGAGGGGCAGGCCTTGTTCCTGGGAGATGGTAGATGAGGGAGAGACTGTCACAGGAATGCTGACCTGAAAGCTAAGCAGGCAATCTACCCTGAGGACAGCAGTCTGAAGGGGCTTGTCTGAGATGGAGACCCCAGGTGTCAGACTTGGGAAATTTAGAGAAGCAAAGGCTGATAGGGACTCTGGAAGCATTCCATCAGCAGCTGGTCTGGGTGGCCTCTATGTGGATGGGAACATTAAGAATATGGTGACCATAAATCCCAGTTAATCCAGCATGATCCCAGTTTTTGCCTGTTGGCTCAATTCTCAATAGCCCTTCCTTTCACTTTCAAATGGGTTCTCTTCTGAGGGATAAATTATAGGTTCATTCTAGTTAAGGCCAGCCTGGCTTAAACAGTGGAAGAGACCAACTCTGTTGGGCAGAGAGTTCCTGCAGGTGTGAAGTAGAAGATGAAGCTGAAATACCAGGTGGAACCATAGGGTTCAGGGCTTTGAAAATCAGACTAGAAAGTCTAGACCTTATCTCTGGAAGAGAGACACGAATGGTTTCTAACTGGGAGTGACACATGCAAAGCCTCATTTTAGGAAACTTAATCTCATGGTGAACTTCAGGACGGATTCCAGAAGGAAGATGGTGAGGGATGGAAAGACCAGTTAGGAGACTGGTGGTCCTCAGAGGAGAGGTGACAAGGGCCTGGAGGGAAGGAGTAAGTGATGACAAAGTGCTATAAATAAAGGGGTAGAGGAAAAGTCAGAAGTTGCTCCTGAGTCTGAGCTTCCATGACTCTGATGGACAATGAGTAGACAGGTGAGTTTGAAGTTGAGATGAGACCCTGACAAGGCGAGTTTGAAGTTGAGGTGAGACCCTGACAAGAATGTGTCAGAAAGGAGAACAGAGCAGCTTACAATGAAAGGAGGTTAGAACCAACCATGCAGCCTGGAAGCAGCACAGTGCTTTTCTTTCTACATTTTCATTTCCACTTAGTTTTCACTTTTTTTTTTTTAATACCAGATTTTCTTTCTTTTTTTTTTTTTAAGATTTTATTCATTTATTCATGAGAGACACAGAGAGAGGCAGAGACTCAGGCAGAGGGAGAAGCAGGCTCCCTGTGGGGAGGCCGATGCAGAACTTGATCCCAGGACCCCAGGATCACGCCCTGAGCTAAAGACAGACATTAAACCGCTAAGTCACCCAGGTGTCCCTAGTTTTCATTTTAAATATGTATTTGTGTGTTTGTTTGGTTTTTTTTTGAACTTAAGTACAGTGAGACCTGGGCTGCAATCCCAGTTCTGCAGCTCGCCAGTCATGGGTCATTTCATTTTTGAGCCTCCATTTCCTCATCCATGTTATAGAGTAATAATACCTACATCACAGAGTGTCGTGGGATTAAATAAGATAAGGAGCCAAGTTTCTAATACACATGAGGCCATTATTACCCTTATCATAGTGTATATCATCATTATCATTTCCTGTCTACCCTGAAGTATGGATTAAGGAGAGAGTGAAGGCCTGAGCCACATGTGGGGAGCAAGAGAGACAGATGAGGCAGGAAACATATCCATTAAGGAACAGCCTCATGTGGGGGCCAGGGTGGCGAAAGAATTGGGAGTCATAGAACTATGATGGGAAAGAAAATTTCTAGGTCAGGTCAATGTATTGATGTCATGCTCCAGTGAGGCCAAAGGGAACAGAACTTAGAAAATAAGCCATTGATTTGAGTCACTGATTCATCTCAGCAAACATTTCCAAACTCTCTGCCAGGCATCCTGCTGGCCACGAGGGACACAAGGATGACCAGAAGCCCACTGATAATGATCAGATTCAGGAGGAGGAGTGCTGGATGATGGGAGTGGGGGGCAGCAAATCTAAGTTATTTATTTAAAGTTGTGTGATAGAAATTCATTACATCCACGTACTGGTGAATGGATGCAGTGGGGCTTTGGTCTCAGCACCTTCACAGCTGTGATTCTCGTACTTTGACTCATCCCAGAATTATGACTGTGACCTGCATGGAAATTCAATTCTTAGCCAAACTCAGGACTTTTCAAGACAGCATTTCCATTTTTGAGTTAGAGGGACATTAAATTCTAGTGTTAGAGTACCATTTCCCTAACTGCTCATTTCATTCAGGATGGTATTGAATTTATTTCCACATTCAGGTGATGGAGGGTGGATTCCCAACCTAGATCCGCTTTTTGCTTTTATTGAGTTCCCTCTATTTGTACTTCGTCATCTACCTCTAAAACTGCATTAATTTCCACCCAGCACTGCATTTTTCAAAGGCCATTTATCAATAAATACAAATTTTTAAAAAAATTAAAAAAAAAAACAAAGGCCATTTATCTCTACCTTTAAGTGTCAATTTTCTGCTATACTTGTTCAATCTGGTGTTTACCAAATGTCTTGTCTTTGGGGGTAACTTTGGTCCTGTTTGCATCTTATCTGCCTAAGCAGATTCTAAACCTTTGGGGACAGAATTCAATGATTGTACTTTTCATCTTTCACAGAGTAGACTTGCAGTATGTTTCAATACATTGACTGAGGCTGAGTGATTGATCAGAATCTCAGACAGTCATGTATTTTTTTCAGAAAAATTCCTGTTCCCTTGATTGCTTTTTCAATTACAAAATCAATTTTTGCATATTAAAAAAATTGTCAGGGTATAGATGTGTATAAAGTCAAAACCTGAAAGTCATTCCTCTTCAGTTTCACTTCCTAGAAGTAATCACTGCTAAAAGCTTGGCTTCTCCTTTCTGCCTTCTAAGATATCTTATGTATAGTATCTGCTTGTCATTACCATGCAGGGTTTAACACAAAGCCTGATGTAGAGTAACTGCTCAATAAATGGTTGTGGGACAAATGAATAGCATTAAGGTATTTCTTAACCCCCAAATTCAATTTTATCTGAATAAAGACACAGGGTGATGTAATCTATATTTATTGAATGTTACTAAGTCCTAACACCTGTTTGAAATACTTTATGTATAATTTCAACAAGCATATTAGATAAGTACTATTGTTATCACATTTTAGAAGTCTCTTAACTTGTCTCTGTTTCAATGACTTTATCTGGAAATCGAGGATAACAATAATACCTACCTCAAATGATTGCTGTGAGGGTTCAATGAGTTAATACATGTAAGGCATTGAAACAGTGCTGTGTGTTTGTTAATATTACTACTATCATTATATTGTCTGATACATGGGCAACTGATAAAAATTAGCTGAATCTGAATTTACATATCCTTTTTATTTAAAGATTTTTAAAATTAATTTATTTGAGAGAGAGAGAGAGAAAGAGAGGGCATGTGAGTGCAAGGGAGGGGAGGAGGAAGGTGCAGAGGAGGAGGGAGAGAGAAATTCAAGCAGACTCAGTGCTGAGTGTGAGCCCAATGTGGGGCTCAATCTCACAACCCTGAGCTGAAACCAAGAACCAGATACTTAACTGACTGGGCCACCCAGGTGCCCCTGAATTTCTATAACCTTTATGAATTCTTGTCTTCTTATGAATGCATGCCTTGAATAGTATGTCAGAGGTATGCTACATTTAAAAAGTTTTATCGAGGTCAGCATTCTTTTGTATATTTTTATTGCAGTTTGAGTTGCCAACATATAGTATAACACCCAGTGCTCATCCCGTCAAGTGCCCCCCAGTGCCCATCACCCAGGCACCCCTTCCCCCCTGCCTCCTACCTCCCTTTCACTACCCCTTGTTCAATTCCCAGAGATAGGACTCTCATGTTCTGTCATCCTCTCTGATATTTCCCACTCATTTTCTCTCCTTTCCCTTTATTCCATTTCACTATTTTTTATATTCCCCAAAGGAATGAAACCATATAATATTTGTCCTTTTCCGATTGACTTACTTCACTCAGCATAATACCCTCCAGTTCCATCCACGTTGAAGCAAATGGTGGGTATTTGTCGTTTCTAATGGCTGAGTAACATCCCATTGTATACATAGACCACATCTTCTTTATCCATCATCTTTCGATGGACACCGAGGCTCCTTCCACAGTTTGCCTATTGTGGACATTGCTGCTAGAAACATCGGGGTGCAGGTGTCCCGGCGTTTCACTGCATCTGTATCTTTGGGGTAAATCCCCAGCAGTGCAATTGCTGGGTCGTAGGGCAGGTCTATTTTTAACTCTTTGAGGAACCTCCACACAGTTTTCCAGAGTGGCTGCACCAGTTCACATTCCCACCAACAGTGCAAGAGGGTTCCCCTTTCTCCACATCTTCTCCAACATTTGTGGTTTCCTGTCTTGTTAATTTTCGCCATTCTGACAGTGAGGTGGTATCTTATGGTGGTTTTGATTTGTAGTTCCCTGATGGCAAGTGATGTGAAGCATTTTCTCATGTGCTTGTTGGCCATGTGTATGTCTTCTTTGGTGAAATTTCTGTTCACGTCTTCTTCCCGTTTCATGATTGGATTGTTTGTTTCTTTGCTGTTGAGTTTAATAAGTTCATTATAGATTTTGGATACTAGCCCTTTATCTGATACGTCATTTGCAAATACCTTCTCCCATTCTGTAGGTTGTTTTTTCCTTTAGTTTTGTTGACTGTTTCTTTTGCTGTGCAGAAGCTTTTTATCTTGATCAAGTCCCAATAGTCCATTTTTGCTTTTGTTTCCATTGTCTTCATAGATATATCTTGCAAGAAGTTGCTGTGGCCAAGTTCAAAAAGAGTGTTGCCTGTGTTCTACTCTAGGATTTTGATGGAATCTTGTCTCACACTTAGATATTTCATCCATTTTGAATTTATCTTTGTGTATGGTATAAGAGAATGGTCTAGTTTCATTTTTCTGCACGTGGCTGTCCACTTTTCCCAGCACCATTTATTGACGAGACTGTCCTTTTGCCGAAAGTGAATAGTCTTTCTTGCTTTGTCAAATATTAGTTGACCATAGAGTTGAGGGCCCATTTCTGGGTTCTGTATCCTGTTCCATTTACCTATGTGTCTGTTCTTGTGCCAGTGCCACACTGTCTTGATGACCACAGCTTTGTAATACAGCTTGAAATCCGACCTTTTGATGCCCCTGGCATTGGTTTTCTTTTTTAATATTCCCCTGGCTATTCAGGGTCTTTTCTGATTCCACACAAATCTTAAGATGATTTGTTCCAACTCTCTGAAGAAAGTCCATGGTATTTTGATGGGATTGCATTGAATATGTAAATGGCCCTGGGTAACATTGACATTTTCACAATATTAATTCTGCCAATCCATGAGCATGGAATATTTTTCCATCTCTGTGTGTCTTCCTCAATTTCTTTCAGAAGTGTTCTATAGTTTTTAGGGTATAGATCCTCTACCTCTTTGGTTCGGTTTATTCCTAGGTATCTTATGCTTTTGGGTGCAATTGCAAATGGGATTGACTCCTTAATTTCTCTTTCTTCAGACTCATTGTTAGTGTATAGAAATGTCACTGATTTCTGGGCATTGATTTTGTATCCTGCCACACTGCCTAATTGCTGTATGAGTTCTAGCATTCTTGAGGTAGAGTCTTTGGGTTTTCTATGTACAGTAGCATGTCACCTATGAGGAGGGAGAGTTTGACTTCTTCTTTGCCAATTTGAATGCCTTTTATTTCTTTTTGTTGCCTGATTGCTGAGGCTAGGACTTCTAGTACTATGTTGAATTGCAGGGGTGAGAGTGGACATCCCTGTCGTGCTCCTGATCTAGAGAAAAGGCTCTAAGTGTTTCCCCATTCTGAATATTTGCTGTGGGATTTTCATAGATGGCTTTTAAAATATTGAGGAATGTTCCCTCTATCCCTACACTCTGAAGAGTTTTGATCAAGAATGGATGCTTTATTTTGTCAAATGCTTTCTCTGCATTCTATTGAGAGGATCATATGGTTCTCTTTCAAATGCTTTCTCTGCACTCTATTGAGAGGATCATATGGTTCTCGTTTTTCTCTTGTTGATATGATCTATCATGTTGATTGCTTTACAAGTGTTGAACCAGCCTTGCATCCCAGGGATACATCCCACTTGGTCATGGTGAATAATCCTCTTAATGTACTGTTGGATCCTATTGGCTAGTATCTTGTTGAGAATTTTTGCATCCATGTTCATCAGAGATATTGGTCTATAATTCTTTTTGGTGGGGTCTTTGTCTGGTTTTGGAATTAAGGTGATTCTGGCCTCAAAACGAGTTTGGAAATATTCCATTCCTTTCTATCTTTCAGAACAGCTTTAGTAGAATAGGTACTGTTTCTTCTTTAAACGTTTGATAGAATTCCTCTAGGAAGCTATCTGGCCCTGGACTTTTGTGTCTTGGGAGGTTTTGGATGACTGCTTCAATTTTCTCGCTGGTTATTGGCCTGTTCAGGTTTTCTATTTCTTCCTGTTCCAGTTTTGGTAATTTGTGGTCTTCCAGAAATGTGTCCATTTCTTCTAGATTGCCTAATTTATTGGCGTATAGCTGCTCATAATACGTTTTTAAAATCGTTTGTATTTCCTTGGTATTGGCTGTGATCTCTCCTTTTTCATTCATGATTTTATTAATTTGAGTCTTTTCTCCTTTCTTTTTAATAAGACTGGCTAATGGTTTACCTATCTTATTAATTCTTTCAAAGAACAAACTCCTGGTTTTGTTGATCTGTTCTATAGTTCTTCTGGTCTCTATTTCACTGAGTTCTGCTCAAATCTTTATTAACTTTCTTCTTCTGCTTGGTGTAGGTTTTATTTGCTGTTCTTTCTCCAGTTCCTTTAGGTGCAAGGTTGGCTTGTGTATTTGAGTGTTTTACAATTTTTTGAGGGATGCTTGTATGTGATTTATTTCTCTCTTAGGACTGCTTTTGCTGTATCCCAAACATTTTGAATGGTTATATATTCATTTTCATTAGTTTCCATGAATCTTTTTAATTATTTTCTAATTTCCTGGTTGACCCTTTCATAGTTTAGCAGGATGGTATTTAACCTCCACGTGTTTGAGTTTCTTCCAAATTTCTTCTTGTGATTGTGTTCAAGTTTCAAAGCATTATGAAAATATGCAGGGGACAATCCCAATCTTTTGGTATTGGTTGAGACCTGATTTGTGATCCAGTATGTGGTCTATTCTGGAGAAAGTTCCATGTGCACTTGAGAAGAATGTGTATTCAGTTGCACTTGGATGGAAAGTTCTGTAGATATCTGTGAAATACATCTGGTTCAGTGTATCATTTAGAGCTATTGTTTCTTTGGAGATGCTGTGCTTAGAATATCTGTCATTTGCAGAAAGTGCTGTGCTGAAGTCTCATAGGAGACTTTAGCAGTGTGTTATTATCTAAATACGTCTTAACTTTGGTTATTAATTGATTTATATACTTGGCAGCTCCTGCATTCAGGGCATAAATATTCATGATTGTTAGGTCCTCTTGTTGGATAGATCCTTTAAGTATGATATAGTGTCCCTCTTCATCTCTCACTACAGTCTTTGGGATAAACTTTAATTTATCTGACATAAGGATGGCTACCCCAGCTTTCTTTTGAGGACCATTTGAATGGTAAATGGTTCTCCAACTTTCATTTTCAGGCTGGAGGTGTCCTTAGGTCTAAAATGAGTCTCTTGTAGATAGCATATAGATGGGTCTTGCTTTTTTATCCAGTCTGAAACCCTGTGTCTTTTGATGGGATCATTTAGCCCATTCACATTCAGAGTTACTATTGAAAGATATGAATTTAGGGTCATCATAATACCTATTCAGTCCTTGTTTTTGTGGATTATTTCTTTGGGCTTCCTCTTTCTTTTACAGGGTCCCCCTTAATATTTCTTGCATAGCTGGTTTGGTGGTCACATATTCTTTCAGTCTCTGCCTATCTTGGAAGCTCTTTATCTCTCCTTCTATTCTGAATGTGAGCCTTGCTGGATAAAGTATCTTGGATGCATGTTTTTCTCATTTAGTGCCCTGAATATATCCTGCCAGCCCTTTCTGGCCTGCCAGGTCTCTGTGGAGAGGTCTGCTGTTAATCTGAGATTTCTCCCCATAGAAGTTAGGGATCTCTTTTCTCTTGCTGCTTTAAGGATTTTCTCTTTATCTTAGGAATTTGCAAGTTTCACTATTAAATGTCAAGGTGTTGAATGGTTTTTTATTGACTTGGGGGGGGGAACCTCTCTATCTCCTGGATCTGAGTGCCCGTTTCCCTCCCCAAATTAGGGAAGTTCTCAACTATGATTTGTTCAAATATGCATTCTGGCCCTCTGCCCCTCTCAGCGCTCTCTGGAACTCCAATTATACGTAGATTTTTCCTTCTGAGGTTATCATTTATTTCCCTTAATCTTTCCTCGTGGTCTTTTAGTTGTTTTTCTCTTTTTCTTTAGCTTCCTTCCTTGCCATCAACTTGTCTTCTGTGTCACTCACTCTTTCTTCCACCTCATTAACCCTCGTCATTAGGACCTCGAGTTTGGATTGCATCTCATTTAATTGATTTTTAATTTTTGCCTGATTAGATCTAAATTCTGCAGGCATGAAGTCTCTTGATTTCTTTATGCTTTCTTCCAGAGCCACCAGTAGCTTTTTAATTGTGTTTCTGAGTTGGCTTTCTGCCATCAAATTGTAATCCAAATTCTGTAACTCTGTGGCAGAGTACTGTTTCTGAGTCTTTCTTTTGTGGTGAGTTCTTCTTTCTAGTCATTTTTCTCAGTGCAGAGTGGCTGTATGAGTGAGCTGAGTCATGAATATCTACCACGACCTAAGTAAATTTCACCCTAGATGATTCTGCCAAGGTCAGAGACCAGAAATTGAAAACAAAGATCAGAACGATATAAAACAAAAGGACCACTAAAGTGAAAAACAAATCTTAAAACAAAGTAGTAAAAAATAAAAGGCCAACAATCCCAAAGAAGAGAAAAAATGAGAATAAAGAAAAAAAAAGGAGAAGATAAAATGGGGGGATTGGGAGATGGTGGTGGTGAAGAAGTTGTAGTGGAAAGAGAATGTAGTCTACCTGAGGGGTTCTAGAGGGTGATCCTCTTGTTTCTGAGCATATTAAGTTCTGTATGTTAGAAGATGCTCAGTCCCAAATTTATATAAAGCATAAATACTTGTGGAAGACCCCAAAATTGACCACCAAAATATAAATAAGATAAAAGAGGGGGGCAGAATGGGAATGAGGAGTCTTACAGAATGAACCAGCACGATATACCACTTGGCTCTGGGTACATGCTGGTCATGTTTTAGAAGGTAGTAACATCTGCCTTTGTAGAACAAAATGAGGCAGAGAAAACAAACACAAAACAAAAAACATATCTTGTATATCTCCCAAAATTAAGTTGAGTATGTTGAAGGGAATCTAGAAGTGGAAAATATATCTAGGACCTGTAATTGTAGAAATATGAGAGTCAAAAAGGAAGAATCTTAAAAAGAAGAGGTATGGGCAGCCTGAGTGGCTCCATGGTTTAGGGCCACCTTCAGCTTGGGGCCTGGTCCTGGAGACCCGGGATCGAGTCCCCCGTCGGGCTCCCTGCATGGAGCCTGCTTCTCCCTCTGCCTCTGTCTCTCTCTGTGTCTCTCATGAATAAATAAATAAAATTTTTTAAAAAGAAGAGGTGTTAAAATACTGTAGTTAAGGTAGGAAAAGAGAAAAAAATTGGAAATTTACAGTCTGATAAAAACCAGTTGTACTGGAAAAAGGAAGAATAAATAAATAAAATCTTAAAAAAAAAAAAAGGAGGGGTACCCTTTGGTTCTGCATACTATAAATCCCTCGACTTCCCCTGGAGCTTTCCAGTGCTGCTCGGTCAAGAACTTGCTCTTCCTGGTCCTTCCAGCTGGTCTTCTGATTCTCAGGTGTGTGAACCTGGCAGAGATGTCCCGCCCCCGCCAGGTGCCGGGCTCAGTCGGAGCTGTGTACCCCGTGAGGCCCCTGTCCCCTGGAGGCCCTGCTCCATCCCAGGCCCAGGGTGACACCAGGAGGAATAGCACCACTGGCAGCGGCCAGCTCCCCAGCCCTGGAGTCAGGTCCCCCAGTAACTACTGCAGCTCCCAGTCCACACTGGCCTGGATGCTCTGGGGGCGGGGGGCACTGATGTGCACAGCTCGGGGGTGCCCCGCGGCAGGATCGTCCTCCCTGTCCTGTGCCCTCCCCGCCTCCGCCTGTCCGGGGGAGCGCAGGATCGTGGCTGTGTGGCTGGAATCGCGCTCCCAGGTCGCAGCTCCCGAAGGCAGCAAGGCAGCGACCCCTCTGCCGGAGCCCCCGCCCCACTGACGGCTGCTCCCCGAGGCCCTCCGGGTGCGCGATCCAGCTCTTCACGGAGATTAGCCGGCGGTGTGCAGCGCGCCTGACCCCAAGCTGCACTTCCTCTGTTGGTGACTCCGGGGAAACTGGGCGCTTCACTGCCCCTGCGGCGATTCGGCTCGAGTGCCCGGCTGAGCGCCCTCCCGTCCGTCCGGGGAGAATCTGGTGCGGATGTTTTAAACTTCCTGCTTCTCCGGGGCTGGGCTTTCCCGTCCCCGAGGCTCTCCAGACTGGCTCTAGCCCGGCTCCTCGTGGGGCTCCTCCCCTACTTGATTCTTTAATTTTTTTTCCCGCCTTCATACCTTGTTAGAAGCTAAAACCCTTCTTTTTTTTAATAAATTATTTTTTATTGATGTTCAACTTGCCAACATACAGAATAACACCCAGTGCTCATCCCGTCAAGTGCCCCCCTCAGGGCCCATCACCCAGTCACCCCCACCCCCGCCCTGCTCCCCTTCCACCACCCCTAGTTCGAAGCTAAAACCCTTCTTTTAGGACAAATATTACATGGTCTCATTCATTTGCGGAATATGAAAAATAGTGAAAGGGAATAAAGGGAAAGGAGAGAAAACGAGTGGGAAATATCAGAGAGGGAGACAGGACATGAGAGACTCCTAACTCTGGGAAACGAACCAGGGGTGGGGGATGGGAGGAGGGGGGGGTGGGGGGTGGGGGTGACTGGGTGATGGGCCCTGAGGGGGGCACTTGATGGATGGGCACTGGGTGTTATGCTATATGTTGGCAAATTGAACACCAAATTAAAAAAAAAAAAAGAAAAACCTTCTCTCTGTAGCGTTCCAGCTGTTCTCTCAGGTCAAATTTGTAGGTTTTCAGGATGGTTTGAAAGTTACCTGGGTAAATTGGTGGGGCCAGGTGAGTTGAGGCCCCTATCCTCTGCCATCTTCTCAGCTCCCCGCCCCCAAAGGTCAGCATTTAGTTCATCAGCTAACCATCCATGTCTGAAGCATGACCTCCTCCATTTCCAAGATGTTAAGTATTGGATTTCTCCCTACTGGTGTGCTAGGGCTGCCATAACAAAACCACAGAGTGAATGGCTTTAACATTAGAGCTTTATCTTCTCACAGTTCTGGAAGCTAAGATTCCAAGGTCAAGGTGTCAGCAGGGTTGGTTTCTTCTGAGGTCTCTCTCCTTGATTTGCAGAAAGCCACTGCCTCTGCATGTGGTCTTCTTCTGTGTACACACATACTTGGTGCCTTTATGTGTCCAGATTTCCTCTTCTTTTTTTTTTTAAGATTTTTATTTATTTATTTGAGAGAGAGCAAGAGAACAAGCAAGAGAGAGTGAGCATGAGTAAGGTGAAGGGCAAAGGGAGAAGCAGAGGGAATCTGACGTGGGGCTCCATCCTGGGACCCCTGGATCATCATCTGAGCTGAAGACAGACTTCAACTGACTGAGCCACCCAGGCACCCCAGATTTCCTCTTCTTATAAGGACACCAGTCAAATTGGATTAGGGCCCACCTGAAGGGCCTTATCCTAATTGAATCACTTTTTTTTTTTTTATGATAGTCACACACACACAGAGAGAGAGGCAGAGACACAGGCAGAGGGAGAAGCAGGCTCCATGCACCGGGAGCCCGACGTGGGATTCGATCCGGGTCTCCAGGATCGCGCCCTGGGCCAAAGGCAGGCACTAAACCGCTGCGCCACCCAGGGATCCCCTGAATCACTTCTTTAAAGTGATTATCTCCAAATACAGTCACATTATGATTGGGATTAGGATTTAAACACGAATTTAGGGTGGGGAAGACAATTCAGCCCAGAACACTTCCTTGTTATCAATATCAATGATAAACTTTCTGAGTTTCAAAATCCTGCATGTAGAAATCTGGTAGTGCCCTGAGAAGGAGAGGTTTTGTGAATCTGACTCTATGTGTGTATCTGCCATATACTCAGTAAGTCAACTGCTTCTACCATTTCTCTAATGATGGATTTGGTTTTACTTACTCTGTCATCAGCAAACTTTAAAACCCAAATGCTCCTCTTTGAAATATCATGTTTCTACTAATGCCATCCGCTTGCAGACTGATGCAGGCTGAGAAAACTCGGGAATGTGACCAGATTGTAAATCAGAGACCATCAATCTTAGGCTTTATTACCTTGCACCCAGGTATCGTTTATCCTTGGACACAGAGTGATTTTTCACATATTAGGCAGAGACTGAACACAGAGAGACAGGCTTCCAGCCCTGAGATGTTAACACTTTGTGATCTGGAGGGCCAAGTTCCCCAAAGCCAGGGAATTACCCTTTCTCCTTGTAAAGGAAAGAATAGATACATCAGGCAAAACAATTGAAGGAGATGAAGACTTGGAACAGCGGAAGCATCTCTGAGTTAGCCACATAGAGCACCTCCCTACATCTGCTCCCTAAACTTCACCTCTCTTCTTACAAGTACAGTTTTGTCACCAAGGAAGTTATACAGGGAACCCAAAGCATGTGGCAAAGGGTGTCAGAGTTGAACGGACTGGAACTCTCTTGGTCTTAAAAAGCTTTTAGGTTCACATGCATGAAGTGGGCTCCTCCACATCTAACCTTGTGCTGATGGCCTCCTCTGCTGCCCCCAGTAGCCAGCCAGCCAGCCAGTGAGTGGCCCTCAAATCAAGGAGACATTTGACACGTTTTGGTTTTATAGGCCAGGGTCTTGAGGCCCAGGAATGCTTGAATCCCGCCTTGCCAATGCCTCCTCCCCACTTCAGTTCCACAGACTGCTCAGCACACACACAAAAGCAAGACTAGCAGGAGAATCAAAGTCCAGGAGAAGCCTTCTTACCCCATGAGATTGAGCCTATGGTTGGCGGATTGATGGAAAATGTCTTTGAAAGAGTGGAATCATAAAAAACTACATATCCAAAACTATCTTAACCTTTTTATTTTTATTGAAAACATTACACATGTACTTTTAATACATGTACTTTTAATAGAATTACCTTTATTTATTTTTTTAAAGATTTTATTTATTTATTCATGAGAGACACAGAGAGAAAGAGAGGCAGAGACACAAGCAGAGGGAGAAGCAGGCTCCTCACAGGGAGCCCAACGTGGGACCCAGTCTCGGGTCTCCAGGGTCACGCCCTGGGCTGAATGTGGCGCTAAACCGCTGAGCCACCTGGGCTGCCCTAGAATTACCTTTAATTACACTTTTAAAAAGTACCAATTTTAAGTTCATTTTTAAAATCTATGGCTAAAAATTTTTTTCTTGCATAAAGCATACCAATAATGGATCGTCCATGATTTTCAATTTTGGTTTCTTTAAATTGGAGCAAGAATTTGAAGACTTCTGTAAAGCAATCTAAGGGCAGGATCCTTGTAAATTTTAATGAAAATTTTCCTAGTCTTTTTCAGGTTTTATCCATGCCTGGTTCTATGGCAATTTCGGTTAGCAAATTGCTTTTAATTAAGTCTTTCCAAAGCTTTCTTTTTTTTTTTTTATTGGAGTTCAATTTGCCAACATATAGCATAACACCCAGTGCTCATCGCATCAAGTGCCCCCCTCAGTGCCCGTCACCCAGTCACCCCCACCCACCCCTCCCTTTCCACCACCCCTTGTTCATTTCCCAGAGTTAGGAGTCTCTCATGTTATGTCTCCCTCTCTGATATTTCCCACTCATTTTCTCTCCTTTCCCTTTATTCCATTTCACTATTTTTTATAGTCCCCAAAAGAATGAGACCATATAATGTTTGTCCTTTTCCAATTGACTTACTCCACTCAGCAGAATACCCTCCAGTTCCATCCATGTCGAAGCAAATGGTGGGTATTTGTCATTTCTGAGGGCTGAGTAATATTCCATTGTATACATAGACCACATCTTCTTTATCCATTCATTATTCGATGGACACCGAGGCTCCTTCCACAGTTTGCCTATTGTGGACATTGCTGCTAGAAACATCGGGGTGCAGGTGTCCCGGCGTTTCACTGCATCTGTATCTTTGGGGTAAATCCCCAGCAGTGCAATTGCTGGGTCGTAGGGCAGGTCTATTTTTAACTCTTTGAGGAACCTCCACACAGTTTTCCAGAGTGGCTGTGCCAGTTCACATTCCCACCAACAGTGCTTTCAATTTAGTTTTTATTTGTTTAAAAACTCAGTTTGTTTTAATGCTTATATTTAATTGGCTTTTACTGTATCATTAATTATAATAACATGTATAAATGGCATGTATAGGTTTGGGAACAAAAACAATTTTGTCTCTTTTTAGCAGTGGTTTTCAAATTTTAACATGCATCTAGAGGTCTTATTAAAACACACATTCTTGGGCCCCATTCCAGTTTCTAATCAGTAAGTCTGTAGTAGGGCCTGAAAATTTGCATGAACAAGAGTTCAAGGGATGATTATTGCAGCTGGTTCACCACCACATTTTGAGAACCAGTGCTCTATGGACATACAGTCGGTCCACAGGGAAAGAACACAGGTGTTGTGGAGCACAGGTGTTCCAACAGCCTTGAGCATTTAGTATGCTCTGGGCCTCAGGTCCCATATTTTCAGAGGAAATGAAAAGCATTGATTGATCAGGGGTTGGTTAAGTGGAGGTCAGTTAAAATAGCTTCTTCTGTACAACTCTATTAACTGCCTAATCCAACTCTGGATGTTCTAGAGCATTCTGGAAAAATGCAAATTGGGACTATATGGCTTAGATTTTAGGCCCCAGCAAAACCTCTAACCTGTCCTCATTCTATTAAGGAACCAACATGCTTTGGTGTCTCTCTGAGGTACAGAGATGGGTGGGCTCAGTCCCTGACCACCGCATGGTGTGTAAGAAGAAGCTTCAAGAGAGAAGGAGAATCTGAGTTTCTGACTTTAGGTATCAATAGCAGCCTACTCATCATTGCAGTATTGTCCATGTCCTAGAGCTTAGAAGTCAGAGTAGCAGCTCCTCTCTTTGGTGGGGACACTTAAAAGTAGGTAGCCTGGGGTAGGATGAGCTGACAGATGGCAGAGACCCATATCAGGGGTTGGGAGATTTTTAGGATGGCAGATGAGGCCCAGCCTGGGGAGGTTGGAGGTGGGAGGTATCCACTAACACAAGTCTGTGTGGGTCCCTACATGGCCCACTTCTGTGACATGCAGACAGGGTGCAAGCCAGAGCTTGGTCTTAGGGTTCTCCATCTCCATGACTTTCGAATAATGTTACAATGGTTCTTGAACAATTAGACATTAACTTTTGGAAGAATTTGGTGCTAGAGCACTATTTATGTTATGACTCAACTCCCGCAACTGCCCAATGTCCCATGACATGCAGATCCTTCAACTATGTGAATGTCCTGTTCCCACAATGACTTGTGTATGAAATCCTCAAATGTTAGGTGCTAGTGGAACTTTTTAGGGAGTTGAAGTCACAAAAATGAAAAAAAAGTTTTAGGCAAAAACTTAATGAAGCCTGGAAGCAAAAGGATAAGCACAATAAGCACAATTTATTAGCTTTTAAAATTCTGTGTCACACACAAAAAATAAAAATAAAACTCTGTGGCTTTTTCCTTTGCATCTTTTGATCACTATGTTAAGTATGCTGTTATCCTCTTAGGGTGTGATTTTGGTTTTCATTTTTTTTTAAGATTTTATTTATTCATGAGAGACACAGAGAGAGGGAGAGACATAGGCAGAGGGAGAAGCAGGCTCCCTGCGGGGAACCTGATGTGGGACTCGATTTCAGGACCCCGGGATCACACCCTGAGCCAAAGGCAGACCCTCAATCACTGAACCACCCAGGCCCCGCTTCCCCAAAGTCTCTATTCTTTTTCCCCAGAATGGTCTTCACCCTCTATGAGTCTATCTTATTTACTTATTTTATTTTTGATCACCACCACCATCATCCAACTGTAAGCTCCATGAGGACTGGAATCTTTGTTTTTTGCTCTGTCCTTAGCCCCTAAAACAGGGCTAGGCTCCGGGGTAGGTGTTCAGTAAACATTTGACAAAATAGTGGGGAATAGGATAAGATATGCTCTCCTTAATGACTAAACCATTTACCATTATTAAATGTTCATTTAATTTTCCAGATTTTTTTTGGTCACAATAAACAATGCTGCTATAAATAGCTTATTTCATATAGTTAATCTCTCCCTTTTATCCATTATTTCTTTGGGTCACATTTCCATGGTAAACACTGTCAAATGTCCTTCCAAAAGGGATTCTTGTCCGTTTATGATGCCACCACCATGAATAGCTCTGACTCTGTTTCCAGACTGCCTCACCACCATTGGGTTTTGTCCTGTCTTTATTTGTGCCTTTACAACACTTATAAGTGTTGTAAGCCTTGAGGTGGTTTTGATTTACATTTATTTAACTTTTAAATACAATTGGTTGTATGTTCTTTAGTTTATCTTCTGCCATAAATTGCCTGATCTAAGACCCCTGATTATTTTTTGGGTGGTGGGAGAAGAAGCCTTGGATTCCTATTTATTTATTCATACTTCTTTGGGGACAACAATATTAATCTTCATTTATATTTGTTATAAGTATGCTATTATTTCCATTCCATCCTATTATTTCCTTTCCTGTTTGTGTTTCTACTTAAACTCTGTGTTTGAATATTTATAGCTGTGGACTACTGTGCCTCAGAGAACCACGGATGTGAACATGAGTGTGTGAATGCTGACAGCTCCTACTTTTGCCGGTGCCGTAAAGGATTTACTCTTAACCCAGATAAAAAAACATGTGCAAGTAAGTTACATTTTAAAAAAAAGTTGTATTGTGTGTGTGTGTTTTACAGTTTTGGGACCTAACATTTTATTTATTTATTTATTTACTTACTTACTTTTATTTTAATTCCAGTGTAGTTAACATATAGTGTTGCATTAGTTTCAGATGTACAATACAGTGATTCAATGACAACAACAGAATTTTTTTTGATGCTCTTGCTGTGGGCACTGTGGCCATGGGACCTCTCCCAAGCATGCTATAGCACAGGATTATTTAGTCTAATACCTTCCACCCCTATTCTTCCTTTGTCAGGCCTTTCTTCACTTGTCCCAGGACTGTAGCCCACCCTGTCTCAACATCACTCTTCACAGTGTTTGACAGAGGTATCTTTTATTGGAGACCACATGTGGGAGTGTTCTTCCAGCATCTGCCAACCATGCTGACAATGGGACCATCTTACTTCATGCTGGCTCAGCGTGCCTGTGCCCATTAGTATTAACAGAGCTTAAGAAATACTTTCCCTGAAGCCTTGTGGCTTGTGGGCTTCAGCTCTGACTCCACACAAGTGCAGAAAATCGCTGAGCCTAAAGGAGTTGAATGTGGTTTCTTTCAAAAGGGCGGTTTGCAGAAAACTGTTCATTCTTTTGTTTGATATATTTAGTTCTATTTGATTTTTAACTATTTACATACAAATCAGAATTAATTTGAGCTACCAAAATCTGACCATAAAAATTTATAAACTAGAGATATTTTGCAAAAGGATTCCAAAAGCGTTCTGTTACCTGTAAAACGTATGTCAGAGCACTGCAATTTAGAGAGTGTGTGTGGATTATCATCCTATGGAGGGGTTCACTTGAGAGAAGCTTTGTTTTAAAATATTAGGGCCCAACATTTTTAAAAAGTGAAGTTTTTAAAAAAAATATTTTATTTGAGAGACAGAGCACGTCCAAGAGAGAGCACAAGCAGGGGGAGCAGCAGAGGGAGAGGGAGAAGCAGGCTCCTGGGTGAGCAGGGAGCTGGACATGGGACCCTGGGATCATGACCTGAGCCAAAGGCAGATGCTTACCCGACAGAACCACCCAGGCATCCCTAAGAAGTGAAATGTAATAGGTTAGCATAAGTTATCTCTGAAACATACATCAATGAGAAAATAGGATTGTAATTCATAAAAAGTTCATGTACCCACAACTTTCTAAAATACATCGGTTATGTAAAGTGGGATATACTCGCACAGTGTTTTTAAAAAGCATCCCCTATAAAACTCCTGAGATATAAACTTACCCTTCCATCCCTAAACATCAGCAGCTTACAAATACTGGAGCCAGAGACAGGGCAACTGTAAGAGACACACTCAGTCAAAAACATATATTTCTGGAGTCCTAACCATATGTCAGTAGCAATGAACAAGGCGAGCTCCCTCCTGGAGGATGAGATACCTTGGCTGAGTCTTGAAGGCAGAGCCATCATTTATTTACCAAGGAAAGAAGGCTGAACAGGGGTGGCCAGGAGGAGGAAAGATGTGCAAGGATATGAGCCAAACAGGCTCAGGCCCATGCCTGGCACATGACCTACATGCGGTTTATTGAAAGAAGAAGTGAATGAATGACTGTACTCCTCCGTTCCTAGTCTCCCTTCCCTTTAGAATATTCTGAGCCATAAATCAGCAGCCTGGGCTGTGATCATGGCTGGGAACACAGTTGCTGGGCTGTCAGGTCAGTTCTCAGATCAGAGAGGAGGCCATATGTTTCCAAGGGGCAGCCTCGGCCTCAGATCAAATTCCAGCTCTTCTGATTTTTTGCTGGGTGATCTTGGGCAAGTTATTTGTACCTCAGTTTTCCTTAACTGTAATAGGGGATAATAATACTGCCTGCTTCCTACTGTTGTTTTGAAAACTAAATGAGATAATCCCTATAAACCATTAGGCAACTTGTCCAGTGCTGAGCAAGTTCTTTTAAGAGATGATACTGCCTTCAAAGACTTTCAATTGGTATTTATTGAGCATGTAACACATGTGTGAGCTAAGTTTAATAGTGCATAAAAGAATTCAAGACTTGGCCCCAGGTTTCCACTGCGCTGAGACTTGGAGGGAAACACACATCCTACCCAGTCTCCCTCCTGCCTCTGCAGAGCCCCTTCCCTGCCCAGAGTCCCCATCCCCAGCACCTCATCATCACCCCTGCCTGTTCAGCATGTTTCTTATCCCAGAATCTCCTGCGATGTGGAGAATTACAAGCCCCACAATGGTGCAGGTGAGGGGACCCTGGCTGTGGACACCGAAGCACAGGGGCACTGAGAGGAGAGTTCTGGCTGGGAGGCCTCACCAGTTAGGCATGCAGCCCAGCAGTCCAGCTGTCTCTGGGCCCTGGTAGAGTCAATACCCCGAATTGGGCGGAGAGGAGTGCTGGGCACTTACAGGGGTCTGGGCAGACAGCATTGGGGAGATATGTTTCCTAGAAAAAGGACCCCCTTTCTACCATGCTTAGGGGCAGGATGAAAGCCAGACCTGGGGAGGTGACTGGCAAGAGGCAGGGGACCCCCCACTTACCTGGAAAACTGCAAGAGTGAGAAATAAAGCAAAGTCCAGCAGTAAGAACTGAGACCCTTGGGAGTGCCTTACATGTGTGAGGGACAAGAACAAGAACTGTGCATTGGAGGCCAATTATAAAGACAGAAACAGGATGGAGGTAGAAAATCAAAATCAAGCAGTCATCCTGTTAGTAATTAATGTGGCATCACATCAGCTTCCAGCCAAGTCAGCCTGGCTGCTGCTGTGATGTTGAGAGATCTTTTAAAAATTTTTTTCCACTTCTCATAAACTTGCAAAAAATGAAATAAGACAAAAGATACTCAGTTCCTTAAATGTTGTCTCTATTTTTAACCAAAAGTATGTTTGAGGGCTTAATCCAATTTGTAAGTATATAAGTATTGTCTGAAAAAGTAGTCTGTCAATGTGATATACCGAGCATGATTAATTTATAATTAAGCCAAAATGTACATAATAGAACTTTATGTTCCTGAAAAAACAATAGCATTTAAAATATGTAAGTAGGCTGCGGGCCGAGGCGAGATGGCGGCCACGGAGGGGGTTGGAGAGGCTGCGCAGGGCAGCGAGTCCGCACAGCCGGAGCCACCGCCGCCCCAGCCGCACCCTCCGCCGCCCCAGCCGCAGCAGCAAGAGGAAGCCATGGCGGCAGAACTGGGAGAAGCGGTGGCGTCCCCCATGGACGACGGGTTCCTGAGCCTGGACTCGCCCACCTATGTCCTATACAGGGACAGAGCAGAATGGGCTGATATAGATCCAGTGCCACAGAATGATGGCCCCAATCCAGTGGTCCAGATCATTTATAGTGAAAAATTTAGAGATGTTTATGATTATTTCCGGGCTGTTCTGCAGCGTGATGAAAGAAGTGAAGGAGCTTTTAAACTAACCAGAGATGCTATTGAATTAAATGCAGCCAATTACACAGTGTGGCATTTTCGGAGAGTTCTCTTAAAGTCACTTCAAAAGGATCTGCATGAAGAAATGAACTACATCACTGCGATAATTGAGGAACAGCCTAAAAACTATCAAGTCTGGCATCATAGGCGAGTGTTAGTGGAATGGCTAAAAGATCCATCTCAGGAGCTTGAGTTTATTGCTGATATTCTTAATCAGGATGCAAAGAATTATCATGCCTGGCAACATCGACAATGGGTTATCCAGGAATTTAAACTTTGGGATAATGAGCTGCAGTATGTAGACCAACTTCTTAAAGAGGATGTGAGAAATAACTCTGTATGGAACCAAAGATACTTCGTAATTTCTAACACCACTGGCTACAATGATCGTGCTATATTGGAGAGAGAAGTCCAGTACACTCTGGAAATGATCAAACTAGTACCGCATAATGAAAGCGCATGGAACTATTTGAAAGGGATTTTACAGGATCGTGGTCTTTCCAGATACCCCAATCTGCTAAGTCAGTTACTTGATTTACAACCAAGTCACAGTTCCCCCTACCTGATTGCCTTTCTCGTGGATATCTATGAAGACATGCTAGAAAACCAATGTGACAACAAGGAGGACATTCTTAATAAAGCATTAGAGTTGTGTGAAATTCTAGCTAAAGAAAAGGACACTATAAGAAAGGAATATTGGAGATATATTGGAAGATCCCTTCAAAGCAAACATAGCACAGAGAGTGACCCACCAACAAATGTACAGCAATAACACCATCTGGAAGAACTCGATGGAATGCTTTTATTTTTTTAAGAGACTCTAATGCAGGAGTTTAAAGCGATCATTCCCTTTGCCTGTGGTGCAAAACGTGCATTGCACAGGTATTGCTTTTTAACAGAACTAAGTGTGATGCTCTTTGGGTGCTGCTGCTATTCAGACTAGTAATTGATTCTTTTAAAGCAAAGTAATTTGAGGGGAGGGAAAAGAAAGTCCCATGAAGGAACTTTTGTAGTCTTATCAACATTTACTCTAATCCCTTAGCATCAGCTCCTCCCTAAAGAGTATATGCGTCAGGATTTGCAGCATTAATGAAAGCAGGTAACTTGTATGTAATGGATATAAGGTAACTTAAATTTGGGTTCAGGAAGCAGGGAATGTAACTCTTACATTAGAGCTGCTATGCCACACTCACAGTATCTTGCTATCACTGTAACCAACTAATGCCAAAAGAATGGTTTTGTAATAAAATTATAGATGTATCCTAAAAAAAAAAAATAAATAAAATAAATAAATAAATAAATAAAATAAAATAAAATATGTAAGTACTCAAAAAGGCACCACTTTTTATATCAATGCTTTACCCTAAAGCAACCCATCCAAAACCATCTGAATATTTTGTAGAGAAGAGTAGAAATATGCAGGTACTATTAATTTGCAAAATATTGGAAGACTTTTTTTCATTATGGTAAAATATACGTAATAAATTTACAATAATAACCATTTACAGTTCAGTGGCATTAAGTACATTCATGTTGTTGTGCAACCGTCACCACCATCCAGCTCCAGAACTTTTCATCTCCCCAAACTGAAACTCCATACTTGTGAAATAATTCCTCATTCCCTCCCCATCCTCCAGCCCCTGGCAAACACCATCCTACCTTCTGCCTGTATGAATTTGACTACTCTAGGTATCTCCTGTTGAGTGGAATCATATACCATCTGTCCTTTTGTGAGTGGCTTATTTCACTTAGCATAATGTTTCCAAGATTCACCCATCCATCTTGTAGTGTGTGTCAGAATTTCCTTCCTTTTTAAGGCTGGATAATATTCCATTGTGGGTCCATTGTATGTATACATCACATTTTGTTTATCTATTCATATGTCACTAGATGCCTGGGTTGCTTCCACCTTTTGGCTATAGTGAATAAGGCTGCTATGAACATGAATGTGCAAGCATCTGTACAAGGCCCTGCTTTCAAACTGCTGGATCATAGCAAGACTTTATGAGGTCTAATTTGAAATCATTACTACTGAGCCAGGCATGAGAACATTCTCAGATGTTCAGGGTCTTTTCATGGAAAAGATAGAGGACACTGGACAGGAATTCAGGTCTTTGATATCAAGGAGACTCTGGGTTTCATGTCTAATGCTTAATTATCTCATACCTGTTATGAGTTAAGGCAATTATAGACATTTGTAATTCATATAATGTTGCTATTATTTACCAACTTTGAGATCATTATACTTATTATTTTTTAGACTCCATTGATTACTTGGTCAACATTTCTATCTTTCTTTTTTCAAAGAGGAATGTTTCGCACAAAGTACTGCATGAATATTTATACTTTCATTAAAAGTGAAACACAGGAACACCTGGGTGGCTCAGTCAGTTAAGTGTCTGCCTTTGGCTCAGGTCATGATCTCAGGGTCCTGGGATCGAGTTCTGCTGAGCAGGGAGCCTGCTTCTCCCTCTCCTCCCTGCTCATGTTCTGTCTCACTATCTCTTACTCTCACCTTCTCAAATAAATAATCCTTTTTTAAAAAGATTTTAATTTATTTATTCATGAGAGACATGAGAGAGAGAGAGAGAGAGAGAGAGAGAGAGGCAGAGACATAGGCAGAGGGAGAAGCAAGCTCCGTGCAGGGAGCCCGATGTGGGACTCAATCCCGGGACTCCAGGAAGATACCCTGGGCCCAAGGCAGGCACTAAACCATTGAGCCACCCAGGGATCCCTCAAATAAATAATCTTTTAAAAAAGTGAAACAGAGGGAGAGAATAATTTTATACTAAATCAGCAGCATAAAATATAAAATGTGTAAAATGTATCAGGCCAGCTGGTGGTTAACCTACTATAATATGCCACTTAATTTTGTGAGACCTGTGTGCATGAATCAAAGACTTTTCTTGGAGGGGGCCTTGAAGTTCAACCCAGTACTATCCCAACTACCCATCCTACAATATTCCCACCACTCTATCATCCAGCCTGCACTTGAATACTCCTACTGACAAGACACTCACTACACTCCATGAAGTGTATTCCACTTTGTGAGCTCTGACTCTTAGAAAGTGATTCCTTCAACTGAGCTGATAACTACTTCCTTGCACTTTGAAACTACCAGAACAAATTAAGCTTCTCATATTTTCTTGGTCACTGAGTCATATCAGAATAACTTTATTTCATTTAGTAGACTAGCCAGGCCTGGAAAGTGTGGTAGGAATTTTCTATACTTTCACAGACATTCAGCCAATTTGCTGACGAAAGCCCTGTACCCCACAGACCAGATGGAGAAATGTGTGCTGGGCGAAAGAATAATTGGTTGGGTCTGTAACTGGCTGAATGTCTCTACCCAGAAGATGTTAATTGCTGAGCTGAGAGCCTCACAGAGGGAGTTTTTTTAAGCAGCCTGGCCAAAAAAAAAAAAAGCCTGAAAAAATGTGAGTTTGTCTTATATCTTTAGTGACCCCTTGTTGGTTCTTAATGGACAATGTTTACACCTCTAAACCCTCTAAAACATTCCATGAAGAGTAATACTGATCACCATTTATTCATTTAACAAATATTTGTTGAGTACCTACTATGTGCCAGATACTGTTGGAGACACTGAGCATGCAGTGGTAAGTAAAACACACCAAACACTTCTGTCCTTATGGACAATAGGTTATATTCTATTGGAGCAAAGTAAGATGAGAATACAGAGTTCACAAGAAAGTAGCATTTGATTAAAGACTTGAAAGAGGTGGGGGAAGGAAGAGAATTTTGAAGCAGGGGAAACAGCACCAGTGCAAAGGCCCTGAGGCAGGAATTGTGAGGTCTTGCAATGTTGAAGGATAGCAAGGAAGCCCATGTGACAGAGTGAGACATAGTAATGTAGTGTTGTGGTCCATGGAGCATATAGCCTGTCCTCTTCTCAGTCATACGTTTGAATTCCCAAATTCCAGTGATACTCGTGAGCTCATAGTCACTTCCATATTCTAAAAACCTAAACTGGCTGTGTTTGTTGCCTATATTTTGTGTTTTGGATATAGACATCAGAAGCTATACATATTGTCCCCAGCAATTTTCTCTGATTATTTTCTTCTCTGTTACTGGGACTTCCCACACTGTTCTTTTTTCTATTTTTTTAAATGCTATTTTCCATGGCAATTAATTTCATATTTATGAAATTTTTTATTACAAAAGTAATATATGCTCATTGTGGAACACTGGATTGTATAGAAATGAAATTATATAAAATGAAATGATCTATACTCTCATCACCCAGAGATAACCATTGTTAATACAAATTTGCTATGTTTCTTTCTAGTCCTTTTTTATGCATATGAATATATTTTTATAGAGTTGAGATCATATAGTATAACATTAAATCATGAGTATTTTCACATGTCATTTAAATTTTGTCAAAAACATTTAAAAATATTTGAATGCATGATAATTTATCATATGTATTTATCATAAATTGTTCAACAGTTTTTTTGGCTGTTCAAATTGTAGTGTGATAAATGTCTTTGCATTCCTGATCAGGAATAAAACATAAAAGAAAATTTATTGAATCAAAGGCTATTAACAATTTTAAGGCTTTTGATGCATACTGCAAAATTATTTTTCAAAAAATTTGTAACAATTTATACTCTACTGTGTTTTGAGGAAGCGATCTAAAAAATTTTTGCTAACCTGCTAAGAGAAAATTTTTTTCTCATTGCTTTATTTATTATCATGTCTAATTACCCTTCTTCATAAAACTATATAACAATATATAGGGTTAATTGACAAATATATGTTTTTTGGTGTTGGTTTTTGATTAATGAATTGTCTATTCAAATTATAATTAACTCAAGAAGAAATAAATCATGTGAATAAGGCCTCTAATATTAAAAGAAATTGAACTTGTACTTATAAACCATCCCACAAAGAAAACACCAGGACTCGTTGGCTTAACTGGTGAGTTCTACCAAATGTTTGAGGAAGAACTAATACTAATTTGAAACAAATCTCTCAAGAAAATTAATGAAAAGGGAATATTTTTTTTTACTTATTCGATGGAGCCAGAATTACCCTGATATAGGACCCAGAAAAATAAATTCCAAGAAAACTACACAAAAATATCCTTCATAAAATACATGTAAAAAAAAAAATACATGTAAAAATTCTTTAAATATTTTTAGCAATAAAATCCACGATATATAAAAAGAATAATGCATCTCAACCAAGTGAGATTTATCCCAGGAATTCAAGGTTCGTTGATCATTGAAATTTGATCAATGTAATTCACAATATTAACATACAAAACAGCAGAAACCATATAAACCAACTTAATAGATACAGAAAGAGCAGTGGACAAAACCTGACATTCAATTATGATTTTTAAAGAAAAAACCTGTCAGCAAACCAGGAATGTTGAGAACTGCCTCAATCTGATCAAGTACATCAATGGAGAAACCATCAGGTAACATCATACTTAATGAAAGAATGCTTTGAATGCTTTCCTGATAGGATTAGAAACAAAACAGGGTACCCATTTTCACCACCTCCTTTTAGCATTGTACTATAGGTTCTGGCCATTGTAATAAGGAAGAAAAAAGAAAAATGAAATCTAGATTGGAACGGAAGAATTAAAGCATCTTTATTAACAGGCAACATGATCATCTATGTAGAAAATACAGTGGAGTCTACAAAATAGCTACTAGAACTTTTAAATGGTTCAGTAAGATTGCAGGATACAAGGTCTATATACCTGGGAAATGAACTAGGGGTGGTGGAAGGGGAGGAGGGCGGGGGGTGGGGGTGAATAGGTGGCGGTCACTGAGGGGGACACTTGACGGGATGAGCACTGGGTGTTATTCTGTATGTTGGTAAATTGAACACCAATAAAAAATTAATTTATTAAATAAATAAATTTGAATTGATCAAAAAAAACAAGGTCTATATACAAACACAACTATTTTTTATAGGTTTTCTTTTTTTTAAGATTTTATTTATTTATTCATGAGAGACAGAGAGAGAGAGAGAGGCAGAAGTCACAGGCAGAGCGAGAAGCAGGCTCCATGCAGGGAGTCTGATGCGGGATTCAATCCCAAGACTCCAGGATCACGCCCTGGGCCGAAGACAGGCGCTAAACCACTGAGCCACCCAGGGATCCCCATTTTTTATAGGTTTTCAATGGAAAATCCAAATTAAGATAAAAAAAACTATTTACCATAGCATCAAAAATATGTAGTATCAATGGATAAATTTGACAAAAAAATGTGAAAGACATAAACACTGAAAGCTACAAAACAACACTAAGGGAAATTAAAGAACACTTAACGAAATACGTATATCATGTTCATGAATCAGACTTAATATTATTAAGCTATCTATTCTTTCCAAAGTAATCTATACATCAAAGCAATATTTATCATGATCCTAGCATGCTTTTTTTGTAGAAATTGACTAGCTGATTCTAAAATATATGTGAAGGGCAGCCCCAGTGGCTCAGCGGTTTAGCACCACCTTCAGCCCAGGGCCTGATCCTGAAGACCTGGGATCAAGTCCCACGCCAGGCTCCCTGCATGGAGCCTGCTTCTCCCTCTGCCTGTGTCTCTGCCTCTCTCTCTCTCTGTGTGTGTGTGTCTCTCATGAATAAATAAATAAAATCTTTAAAAAATAAAACAAAATATATGTGAAAATTCAAAGGATTAAAACAGTCAAATGAATTTTGAAAACAATGCACAAAATTAGAAGACTTAAACCACCTGATTTTTAATACTAATTATAAAGCAACAGTAATCAAGACTGTGGTATTGGTGCAAAGATGGATATACATACAGGTCAATGGGACAGAATAGAGTCCAGAAATAGACCCACACATTTATGGTGAAATGATTTTGAATAAAGATGCCGAGGCAATTAATGGAAAGGATAATGTCTTCCACAAATGAGGAATCAATTTGCAAAAAAAAAACACCAAAAAACAAAAACAAAACCCTTCATATTCAGCTCATACCACACAAAAATAATTAACTTGAAATGGATTTTAAACCTAAATATAAGAATAAACATTATAAAAATTCTAGAATAAAATATAGGAGAGATCATAGTGACCCTAGGTTTGGCAAAGATACCTTAAATAGGACACAAAAAGCACAAACTATAAAAAAATTAAAAATGAATAACATGAACTTCCTCAAAATTATTATTATGTTTAACTTCCTCAAAATTAAAGCTCTTGTTCTTCAAAAGATACCAGTATTAAAATGAAAAGGCAAGCCATAGGCTGAAAAAGAAACACGTGCAGAAATTATATCCAACAGAAGATTTGTATTTAGAATAAATATATAAAGAACTCTTGAAGCTTAATAACCAGACAACGCAAAAAAATGGGCAAAAGATTTGAACAGATACTTCACTAAAGATGATATAGAGATGGCAAATAAGTATACACAAATATATTCAACAGTGTTAGTAATTACGGGAATGCAAACTAAAACCACAATGAGATAAACTATACCTTAACAGAATGGCTAAAATGGCCATGTTGGTGAGGATGTGGAGCAGTTGGAATTCACATAAACTGCTGGTGAGAATGTTTAAAAACCTAAGTATATGTCTACCATATGACCCAGCCATTCTACACCTAGATGGTGACTCAAGAGAAAAAAAGCATATGTCTACATAAAGACCTGTACATGAATGTTCTTGGCTACTTTGTTTATGATAGCCCAAAACTAGAAACAACTCAAATCCCAACACCAGGCAAATGGATACATAAATTGTGGTATATCCATATAATGAAATATTATAAAAGGAACAAGCTACTGACATACACATGAACATGAACGAATTTCAAAATAATTATGATGAGGGAAAGAATCCAGACCCAAAAGAATATATCTGATAGGACTCCATTTTAATGAAATTCTGGAAGACACAAACTGAAAATTTTGAAAGATTAATGATTATATGGGGCCAGAAAATTTGGAGAATGACTTAGAGACACAAGAGGGGGATCCCTGGGTGGCTCAGTGGTTTAGCACCTGCCCTCAGCCCAGGGCGTGATCCTGGAGTCCCGGGATCCAGTTCCGCATCGGGCTTCCTGCATGGAACCTGCTTCTCCCTCTGCCTGTATCTCTGCCTCTCTATCTCTCTCTCTCTCTCTCCGCCTCTCATGAATAAATAATAAAATCTTAAAAAAAAAAAAAAAGACACCCAAGAAAACTTTTGAGAGCAATGCATAAGTTCATTATCTTGATTATGGTGATGGTTTCATGGAAGCACATGTATGTGACAATTCATTAAGTTGTTCATCCTTGAGCACTGGGTGTTATTCTGTATGTTGGCAAATTGAACACCAATAAAAAATAAATTTATTATTTAAAAAACAGTTGTTCAGGGATCCCTGGGTGGCACAGCGGTTTGGAGCCTGCCTTTGGCCCAGGGCGCGATCCTGGAGACCCGGGATCAAATCCCACATCGGGCTCCCGGCTCCCGGTGCATGGAGCCTGCTTCTCCCTCTGCCTGTGTCTCTGCCTCTCTCTCTCTCTCTCTCTCTCTGTGTGTGTGTGTGTGTGTGTGTGTGTGTGTGTGACTATCATAAATAAATAAAATAAAAAATAAAAAAAGAATCTGTTTAAAAAAAAACAGTTGTTCATCCTTAATATGTGCTTTAGGTTGTACCTCAATAAAACTCAAATACTGGGGAGACTGTATTACTCAAAAACGTGAATATCATAAAACACAAAGAGGCTGTAAAAATGCTCTGGACTATCACTATTGAATAGAACACTCTTGAAGCAAGCACATGTTCTGTATCTGTACTGTGTAGCACAGTAGTCAGAAGCTACTATGGCTATTGAATACTTGAGATGTGGCTAGTGCAACCGAGGAACTAGATTTTTAATTTTTTTAAAGATTTATTTATTTATTTGAGAGAGAGCACGCACATGCTTGTGGTGTGGGGGAAGCACAGGGACAAGCAGACATGGAGCCTTTACAGGGACTCAATCTCATGACCCCAAAATCATGAATCAGACACGCAACTGACTAAGCCACCTAATAAATTAGGTCCCCCTAATTTTATTTTAACCCATTTTGACTTAAATGGCCACATTAGACAACATGGTTCTAGATTTAAAAAGGCTAAGCATAAATGAAAACAATATAATCTCTGATCCTATACTGGATCCTATAGTGGAGGAGTAAAAACACTATGGAGAACATTATTAGATCAACTGATAAGACTAGAATATGGATGGAAGATTAAAGTATCATATCAGTGTAAATTTATGAATTTTATAACTACACTGTGGTTTTATAAGAGAATATATGAGAATATACCTCCTCTTAAAAGCACACACTAAGGAAAAAGGACCATGATGTATGTAACTTATCTCAAATATTTCAGAGAGATGAGCAAATGATAAAGCAAATGGAGTAAAATGGTAACAATAGGTGCATCTGGAGCACCTGGGTGGCTCAGTGGTTGAGCATCTGCCTTCAGCTCAGGTGGTGATCCCGGGGTCCTGGGATCAAATCCCACATCAGGCTCCCTGCAAGGAGCCTGCTTCTCCCTCTGCCTATGTCTCTGCCTCTCTCTCTCTGTCTCTTGTGAATAAATAAATAAAATCTTAAAAAAGAAAAAAAAAAACAACAAACAAACAAAAAAAGGTGAATCTGGGTAGAGAGTATACAGGTGTTTCTTAAAACTATATATTTGTATTTGTATTTTTTTTTAAAGATTGTATTTATTTATTCATGAGAGACACAGAGAGAGAGAGGCAGAGACACAGACAGAGGGAGAAGCAGGATCCATGCAGTGAGCCTGATGTGGGACTCGATCCTGGAACTGCAGGATCAAGCCCTGGGCTGAAGGCAGGCACCAAACCGCTGAGCCACCCAGGGATCCCCCGTACTTTTATTTTTGCAATTTTTTGTAAATCTGAAATTGCTTCCAAATAAAAAGCTTTAAAAATACCTTATATGTGATTATGGTATTGCAGTTATATTTTTTAAAGACTTCCAGTCTTTTGGAGTGCCTGGCTGGCTTAGTTGGTGGAGCATATGACTTTTGATCTCAGGATCTGAGTTTGAGCCCCACACTGGCTGTAGAGATTACTTAAAAATAAAATGTTAAAAAAAAAAAAAGAGTTCCAGTCTTTTTTTTTTAAGATTTTATTTATTCATTCATGAAAGGCATGTGGAGAGAGGCAGAGACACAGGCAGAGAGAGAAGCAGGCTCCATGCAGGGAGCCTGATGAGGGACCCAATCCCAGATCCCAGGATCACACCCTGAGCCAAAGGCAGATGCTCAACTGCTGAACCCCCAGACATCCGTCCTGGAGTTCCAATCTTTTAAGGATACATTATGAAATATCTATGGACAAAATGATATAACATCTGGGGTTTGTTTCAGTGTAACATGGAATCTTATTATGGAAGAAGAAACAGATTGATTCTCTTAAATCTGAATGATACATATATGAGTTTTTATACTCTTCTGTCAATTTTTGTGTGCATTTAACATTTCTACAACTTTAAATTGGGAAGAATTGGCATCTACTCAATATTTTTCTTTCTAAGGATATTGTGTGCCTTTCTCTTATTCATTTTGTTTCCTATGGTACAGACTAGGAAAGCTCATTTATACCAAATTCTTCATTAATGAAAATGATATCTGTAGGTCGCATGTTCCTTAATAGAATAAAAATCCTCATCACAACAAAAATTTTTCTTTTATGACCCCATCAGTGGCCATCTATTTCAAACAATTTTAAACAGTGTATCAAATCCCATGATAGCAAAAAATTTTGATCAGACCAGACCCTTCAAAAGAAGTCACTTTCCATATCTAAAAATGCTTATACTAAAACCCCATTATAAAAAATTCACTCTAACCTTTTTTTCCATGACATTTTGGTTTAAATGAATGTGTTCCTAGAGATCACATTCTCTGACTGTGAAGCCCCAAGAAAATCTAAGTGAAGATGAGTCCAGTGAAGTAATGAGAGCAGTACATGCACTCAGAATATTTACTCCATTCACTCCTTTTTCCCAGGATCTGACTTTGGTCCTATTGTTTGGTTCAGTGTCTGAGGGATTTAAGTGTTTGAAGTTAGACTTTGGGAAAATTTTATTGATTTAATTGCATAAATTCCATAAAACATTGAAGTAAGCTCTCCCCAGCCTGTGATACAACAAACAAATGCTCAATCACACTCTTATTTTAGTGGCTCTTACATGAACCCGGCCACGAAAATCATCTTCACAACTTCATTTGCTGCATAAACATTTTGTAATATGTTGAGAAAAGTTCTCACCGGGGGACCATATCCCTAAACATGGAAATCACAGCATTGAGAGATCCTTTCATAGCAGGAGTGTTTGAAATTACAGGAATGGTTTAAGAAAAATTAAAACTGAAAATCCCTTGGTCTTCCTATGTTAGACTTGTTTTGTTTATCATTATTATGATTTTTACTTTCTTTCCAGAGATAGACTACTGTGCCTCGCCTAATCAAGGATGTCAGCAGGAGTGTGTTAACACAGATGACTCCTATTCCTGTCGCTGCCTAAAAGGTTTTACCCTGAATCCAGATAAGAAAACCTGCAGAAGTAAGTCACACTGGGTGTAGGACAGGGGGCTTGTTCCCATAATGCCCTGCTAATTTTCCTTGTCCTTGCCAATCTTAGGCAGGTATACTTGTACTCAGCATTTGTTTACTAACACTATTCTGCCCTTTATTTTATCTTTTGTCACTCCTGATTCTGTGATGAGGATGATTTTTAAAGATTGAATAGACTGGGTCCGCCAACAGGATTAACTGAGCAAAGTCAAAACCCAAGCTTAAGCTCCAACCTGTGTGAAATGAGGGCACACCCTCCCTCCTCTTCAGCCCCGCAACACGTATTTTCACTTCTGAGAAAGAACAGTCCAGACCCGGTGACAGGAGGTAAAAGGAGTTGGTTTCTTCCAATTATAGCAGATGAGATACTTGATGGGTGCCAGGCAGGGGAAATTGCTGCTCCATCCTGTTTGACATAAGGAAGAAAAAATTACAACTCTGGAGTATCCCTACAGCATTCAAGAGGTACATGGTGTCAACAGGATGAAATGAATGATGTGACTCAAATGCCTGTTGGCTGGCACATCAAGGGAGATGTAGAGCATGGACCCCCAATGGGATCTCTTTAAACCAGACTGTCCCTGAGAAATCACTAGAGTGGAAGGTCTGCAAGAACAGAGATTCTTCTCTTTTTCTCACTCTTGAATCCTCAGCACCCCATGGGCTTGGCAAATAGAGGTGCAACCCAAGACTTATTGAATGAATGATTGAGTGAATGAGCAAACAGATCTCTCTGAGATTTATCATCCTGGAGAAACTGCACCTATTATTTGAGTTACTCAATCTCGTTAGAAAGATGGCCCTTTTAAGGCATGCAGATTATGGACTTTTTAAAAAAGTATTTCTGTAGTTAGTTGACACACACACAGAATTGTTTGTGTTCTCCTGGCAGTCTCATTTACAGAACTTTCTGGAGCCCCATTTAGGGGTGTATGTTCTCATGTACTTCTTCATGTGCCTCTTCCTGGTGATATGTACAGCAGGGCTCTGCATCACAGGCAGGACTGAATTTTCAAAAGTTTGTGTATTTCTTTTGAAAAAGCACTATGGGCTATATCACTGAATCCAGAAAAGTCACATTCTGCTCCCAGCACATATGGACTCACCCACTCACTCTAATAAGTGTTAGACCTCGTACAGTGGTAGATGGTTGCAGAGGCCATGTTTTGAAACCAGGCCTCTCTTATAAAAGATAATGCCTCTGGCCTCACCTAGATATGAACCCTGGAAACATTTGAGCATTAAATAGAAATTTTAACTGAGAGGATTCAGAATGTGAAAACAATTAGGTGGAATATTTTCCATTAGACCACACATGTATATACTATGGTAAAGGGCCAACTTTCCTGGCTTGACCACTCCTTTCTGCTATATGCACCTTTTTCTAGGCTTAAGTGTGTTAGTGGCTGACTATACCCAAGGAAAATCATTCACAGGTGGACTTACTTGTAGACCAAAAAGCTCTTAGTAGGGGATAATTAGATGTGGTTCAAATCAGACACACATTGTGGTTGCAAGCTCCATGTATGTTACTGATGGAGGGAAAAGGGAACAGGTTGGGCATATGGCCATCAGTGCAGGAGAATTTGCTTAAAGCTCTTCATCTCTTTTTCATTTATGTATGTACATATGTATGTATGTATGTATGTATGTATTAGAGAGAGAGTACGAGTGGGAGGGGCAGAGGGGGAAGGAGAGAGAATCTCAAGCAGACTCTGCACTGAGCTGGAAATCCAACCCGAGGCTGGATCTCACAACCCTGAGACTGTGACCTGAGCTGAAACCAAGAGTTGGCTGCTTAGCTGACTACACCACTCAGGTGCCCCTGAAGCTCTTCATCTCTTTCCAGTCATCTAGGATTCCTTCAACCTCTCCCACTCCCTCACACCCTGCCTGGACAGGGACTTGGAGTAAGAGAAGAGTCCAGGGTGGTGGATACATGCATTGTTATCAAGGGAGAAGGGAGGTCGAGAACAGAAGAGTGAGTGGAGAGGAGGTGACCATGGGGAGTAGCTTGACCACCGCAAATGAGCCCACAGATGAGCCTGTTTGTAGGCTGTGCCTCAGTCCAGAGTCCCTAATATTCATCCACATATGTTTAGTGATTATAGCTTCATTTCCTCGTTAGCCAAGTGTCCTACTTTTCCACCCAAGAAAAATGGAATTTGTTTCTAAAACCCAGTGTCTTCATCAGCCCTTCTCCCAACCTCCTGCCTCATTGTTACATTTTCCATTGTCTGTGCAAACCCAGCCCCAGACTCCTGAAGTCAGCCTCTTAGAGCTGCCCCTGACTTAATGTCTGTGCTCTGTCTGTTACGGCAGACAGCTGTTAATGCCAGTGAGTGTTCCTGTCTTTCTGGAGCATTACGTGGAAGAGGGAAGCAAGAAATTAGATTTAAACCTGGAGTCTGTTATTAGGAGTTTCAAGATCTTGAGAGCATTACGGGCCTCAAGTTCAGGGTACAGCCATTTAGATTTAATAGATGGTGGATGGATGTGGGTGATTTTCAAATGTAATAAATCTATTTTTCAAAGGAATTTCATGTTATCCAATTAAGGTAGGTAGGCAACAAAGTTCAAGGCAGAATTCTACTGAAGAAAAGTCTCTTGGCCAGGATTTGTTCTTCCTCCTCATCTGGACATAATTTCTTTTTCTGGAAAGTACTGTCATCATTTTAAAGCATAAATTATTAAGGCGATGGTGCAAAGCATAGAAACCAAGACCGGCCTGGCGGTTGAAGTGGGGCCTGAGGGTGGAATCGTATATGGGTGTGACCTGTGTGCTGGACTCCAGGATTGCTCATGCTGGCACTGTAGCTGGTGCTTCCCGGAGTGGGAGACATCCTCCTCTAAAGAGCTGGGGTGATGTCCATAGCTTGGCCTGAGCTGCAGATGTGAGGGCTGGTCTTAGCAGTGTCACTCATATCGACCCTATGACCTTGAATGGGCTGCTTTCCTTCCTTGAACGTGGATTTACTGAGCCAAGGAACATGACATCCTGCTTTAACATTTGGTAACCTGTCCAATTTTTCTGAAATGTGCTATCTGTGCCACTCCATTGGCATTATAATTCACTGTCTGGGGTCACTAATCTTTGATGTTTTTATGTTGTACCATCTCAGTGAAGTCTCCAGGTTTCTTATGAGTTGGCAGTCAGAAGCTCTGTTTAAAATTTGTTCTCTGGGTACTCCTGGGTGGCTCAGCGCTTGAGCATCTGCCTTTGGCTCAGGGCATGGTCCTGGGATTGAGTCCTGCACTGGGCTCCCCACTGGGAGCCTGCTTCTCCCACTGCCTATGTCTCTGCCTCTTTCATGAATAAATAAATAAAATACTTTTTAAAAATAAAGTTAAATAGAAGTTGTTGTCTGACAGTTCTTCCATCTGACCTCACATGGGGCTCACTGGATACTCTGGGCTTCACCAGATAAAGCCACCAGCCAGCCTGGCCCACATGTGGCACTTCAGTTAGTGAGGAGACTGAACCAGGTATGGGGCACCTAGTACATACTTAATGAATACCAATTAAGTAATACACAGGGGAAGAAATGTAACACAAGCACGTAAAGAAGGTCTAGATCTACGGTTAAACCTTTGTGATAAGGAACCATTTGGAGGAGAGTCAGTATTGAATTGCTGTTTGCCAGGTAGCTGAGTGATGACAGCTTTAAGAATCTAAATGTTGGATCCCTGGGTGGCTCAGCGGTTTAACGCCTGCCTTCAGCCCAGGGCGTGATCCTGGAGCCCCAGGATCGAGTACCACATCAGGCTCCCTGCATGGAGCCTGCTTCTCCCTCTGCCTGTGTCTCTGTGTCTCATGAGTAAGTAAATAAAATCTAAAAAAAAAAAAAAAAAGAATCTAAATGTTTTTCAGTCTAATTATTTTGTATGTAAATCTTTTTTAAAGATAACACTGATGGGGGCACCTGGGTGGCTTAGACAGTTAGGTGTCCACTCCTGATTTCAGCTCAGATCAGGTCATGATCTCTCAGCTCCAAAAGGAGTCTGCTTGAGATTCTCTTCCTCTCCCTCTGCCCCTCCCTGCACTTGTGCGCTCCTTGTTGTGATGCTGCTCCCACCTACTGGCAGGAACCCAGCTTGGATGGGGGTGAATGTCTACATAGCACACAACTGCCACAACCAGGGACAGCCTCAGATGTGTCTTCTCCAATTTCTTGATATTATGGAGGATGTCTTGATCTGACTCAGAGGAGGATTAACCATTTGGACCCTTCTTAATGTAACTGCCATGTCCTGCTTCTCCTAGATAGCTGGATATTTTGCAAGATCAGCTTTTGCTGGCTCTGCTAGCATCAGACAGCTGTCTGATGTCATTGTCAGATATCACTGCAGACATGGTTCCTTCCATTTTTTGAGTCCTAGTGATTAGGTTAACCAGAAGAAAAGACTCATTGGCTTTTCTCAGTGTTTCTATTTTCCTTGGGAAAGGATGGGCTGGAAACTGTGGTCCTCAACCCATTTCTCCAGCTTTTGGCCATCAAAGGGGGAAAAGACTCAAACTGGAAGAACCCAGACTTCCAGTCTCAGATTCTCCTTCAAACCAGCTCCCAGAGAGCAGGAGCTGTCTTCCCTGTCCTATAGAGCAACTTATTTACTGAATATTTGTCATGAGGGGCTGACCTCACAGCCCTGGAAGAAACCCAGAGACTGCAGGGATGGTCTGCTCTTTCTCCTCTTAGGGATCAACTACTGTGCATTGAACAAACCGGGCTGTGAGCATGAATGCATCAACATAGAGGATGGCTACTACTGCCGCTGCCGCCAGGGCTACACCCTGGACCCCAATGGCAAGACTTGCAGCAGTGAGTGTGCTGGGCCCAGGGGGATGGTTTGGATGGGAGGGTGTGCTTCACACAAAGGTCCCAGGGCTCACTTCTGAAACTGCTGGGTTTCCTGTGGGCCTGATGGCCTGACAGGCTTACTCTTCCTTATTTCAGTTTCATCATCCATAAAGTGGGACTATCCAAGCTACCTAACTCAGAGATTGGGTTGGGAGGATTAAAAAGAATCAATAAGGCACTTTAAAAATACAGGTAAATATTAATAAGCACTCAGTAAATATTAGCTAATGTTGTTCTTTGCTGTCAAGAGCACTGATTAAGGCAGACCTGCTGGAATCTAAAATCCAAGCATCACCACCTACTAGACATGTGGCCCTGGTCGAGGTACTTAACTTTGCCAAGCTTGGATTTTTCCCAGCTGTTTAAAAAAGTGGCAATAATAGCAGTATTGATGTGCTAGAGTTTTTAAGGGGAATGAGCAGGACCATTACAGTCTCTTAGCCTGGGCCTGGCACAAGGAAAACACAATGAAAGATAATCATTCATTATGACCATGGAGCCTGGGAGAGTGACCAGCGGCTGCAGGCTGGAACAAGAGGCCAAAGGAGACAGACCTCAGAAAGTATGTGCGCTGCCATAGAGCTCTGTCTGGGGGCAGAGCTGGGAAATATGGGACTTTTTGTGAAGCCTTTCTTAATTTTCTTGTGTAAGAGGCACAACAAATCTCCATTTGGTGATGTAAATGTACGGAAACCCGCAGGCTTTGCCAGCTGGACGGCTCTGTCATGTTTTATGAGGCACAGTCTCCACTGGTCCAGGCCAGCGGGTGTGGGGGCACATGAGCACTGCGGTGACCCCAGTCTGCTATGAGAGGGGCTCCGTGACATGACCAGCAGAAAAGGGGCCCTTTGTGCGGCTTCCCACCCGGCAGGCCACACATCTGCTCCAGCTTTGGGGACAGAGATAGATTGTGAATGAGAACAGTGCAGCTGTTGAGCATTTGGACCTCAAACTGCCAGAAGGGGAAGTTTCACAGATGTAGTATTAGGTACAGAGCAATCCTCAGGAAGACTTATGCCCCTTCGGTCTTTAGAGAGAGCAAAGTGTGTCAATTAGGCTTTCTAAGGACTGATCTCGGTGTTCAAAGAACTTTTGAACCAGACAGTGTGGCTATGTACTTGTGTGTGGAAGTCTCTGAGGCCTAAGAGAAACCAATGGGGAGCAGAAGGTGTTCCATTCAACAAGGAGACATAAAGATGGATCTGGGTACACACACTGCCGTCTTCCGAGAGTGTGGGGTCTGCCAGCTGGCAGCCTTGGCAAGTGTCCCAGGACAGGCTGGGCATAACCTGATAGAGCCACCTAGAGCCCTAGGGGCCCTGGCCTGCTCCTCTCTACCTGCATGCCTTGGGGGAGCCTAGAAGGACTCAGAAAGGGGCAAGAAGAGATTAGGCCATAGTGTCTCTCTGGGATCAAATAAGAAAGCGAAACCCCTGGGTGGCTCAGTGGTTGGGCATCTGCCCTCAGCTCAGGTCATGATCCCGGGGTCCAGGGGTCGAGTCCCACATCCGGCTCCCTGCAGGAAGCCTGCTTCTCCCTCATCGTGTGTCTCGTGCATAAATAAGTAAAAATCTTAAGAAGAAAGAAAGAAATGAAAAAAAGAAAAGAAAAGAAAGAAAAAGACCACTTAGCTTCCAGAAAGTATAAACCAAGCCATTTCTTCCTAGGAGCTCCCAGAGAAGGCCATGGTGTCCTGTTCTCCTCAAGTACTCAGGGAGACCCAGGCCATAATGACAGCAGACCTTTATGAGGTGCACATTCTGTGAGGCTGTGGTAAGCACTTGCCAGGCACTCACTCACTGTATCCTCACAGTAGCCTTATGAGGCATCTACAGTCTTATCCCCATTTAAAGAGAGGGAAACTGTGGCACAAAAAGATTAAGTAACTTTCCTGGCATCACATCACTGGTTAATGATGGAACCAAGATGTGAATATGAGCTTCTGACTCCTGAGATCCTGCAAGAGTAGGCACATCCACCAGTGGAATGTTCCAGAAGGCCCTTTGGGAGAGAAGCCTGCTTAATGGCCCAGCACAAGGCCTTCAATGTCTCTCCAGTCCCTGGGTGTGCATTTTATCCATCAAGGAAATCTGGGAGGCAGCATGGAGGGCTGTCTGTGGGAGCCATTCACCACAGCTGTGTATTCACTGTCCGCCAGTGCTCACTGCCCAGGGGAGCCAGCTGTGCCACGCTTGGGTGCCAGGATGAGCCACACATGCAGGCTGTGGCTTTGGTTTGTTTTCTGAATCTGGGTGTCCTGAGTATGGGGGGGTGAAAACACTTTTTCTGTGTCATTTTCAGAGAAAAATGAAACTAGACAATGAATTCTTTCCCAGGGATACTTAATAAGCATCCACTCAGCGATCACTGCGCCAGCTACAGGTTTGAGGGCCTTCCGGTATCAACTTCTCTCCTCCTCACCACATTCCTCTAAGAAAGCAACCATCAGTCCCCATTTCTCAGGTCAGGAAAGGATGGCCCAGAGGCCAAGGGAATGCCTGGTATTTCCTAGCTAGGAAGCAGTACAGGCGGAATTTGAGCCTAACTGGGTTGATGCCACAACCCTCATCATTCTTGAGTACCACTCCGCAGCTGTGTGGCTTTGGGCAAGCCACTGGACCTTCCTGAGCCCCATTTTCCTCCCTGAGATGGGCTCACACCTGCCTTGAGGATTGTAGATTAGGGTGCCACGGCCCTGGCATAAAGTGCTGCTGTCACTAACACCAACAAAGGACTTGTAGGCGCCTTACTCTTCAGACACAGAAATGGGAAGAAGGGGTGCCTGGGTGGCTCAGCAGTTGAGCATCTGCTTTTGGCTCAGATCATGATCCCAGGATCCTGGGATCAAGTCCAATCCTGCACTGGGCTCTCCGCTCAGTGGGCGGCCTGCTCCTCCCTCTCCCTCTGCTCCTTCCGGTCTACTCATGCTTTCTCTCTCAAACAAATAAAATCTTTAAAAAAAATTTTTTTTAAATAAGAAAATAACTGTGAAGAACAAACAAACAAGGCTGATTTCCCAGAGGCCAGCCACCAGGGGTAGGACCAAACCTTCCAGCCCTGCTCTTCCTGATGCTCATGAATAAAGGGCTCCTATGGGATCCACCTCGGGCCCCGGGGCAGGGAGGGTATTTCTTTCTAGTGCCCCACTGTCTGTGAGGCTTGACAGGTTTCTCTGTGCTTTCCTGTGTGGCAAACGTAGGGGTGGATCACTGCGCGGAGCAGGACCATGGCTGTGAGCAGCTGTGCCTGAACACTGAGGATTCTTACGTCTGCCAGTGCTCGGAAGGCTTCCTTATCAACGACGACCTCAAGACCTGCTCCAGTAAGCCCCCTTCCCTGCCTTTCCTGTCGGGGAGGTCTGCCACAGGGGGAAACATGAGCACTGCCTTGGGGGAAGCAGGGGTGGCTCATGGTCCTCTCGCCCCTCTGACTTTTCTGTGCCTCCCAGTTGGGGGGGGGGTGGGAGTGTCCTCTGGGGACTGCATGTTCTGTAGGGGTGGGGGAGCAGGCTGCGTGACTTTGTGGGGGCAAGGGGTGTAGATAGACAAGACTGTGTCTACCTACTGGGTTCCCAGCGGCAGCACCCGGGAGGCTTACTGACCAAGTCTCCCACTGCCTGGTTTCGCAGGGGCGGATTATTGCTTGCTGAGCAACCATGGTTGCGAATACTCCTGCGTCAACACTGACCGATCCTTTGTTTGTGGGTGTCCCAAGGGATACGTGCTCCGCAGTGACGGGAAGACCTGTGCCAGTGAGTGTTCCGGGTGCAGCGACAAGCAGGACTGACAGGGGCCGTGTGCGGGTGGAGGATGCCGCAGGCGGGGTTCACTGGGCCATCAAGGAGGCCTCCTTGATACCCACTCTTGAGCCCCGGTGCCCTTCCCCTGCCCCGCAGCTTCCTTCCTCTACTCCCCCAGACAGCGTTTTCCTATTTCTGTAGTGTGCCTTGGGCTCATGTGGAAGCTGGACAGAGCCTTATTTCTTGCCTTTCTCTTCCCTACCCCTACTCTGGCGGAATGGGGTAGCCAGCCGGCGATGCCCAATAACACAATGCAGACCAGTCTGTGGGTGCTGACTTCTTGCCAGTACTGTGCCAAGTGCATGCAACCTCGAGTTCTAGCAGTACTCTGGGCTCCCCAATTTGTGGTGAAACTGCAGTTCAGATTAAGTAAGGAGCCTGAGTCACCCTTGTTAAAGGGATGGGTTCAAGCTCTGGTCTATGGGAGTCCAAAGTCAGTCTTGGGAAAGGAGGAGGCTTCTGAGAAGCCTTCCATCCCCCGCCCCTCTTTGCCTCATGATCTGGCCGCAGATGGAGAGGTTGACAGTGATGCTCCCTGGGTACATATATCCTTGCAGCTGGCCCCAACTCCTGGGTCCATTCATTAAAAACAAAACCAAAAAAAAAAAAAAAAAAAAAGGCCCCTCTAGCTCCCTTTCTCCTCAAGAATGTTGTGTTTCTGCTCTGCAATCTCAGTGGACTAAAGTAAATACTTTAAAAATAGTCGTTTTGACAGAAGGAGTCAGAAATGGAGGGAAAAGACTATAATTTTCCTTCCTCATCCTCCTGGTCTTTCTGGTTCTGAGGCTAACCACCCTGACTACTGATACAATCGTGGCCACAACCTAAATTATCCACCTTTGAATGCTATCCATGGTCACGGGGTGAGCTGATGCACAGCTGGGTGGGCCCCTCTTTGCAGACCATAATGTCTACAAATGGACAAGAATGTCTTCCTTATCCCAGATGGATTCCAGAGGCTTGGCAAACGGCTTCTCCACCTCTGGCCGCTCCTGGCCACCCACCGCCCCTGCCCCTGCCCCTGCCCTTGCCCCTGCTCCTGCCCTTGTCCCTGCGCCTGCCTCTGCTGGGCACACCCCCGGGAGGACGAGTGCACTGGGTCTAGGATGAGGCCGGGTGCCTGGAGTTGCATCTACATGTGACTGATGCCAGAGTCAGACGTGTAGCTTTTTATTAGTTTGCTTTAATTTTCCGTCATCTTAGATATTCATGACCTTCTTTTGTCCTCCCCCCTTACTGCAATCCTCAAGAGCAGACTATAAGCTGGCTGCGGGACTTCCAAGAAATTCTCACAGCCTTTCCCAACAAACGCTCTTCCTTTTCCTTACCATCACACGGCCCTCAGGTCCATATGGGTCATGCCACTGATGCTTTTTAATGTTGCACATCTCCCCGGTTAAAGTGCAATGCCATCAGAAGTGAATTTTGATGTGTACATATTTATATATGGCTGTGACTATATGAAAACTTCTGAGATGATCACATAGGATAAGTATAACCTTTCCTCTGGGAATTGTATCACCTAAGAGACTGATTTTACCCGCTGGCTAATAATACATAGGCGTTGAATTGTTCCCCAAATTAAAGGCTGTCTGTCTGCCCTGGGGTGATTCAGTCTGGCTGCTCTGTCCAGTAATAATGGGCTTTGTTTTCTGTGTGGCCATGGCTAACTGGGGGCTATGTTTCCCAGCTCTATGCCAGATGACAAAGAGCTGGACAACATGACTCCAACCTTTTGGAAAAGCTGGCTGGGCAGTAGGGGGGTGAGAGCCCCTGCTAGGGGCCAGCCAAGCCAGCTCAGTTTGTAAGAGTATCTTTCATCCTTCAGAAAGGCAGCCTCCCTTTAGAGCCTTGGTAGTAGATACTGTGGATAATACTTGAGTCACTTTCCAGAAGGTTCTCTGAAGCATAGAGAGCAGACCAGGTTCCTAGTGCCCTGGAACTAAGTGAGCATTGTTACCTCCACACACCTGCAGGCACCCTGGGCTCTCCAGCCTCTGGGGTGAAGCCCATCCTCCCTTCTTGTCATTGGCCGGGAAGCTGTGATCGTAGATTCCTCCTTGAAGCCTTCCATGTATTGGGCGGTTGATGCACGGACTAGGGGCTGAGGTAGGGAGTGGCAGGGGGTAGTCTCTTCCATGAGCTGAAGCTGAGAGGCCTCCTCCCCTCTCTAGCTCCTGGTGATTTCCCTGAGGTAGACCTTTTGCAATGGTGTCCCAACATCATTGTGGAAAGACCCCACAGGCTAGATGTGCATGGAGTGCACCGCCCACTGGTCTGCCAGCTCCTATGGAGCCTGCGTCTTGTTTGGAGCCTGAGTTCCCCCAGGCCTGGCCCATAGGAGATGCTCACCAAAGTTCATTGAGTGAGACAGTGAATGGTCAGAGACCACATGTCTTTTTATCCTACAGCACCTGGCACAGGCTGCATTGCCTGCTCATCATTCTTTGGTGGCTCTCCCCTGTCTCCCAAAATAAATGTCCTGTTTCATTTCTCAATTTGGCAATGTCAGAGAACCCCTTCCTCCACCTTTTGAGCCCCACCCCACGTGTTCCAGATCGTCAAGAGGGTGAGACCTGTGGTTCTTTGAGCAGCCACTGTACCTGCAGCCTGTCCTTTCTCCACTTAGCACAGCCTTCCCTTCTCAGCCTTGCTCCTGCAAACCCAGCCTGTAGACAACATTCCCCACAGAGAAGTTCCTGCTGCCAGCCCACTGGGAGCCCCTCCCCTGCCCTCTCACCCTGTAGTTGGTACTCTTTGCACATATCTGAGAAATAATGTGGCAGAGTGGGAATAACACTGAACTAAGAACCCAAACACTAGGTTAAATCTTGTTTCCACCTTGGGTAAGAGAATTGACTCTTTCTGGATCTCATTGCTCAACTGCCAACTTGGAATGATTATTTCTGCCTCTCTCTCAGGGTTGCCAAGTGGCACAGGGAAAGACAAAAGTTGAAGTGCTTTGGGAACTTGTAAATTGCCATTGACCCCAAAGGTACTCTTGCTGGGGTCTTACCTCCCCCCATGAGACTGCCCTGGATTGAGGAGAAGGCTGGGGTAGCAGCTTGTCTTGCCGCCTGAAGACCTACCTCCGAGGGCTGGGCCTGCTTCTGTTGGAGGAGCCCTAGAGATGGGCCACCCTGGGAGAGGTCAGACTCATGAGCCCCAAAGGCTGCTGTCAGACTCTGGCAAGGGGAAGGTGCTGACAGGGATCTGGGCCACAAGCCACAGAGCCCTGGAAATCCTAGTCCAGCCACCACAGGCGAGTCTGTGGAGGCCTGTTGGCACCCCCTCTCCCCTAGCTTGACTTTGAAAGGCAGAAAGCAGCCCTGAGTAAGGCAAATGGAGTATTGTAATCTACTCAGGCTGCCATAACGAAATACCATGGGTTGGGTGGCTTAAACAACAGCAGTTTATTTTCTTATAGTTGGAGAAGCTGGAAGTCCAAGATCAAGGTGCCAGCATGGTCATGTCCTGAGGAGAACCCTCTTCTTGGCTTGCAGATGGCTGCCTTCTTGCTGTGCCTTCACATGGCAGGTGGGGGGTGAGTGGGGGGTGAGGCTATGTTAAGAATAAGCTCCAAGAACACAAATCCCATCATGGGGTCCCTACCTCATCTAAACTTAATGACCTCCCAAGGACCCCACCTCCAAATACCACCACACTGAGGGGTAGGGCTCCCAAGTATGAATCTTGTAGGGGGAGGGGGCCATAATTCAGTCCATAGCAGGGAGTGAGGGGAGAAGACCACCTTCACCCTCTGTATATTCACATTATAGGAACAGAAGGAAGCCTCGAGATCTTGCATCTCTTTTGTGGAAAACAAGCACAAGAAGGAAACTGGTGTCTCCAGGCTGGCCCTGATGGTCAGGGGCAGAGGCAGGACCAGAACCCAGTCCCCTGATTCAGGACCTCTTGCCCAGAGTGAGATACTCTCTAAAAGCATGTCTCAGCTTAGCTAGGTTTTGGTTTGTCTGAGCAAAAACCATTAGAGAGTTAGCAACTGATTGGCTGTTCCTAGTTTTATTATAAGAAACACCCAAAAATGGTTAATCGTCTCCATTGGCCCTCATTCCCCTCTTGGCAAGCTACCGCAGCTTTTCCCTCTGGGGTCGATTTGGTTTTAACATCCTCCTATGTGGAGCCACAAACACAGGATGGCCATCTGCCATCACCACAGAGGTGCAAGTCCATGGAACACACGATCCTGCAACAGCTGTGCCACGGGTGGATGTGACTCACTGGATGTAGAATCCAGATGTGAGGGCACTGTCCCCACCAGCATGTGAGGCTGCCCACTGAGGGGCCTAAAAACCTGTGCTGTGTCCTGAAACCTGTAATCACCCTGATCACATGTTGTAGGTCCTGTTCATGACGGGGCTTTACTGAGGTGCGTGGACCTGCCTCCCTAAGGATGGAAGGAAGAGGATTCTTCTCTTAGAGGGAACATATTTTCTTGCCATGTCCTGAGATTTTCATACATCCTCTCATCCATTTCACTTAAGTGGTGGTTACCAGTAGTTTGTCCTCAATCTCGTCTCTGGATTTGAGTCTGGGGACTACCTTGAGCTCTTGGTCCATTTGTTTTTATTCTTCGCAGGTATTTAGCCTGCACCTGTAGTGCACTGGGCACTGGGTCTCCCTGAGGTTGATGCCAGTTCAGTTTCTGCCCTGAAAGATTTCAAAGTTTCTCAGGGAAGAAAGCTATTAAAAAACCTTTCATGTGATCTGGGGAGAAGAGGTTCCACAGGAGACGTGAATAAAGACGTGAGGGGGACCCTCAGCCAGTCTAGAGAGTTTCCGGGGAACGAGATAGTTGATCTGACATCTGGAGATTAAGGCATGAGCTAGCCAGAGATGGAGGGAATTATGGTCTGAATGTTTGTCTCCTCCCAAATTTATAGGTTGAAATCCTGACTTCCAAAGATGACATTAGAAGGTGGGGCTCTGGGGTGATTAGGTCATGAGTATGGGGTTCTCATGAATGGGATTAGTGCCTTAATAAGAGATCCCACGGAGGCCCCAGTCCCTTCTACCACATGAAGAATCAGGAAAAAATCGACAGCCTTGATGAGGGTCCTCACCCAACCATGCTGGCACCCTGATCTCAGACTTCCAGCCTCCAGAACTGAGAGCTATGCATCTCTGCTGTTGACAAGCCACCCAGTTTGTGGTGTTTTGTTAGAGCAGCCAGAACAGCCTAAGACAAAGGAGGAGGAGTTTCCTAAGCACAGGAAGCAGTGTGCAGAAGGAAGCCCAGTTTCAGTGAGTGAACTGAAGGAACTGAAGTGTGCTGGGTGTTGAGTACCGAATGCCAGAGGACAACAGGTGAGCCCTGGACCTGGAGGGGCAGGCAGGACAGATCACCACCAGCCGTTAGAGTTACATGAAACTGTTTGCAGGCCTGGCCTCCCTTGAGAAAACTATTTTATTTTGTCTTCTGAGAATCTTCCAGCCTGAGTAGACTGCTGAGCTGGGACGACCACCACATGTGCCACTGGACCAGGAATCACAAACCTTGTGGATTTGTGGTCTAATCAGAACTTGGCCCCCAGCAGAGCTGACACAATTCACCTCTGCAGATTAAGAGACATTGGGAAAGTCACTTCCCCTCTCTGTCCATCCTTTCCTCAGGTCTAAAATAAAGGGTTGGACCAATAATTCTCCCAGGTCCCTTCCAGCCTGAAGGCGAGAATAGTGCCTAGCAAAGAGCAAGTGCTTCAGAAACACTTGAATGAATGAACTCCTTCCTAGGGTTCCCACCATTCTCCCTGGGCTGAAGGCACCCCATGACTGTGAGTCGGGGGTGGTGGCTCCCTTTAACTGTTAGTGAAAACACTGAGGTACCGTCCTGTAGGGGAGTATCTGACTCTGGGCAGAAGCTGACTCCAAGTTAGCAGAAGCTGACTTGGTTGAATGGGAAGCAGCTAGAACCTGTAGTCAGGAAGTTGACTACAATATATTTTAGGCATTTTCTAATTTACCACATGTGGCTCCTTAAACTGAGTGACCCAGAATGTCCATGACATGCAGAAACTGGACATTTTGCTGAGCAAATGTGAAGTGTGCACTCTGCAAGACTGGTGTGGGGGAGAGTGAGGACCACCCAGCATCCACCCTCCACATCTGCACATGCAACTTTTTTTTTTTAAGATTTTATTTATTTATTTGAGAGAGAGAGCATGAGCTGCAGTAGGGGCAGATGGACAAGCAGACTCCCTGCTGAGCATGGAGCCTGATGAAGGACTCAATCCCAGGACCTCATGATCATGACCTGAGCTGAGGTCAGATGATCAACCAACTGAGCCACCTGGTATCCCTGCATATCACATGCAGCTGTTGATCTTGGGGTCATGAGTTCAAGCCCCATGTTAGATATAAAGGTAACTTAAATATAAAATCTTTAATAAAATAATAAAATAAAAATATGTAGGGGCACCAGACTGGCTCAGTTGGTAGAGCATATGACTCTTGATCTTGGGGTCATGAGCTGAAGTCCCACACTGGGTATTAGAGATTACTTAAAAATAAAAAAAATTTTTTTGATTAGGCTCCATACCCAGTATAGAGCCCAATGAGGGCCTTGAACTTATGACCCCGAGATCAAGACCTGAGGTGAGATAGAGTCAGATGCTTAACTGACCAAGCCACTCAGGTGCTCCCTCAATAAAATCTTTAATAAAATAAAAAAATAAAACCTCTGCACACAACCCCTGGGAGGAGGGTCTGGTTACCCTTAATTTTCAGAGTAAGAAACTGAGGAAATGTTTCCTTTTACTCACCAGGCATTACAGGGGGCACTGGGAGCTGCAGGAGGGAAGGGCAGGCACAGTGAATGTGTGGTCTCCTGATCAGAGCGCACGTGAGCGCAGTCCAGGGAGGACACAGGTGAAGACCCAGACTAGCACGTGACTTCCTGCTCAGTGACAGGGTGCTATTACCAGAGGGGCCGGTGCCTACTGCTTTGAGGCCCCATGTGGGGAGGCCTGGGAAGACCTCAGGAAATGGGAGGTGGATAGGGAGGAAGGAGAGGCAGGGGAATGGCTGTGCAGACCATGATGGTGGGAGGGCCCCTGGCTTGGTGCTGAGGGGCTCACTGCAAGACAGTACCTAGCAGTGGGAGGATGTGAGAGTGGGCCAGGAGAGGCTGGGGGGATTCTGGGTCCTTTTCAGGACCTAAAGCAAAGCAAGGGAGTGATGTGAAAATACTTGCATTTTGGAAAGAGGACTTAGGACGAGGGAAGGGAATGGACTGGAGGGGGTAAAAGAGAGTGTGGAAATCAGTAGATGATGCAACAGCTCAAAAGAAAGACAGTGGTGTTTGGTTCTTGATGGTAAAGGTGCAGAGTAATCTAGACACATGAGAAGGTCTCTGAACGTAAGGTCTGTGTCCACCACCAGTGTCTCACCCCTGGTAGTTTATATTGGAATCAACTGTGGGCTTTTTAAAAAAAAAAAAAAAAAAAAAAAAGATTTTATTTATTCATTAGAGAGAGAAAGAGCAGCGGCAGAGGGACAGGGAGAAGCAGACTTTCCTCTGAGCAGGGAGCCCAACTATAGGCTTGATCCCAGGACTCCAGGATCATGACCTGAGTGGAAGACTGATGCTTAACTGACAGAGCCACCCAGGTGCCCCACCTGTGGGGCTTTTAAAACATCCAGACACCCAGGCAGCATTCTATACCCCCTGAAGCCAAGACTGTCTTACACTGATATGACTTCATTAGAGGACAACTTGGAAATATTTATCAGCTGTTAAATGTTCATACCTTTTAACTAGGCATTTCTGCTCCTGGATATTTATCTTCAGATATGCCTTTATATTGTGTCCATTACAATAACATTTATAATATTAGAACACTAGGCACCACCTAAATGCCCATCCAGTAAAACACTGACTAAAATGATGGTGCAGGTTTAAAAGTAAGGATGTAGAGAGTCAAAGGTGAGAGAGAGGCAAATAAATGTTTCATTCTAAATCTTTTGTTCCCCATAAGAATTTTTATTTAAATTTTAACATATTTTTAGAATAGGTAGTGGGCTGGGGCACCAAGATGGCTCTGTCAGTTAATTGTCTGACTCTTGATTTCAGCTCAGGTCATGATCTCAGCATCGTGAAACTGAGCCTAGTTGGGCCCTGCACTGGGTGTGGAGCCTGCTTCAGATTCTCTCTTTCCCCCTCCCTCTGCCCCTCCTCATACTGTGTGCACATGCACACAATCCCTCAATCTCTCTCTCTCTCTCAAAAAAAAAAAAAGAAAAGAAAAAAGAATAAGTAAAGGGTTAAATGGTCTAAGAATCAAAGCAGTTTGAAAAGACACATTGAGAAGCTTTACTCCCCCTTTTGCCCTCCCGTCCCATTCCCCACCTCCCTTCCTATCAGCAGGGCGTGGAGCTAGCCTCCAAGGTGGCCACGAGTGATCCCATCTGCTGGTATTCAAACCCTTGTGTGGTCCTCTCCTTCGCTGTTGGTCTGTGTGAACCATGGTCTGTCACTTTTCAAATTAAATTACAAAGGAGATTGTGGCTGCCATCTCGAGTGCTCTCTCTCATTTCTTGGATCATTTGCTCTCAGAGAAGCCATGTTATAAACTGCCCTGTGGAGATACCCACATGCTGAGGAACCTAAGCCTCCTCCCACTAATCGCCAGTGAGGAACAGAGTGAGGCTTGCCAATAAAGATGTGAGTGAGCTCGGAAGCCCCTCCTGTCGCTCCAGCCCACATCTTCAGTGCAGGTCTTGAGAGTTCCTGAGTTAGAACTACCCAGCTAAGCCACTTCTGGATTCCAGACCCCCAGAAACTATGTGAGACAGTGAATGTTGTTTTAAGTGGCTAGGTTTGGGGGTAACTTGTTACACAGCAACAGACAAATAATACACTATATTCACTAGTTTATTCTTTATCCTTCATGTTTCTTTATGTGAAGAAAAGCAAATATAAATATACATGTTTATTTCCTCCATTTTCTTACCCACACACAGAAAAATGGTGTACTATATATACCCCCTTCTGTGCCACTTTTTCCCCTTCACTCAATGATATTTTTGGAGATTTTATATCATTACATAGAACACATTCTCATTCTTTTTACAGCTGCTTAACTCCCTTATTGCTGGACATTTGGATTGTTTCCCACTTTTCATTATTACAAACAATGCTGCCATAAATAGCTTGAAAGTACATCCCCTCATATGGTACCAGGGTATCTGTAGAATAGAATTCCAGAAGTGAAGTTTCTAGGTCAAAGGTATATTTTCTAACTTTGGCAGATACCCCGCCTTAGGGGGAGTATGCCCTTTAATATTTTTGAATCATGTGCCTGTTCTGCCTTTTAAAAAAGTCTAATGCTCATGTGAGGTGGAGAATTCCCACTGCTCTAGTCTCCACCAATTAGCTGCTCTGAGGAGACAGGGAGGAAAAAGGTTAAAAATCCAAACTTGCCATGTGCTTTAAAAGCATGCACCCAATAAGATTTCAAACAGCTGCTAATGTGAACACTGAGGAGAGCTCAGAAACTGAGCTGGGAGCTCCTGTGATGGTCTGTGGCCAAGGGTGACGTGGATAGTGGCTTTGGGCTCAGATAAAGGAAGGCCGCCTCCATCTGCTCCGTGCAGATGCAGACCACCATGGCTCAGGGGCCGTATGGAAAGACTCAGCTACTCTTCATGATGAAAGCCTGACATGGAGCCAAGAAGACAGGACAGGGCATGGGGAGAAACTCCAGAAAGAAGGGGTGTGCTGGGGTGTTAGCGGGGACAGGTATCTGTCTGGATTATGGCTTCACAAGGCTGGCCTGAAAGAGTTATTGCTGTTTTATTATGTTGGAAAATGGAGTATTCTTATTATAAATTTACAGGAAAAAAATGCTCACCTCCACAGCCAGCCAGCTGTGTGTATTGTGGATCACTCAATTGTATTTCCACTCAACACTACGTGAAGAACTACCCCCAAGCCACTGGGGAATGTTGTGCATTAATAATGAGTCTAGTTTGTGCCCAGAGAAGTAAGTCATGTTCAAATAACACGGTCCAACTCTACTTTGACTCTCTTCTGCAGTTATAATTTTGGTTAACATAATATTTTCCCATTGTTCAAAGATTTTGGCAGCACTTCTGCCCAAAAGAAGACAGGCAAAATTCCCTTCATGTTTGAAAGCTTACTTTATGATATAGCAATGCTATGTAGTTGGGGAAAACATGGGATTTATTATCAGAAGATTACATTTTGAGTCTAGTGCTATCACATATTAGTAATTGATCTTGGCGAGCCATTAATCTTCCCAAACCTTAGTCTTCTGGTTGGTAAGTGAGACTAAGAACAGCTGCCTCCACTACCCCACAGGGTGGTTCTCAGGACTCCCCTCCAACGAGAAGTACTGCAAAAATGCCTTAAAAATAAGTGTATGGTCCGTGCTTGATTATACCAGTGATTATGTACTTGAGAGCCTTTATCTTATGACTTCAATGACTATCCATTGTAAGATTCTTCTCGATCTGAAATGATTGAGTTGACTCCCAGAATTGTGTATCATTCTTATAAGAAGTAATTTCCCACATTGTGCTCAGTATCAGGCTTTTAAAATATCAGCTTGGTTTCCTCAGATTCACAAACAGAAGCTGCCCTGGCCCTGTGGATGGCAAAGCCATTCTTTTTACTCTGCAGCCTCCATCATCCGTGACTCTTCTCTCATATCCATATGAGGATGGCCTCTTCGTATCAAGCCATCAGCAAAGCTTGTGGGCTCTACCTTCAGCATACAGCCAACAGTGTGACCATGTGTCACCATGCTGGCCGGGGTGGCCTCCATTCTCCCTCCTCACCCACTTCATGTATGCCTTTTACAACAAAGACGGTTCATGCCACCCACTTCTCAAGACCCTCCAGTGACCCTTTCTCATTCAGATTCCACTGCTGCCTGTGAATCCCAGATGGTCTCCCCTGTGGGCCTCACTGGCATCATCCCCTGCCGGGCTCAGATGACCTGGGTCATGCCTGGCTCTTGGCCTTTCCTGAAACGTGCCACACACACTCCTACCTCTGTGATTTGCAAATGCTGTTCTTTGCTGAGAGTGCTGTTCTAACCAAATACCACACGTTCACTCATCTTTTCAGGGCTCTGCTCAGTGGCACCATAACTTCCTGCAGCATGTAACATAACATGCCCTCCCCAGCCCAGGGAACATCATCTCTCCCCTATCCTGCTTTGCTTCACAGCACCTTTTGCATCTGAGATAGATATATATATATATGTCCATTGTTTGTCTTCCCCCTTCCTCTCTCCCTCACCTGCTGCCCAATGTAAGCTTCACAAAAGCAAAACTGTCTTACTCATTGTTAAATCCCCAGAGCCTAGAAGAGTACCTGACTCAGAGTAGGAACACATGAAATAGTTGACGACTGGATAAATAAATGGAGAACAGATTATCTAAGTGTAACACATACATACATACATACATACATACATACATACATAAGTAGATAGGTGGAGAAGTTGATATTACAGCTAGATTATAGCCAATAAAGAGTAACTTATTTTTTAATATTTATAGGCCATCTGTCTTTCTTATAAATTATCTTGCATGTCTTTTGTTCATTTTCCCTATGGAAATGATTTTATTTTATGTACTCTTTATGAAGAATTTTTGCACATAGACATATTTTCTGTTTTGAAATGTGCATTGTGGGATAAGACACTGCTTTAAGATATCTAAAATGTCTTTTAAGATTGAGTAAGTCACTAAAAGAAACAGATCAAATTAAGTCACTGATGTATGAACCATTTCCTTCTGTTTTATTAATTCCAATTGGATTCCCAGAATTGGACTCCTGTGCTGTGGGGGACCATGGCTGTGAACATTCATGTGTAAGCAGTGGAGACTCTTTTGTGTGCCAGTGCTTTGAAGGGTATATACTCCGTGAAGATGGGAAAACCTGCAGAAGTAAGTTTTTATTGGAGTTGTCTCACATTACTGTGTCTGATTTTTGCATAAATTCTACTATCCTGATCTCTGTTTAAATCAGCTACTCTCAAAAGCCAATGCCCCATGATGATTCAGTATAATGTGGGATCCTGGATGACATCAGAAAAATGACATCAGGTTAAAAACTAAGGAAATGTAAATAAACCTTGGATGTTAGTTGGTGTTAATGTATCAATATTGGTCCGTTGATTGTAACAAATGTATCACACTAATATAAGTTGCTAATACTAGTGGAAACTGGGTTTGGTGTTTTAGGAACTCTGCGCTATCTCCTTCTTTCTGTAAATCTAAAACTGTTCTAAAAAATAAACTCTGTTGAAAGAAAACACAAACAAGCAAAGAAATGGACAATGAAATAAAACGTAGTGCTTAGAACTACAAGAGAAGTTGCTCCTTTATGCCCTGTGGCAAGAAACAAGATCTAGCAGCTTCTAGCCCTGCCATTTATTAGCTGGGCAAGTTGTTTCACTTCTCTGAGCCTCTGTTGTTGCTGGTAGCACAAATCTCTCAAAGAGACCACCGCCTGATGAGTCCATTCTTCTGTTTCAGAAAGCAAAGCCTCTTAGATAGGGCCAAGATGCATCTGTTTAATCAAAGGGAAGTATGTAACCCTGAGCAAATGGTTTTCATCCCTATCGGTCATCTTTCCCTCAAGTTTCTCAAAGCACTTTGCAAAGAACAACTCATATTTGACATGTTTGAAGAAGAGATAGGTAATTGGAATTATTGCTCTCATTTTCCAGACAGATAGGAAAGGTAAGGTTCCAAGAGGTTAAGTGATTCTCCAAAGCCATGTGTCAGGGACAAAGCCAAAATTAAATTTCAGTACCACTAATCTAAACTGAGTTTTAATCTTCTAAGTAACCATATCATACCAGTAATGTTCCATTTGCTCTTAGAAACTGAATCTACAGAAAGCCAATGACTGATTGCATTTAATGAGATATTGAAGTAGGTGCTGATTAGTGGTGCTGCAGAGGATAATGAGGAAGTTTGAAGAGTTAACCTAAATTAGAGCCGTTGAACTTCATCCTCAATTTTTACTTTGCTCCCATGGATCACTGAGCAAAAGGGGGCCTGGAGCACCTGGTGGCTGAGATGGATGGATCTTCCAAGGTGAAGCCCGGGGAAATTTTATGTTGGTAAAATTGTGTTAACTTGCTCCCCTGCCCTCAGGGAAAGGTGTCTGCCAATCAGTAAACCATGGCTGTGAGCATATTTGTGTGAACAGTGATGAGTCGTACATCTGCAAGTGCCGGGAAGGATTCCGGCTTGCTGAAGATGGGAAGCGCTGCAGAAGTAAGTGGTCTCCAGGTAGAGATGAACTCTTCTGTCTGCTGGACTGGAAAGTTATATAACTTCATTTAATATTTAAAATCTTCCCTTATGAGCAATGTTACAGTTACAAGTTCCTGCCATAGGTGCTCTGAGAGTGTTTGCTATCGATCCTTATAGGAGACCTTTAGTTTTTCAGGACTTTCTCAGTCAGGGTCCTGAGTTGTCAGGCTCTTTGTGTCTCCATTTCTTCCAGTTGCTGGCCCTTCCATGACTACTGTGTGGATGCCCACAGCCTCCCACAGAGCCTGGCTAATCATTGGACAGACTTAGAATCTCTGCCAGCAATTATCATGAGGATCACAGGATAATTACAGCACTTTTGCTTCTCACAAGACCTTAGAAATAAGGGAAGGGGACTAAGGGCTTTTTCTGTGGGTTTTATTTATCCATTTTCTCTATCATTTGCTTCTATAGGTCACTCAGAACAGACTCTGAAAGTACTTAGAAGGTATATTAATCAGTTTACCTAGAGAAATAGAACCGAGAGGATGTAGGTGTGTGTGCCTATAGACAGGGATGGAGAGAGAGAGAGAGAGAGAGAGAGAGAGAGAGAGAGAGAGAGAGAGAGAGTCCACTATCTGCAGGGCAGGCCGGCAGGCTGGAGACCCAGGAAAAGCTGGTGCAGCTCCTTTCCAAAAGTAGTCTGTAAGCAGAATTCCTTCTTCCTCAGGTGGTGGTGGTGGCTTCAGTCTTCTTTCTCAGAAGGTCTTCAACTGATTGGAGGAAGCCGATTCTATGGAGTGTACTCTGCTCAAAGTCTAATGATTGAAATGTTAATCTCATCTAAAAAAATACTTTCACAGCAGTATCTAGACTGGTGTTTGATGGGCACAATAGCCTGGGCAATGTCTATATATGATGACATATAAAATGAACTATCACAGGACAGAAAAAGAGAGCGAGACAGAGAGAGAGAGAGAGAGAGAGAGAGAGAGAGAGAGCGCACATGAGCTTGGTGAAGTAGTCACTAGAAGAGCACAGGGCAAGGATTTTTCTCCACTGTGAGATTCGGAGCTGCTAAGTCCCTATGAGGTGGGGGTTTGAAACTGTCTCCTTGCTTTAGTGGCACTCTGCTCCAGTGGGCAGGACGGGTCTTTTTTAGTTTAGGCAAAATCAATTCACTAGCTTCTGAAGTTGATTTGGGGGAATTTCCTTGCAGACTCCTTTGAGGTAACTTGGGACCTCCTGCATGTCAACAAAGCCAGGTTAAGAGGAGCTCACTGTCCTCATTCCTCCACTGGGAAGAGGGGCTCCTACCTTGAACGAGATTTTCTTTTTGAACAGTGGACTCCCGGGATGCCAACAGGACCCTGGCCTGACTTTGCAGATCTCCCCACACCATCCTGTTTTGCCTTCACACTGCAGTGTTCTCTCTGTGGAGACCATGTCTGCAGTTCTGCCCATTGTCTCTGCCCAAGCTGTTGATGATTTTATTTCTATGAATGCAAGTGTACACACGTGCACCATTTATTCATGCAACATATTCTTTGCTTAATAAATTGGGCTGTTGTATACCACGCCCAACGTCCACTTCTGGAATTTGATCACTATATCAAATATCACCATTCCCACTTCTAGGGAGATCTGTAGTTACCAATGCCAACTTTATAGGAAACTCCTCCTTCTTGGGGGCTAATGACAGAGAAGAGCTATAGGCTTTCATGTGATGGAGGAGGAGCACATGGGAAACACATGTCTCAGCTGTGCCATCAACTTGCTGCAAGACCTCAGGTGACTCTGTGACATGTTTTGAGTTTCTTCATGTATACACTGGGTATAATTATTCCTGCTTTTGTCTTCTTACAGAATGTTGTGAAGATTAGAGGGCTGTAACTACTCTGAAGCATTTAAAGTACCTCACACATGAGAAACGTTCATTAATTAAAACTATAGTGTTTGGGATGTCTACGGGAAAAAAAATCAGTAGTTTGGGAAAGTCAAAACCCAAAGCAACATTAAATAATTCTAAAAATTAATAAGAAATACAGGATACCCAATCACCCATCTAACCATTCAGACCTGTGGGGGCTGGGGCTTTCTGAGAAGAGCTTCTCCCTTCCCATGCCCTATCCTGAGTATTAGAATGAAAAAAGGGCATATTATGGAGGAAGTTTAAACGGAAATGGTTTTTATAAAAATGGATTACTTCTGTGATCGTGACCTGATATGACCATTCAGTCTAGCTCATTCCTGCATGGATGAGGTTGCTCAACTCCCTACATTTCCCTCAGGGAAGGATGTCTGCAAATCGACCTACCACGGCTGTGAACACATTTGTGTTAATCATGGCAACTCCTACATCTGCAAATGCTCAGAGGGATTTGTTCTAGCTGAGGATGGAAGACGGTGCAAGAGTAAGTGATCTGAACTTGACTTTCTGCTTTAATTTGGTTTGGGAGCAATTGCTCTTTGGAATATTTTCAGGAAACAAATCCTTCACCTCTGCTTCTCCCATAATGGAGCTTAACTGAGGCACCTATGGAAAAACTTTTGGTTTTAACTGACAGTAAATTTGCTATCAGCCAAAAGGCTGGAGTGATCTGAGGCTGAATGAGCATATCTAAATGAGAGATGTAAGATTTTTCCTCTGCCCTGTGCTGGGGAATTACATTCTGGGCTAAAATGAAGAGGAAGATAAAAAGAAAGAGAAAGATAGATCTAAGTTTAAACATTAAAAAAAAAAAAGCTCTCTAAAGTAGCAGGAAAAAAAAGGAAAATTATTTTGTGAGCTCAGAGTAGAGAAGACCTTTCTAAACATGACATGAAACATACAAACCATTTTTTTAAAAAGAAAATGCATAGTGAGAGATTAAAACTGATATCTTTTTTTAAAACCTATTATCCGATCAAAAAGGTTGATGACTCCTCATGTTGACAAAGGTATATCGTAATGGCAGTTATAAACTTATCACTGTGTGTCTGAATCAGTACAACCATTAGAGAGCAGTTTGGTAATATTTTAAAGGCAGTTCCACTTCTATTTGTATTAGATAAATAGACATGCACACACATACATACATATACATATGTCCTTTTGTAATGTTTAAATTCTGTTCCATGTGAATGCATTATTTTTTAGAAAAAATATTTTAAAAAAAAGGTAAGGACAAGCAAGATTTAGGAAGCAGCTTATACTTAGTACTTGTACTTAGGAAGCTCAGTACTATGTCAAGTGAAAAATAAAGGAAGAAACTGGGGATCTTTGTAGAAAAAGACTTGAGGAACCATTCCAATACCAAAGTGACAGTTACTTCTTTTGTGATTTATATGACACCCACAGGGAAAGAAAGAACAGTGGTCAGAAGCTATAGCTCAGCATGAGGACAAAGACACTGTCAGGGAAGCTGCGTGATTAGTTAGTTAAGATCATGAACTCTGGGTCAGACAGACCTGGACTTCAACCCCTATTCCTACTACCTGTGTGACCTTAGACAAATTATTTAACTTTTCTGAGTCTCAGTTTCTTCATCTATAATATGAGGAATAAACTCCAATAAAAAATATATATAATATGAAGAATAATGCTTCACAGAATCGCCATGAGTAATAAAGATCATGTATTTAAAGGTGCTTAGCCCAATGCTGGCACATACTAACTGCCCGAAAAATATTAGCTATTGTAATCATCCACAGCAGAGATGTCCAGAGGTGGGGCGTTAATGGCGAGGTGATCTCTCCATCATGAGAGGTGTTCAGATCCAGGCTGAATGGTTACTGGGTAGGGCTATCATAAAGATGTAAGCAACAAGAGGGCTGTACTGGTCTTGTCTTTAAACATCTTTAAGGTCTTGTCCAACCCTGGAATTCTGAAACTCTGTGAAAATTAAATTCTGAAGGCAAAACACTGCTCCATTGCAATCTCCTTAACTATGAAAGGAAAATGCTCAGATATGGTTGTAGCGACCCTCCTGCAAACAAGTAGCCAACCAAGGAGCCATCATTCTTCCTGGATCAGAGAGCACAAATCTGGGACTTCTTCCCTTATGTTCTTCCCCTTTATCCAGCATTCTTACTTCCTGGAAAAGCCTTTTGTGCCTTTTGATGCATACAGGCTGCAAGTACTGATTTTGTTCTGTAAGAAAAGAGTGTGTGGGGAAGACGACAAAAGAGACCTGCTGCTGGAAAATTATTCCAGTGTTTCTACAATCTGCTGGAGAGCCATGTGCAGGCCGCCTGAGAGTTTTTTGTTGTTGTTGCTGATTCAAGAATAGGCTGTGAATGTAAATGAAGCCCTGAACTGACCTTTTCTTCTTTCACTAATAAATGGTCAATAAGTTGAATAATAGGGATAAGCACTTAACGGGAAAAGAGAAGAATTCAGCCCCCTTACCCGCCCCCCCCACACACACACACACTAGCATATTATTTGGAGGCCACACACAGAAATAATTTTGCTTTTGTGTGTCCTTACTTGCTTATATTGTTGTGTTCGACTTCCAAATATTAGACAACTGCTTGATATGTGAAAGACAATGTTATATATAGTACATACTGTAGATCGTTTGAAGTGAGATCATTCATTTGGGATCTGTACATTTTTTTTATGCAGCTCTAAATAACAAAAAGTCTGTCCATACCCAGATTCCCAGATTGCTTAAATATTCGCATAGAGCTTTCCTTTCGACCATTTGAGTTGCCTGAAGAGCTTCCATACAGATAAAGAATTCACAGTGATGATTCATTTCTAAGCTTCAATGAGTTGATAGGGTAGTTACAGGTATGCTACCCAAACACCACCACCTCCTTCATTTATTCCGTCAACAAGCATTTATTGAACAACTCTTGTGTGTCAGGAATGGGGGTACAGAAGTGAATAAGACATGGAACTTGCTGAGGAGGAACTGGCAGACCAGAGAGGCTGACACGTAATCAGGTAGCCAGTGTGCCATGTGGAGTACCGTACCGACTACACTGGACTGGAAGCAACTTCATGTCAGGGATTTTGCCTTGGTCACTATTGCAATCCCACTGTGCCCGCTGCCTTGTGTGAAGTAGGTACTCAAGAAGCAAATTTTTGTTGAATAAATCAGTAGTTGCTAGGAGTACAGAGCATAACTAATCCAAGCGGCGTTACTAGGAAGGCTCTCTGGGAGAGATGACAGCTGAGCTGATTTAAGAATTTCCTTCTCTGGGAGATAGAACGTAAAGACTCCTAACTCTGGGAAACGAACTAGGGGTGGTGGAAGGGGAGGAGGGCGGGGGGGGTGGGGGGGAATGGGTGACGGGCCCTGAGGCGGACACTTGACGGGATGAGCACTGGGTGTTTTTCTGTATGTTGGTAAATTGAACACCAATAAAAATTAATTTATTAAAAAAAAAAAGAATTTCCTTCTCTGCTCTGTGTCAGAATGCCAGCACTGGGGTAATGTCACCCTCCTGGAGTACAGCTGCAGGAATCTTGTGGGTGCTGTCAGACCCTACAGTGTACTCTACACACAGTCCCTCCCAGACGTGGCTGTCAGTGACACAGAGTACAGTATGGACCTAGTTTCCCTGACAGTTTGTACCTCTGGTGGGTGATTTTGTTTGTGAAAAATGCTATTTTTGTCAATTGAACAAGCCACTGAGAAAGGCAAATGTGAAAATTACTGTGGCTTGTGACTCTCCCCACCCCTTACGGAGTCCTGTGTATCACCTAAAGAAAGATGCTTCTCCGGAGTGGCTCTGCCTGCAGCTGGAGCCTGCTCCTCTTGTACCCTGCCTGCCTCTTGATCTTGTAACCATCTCAACTTTCTTTTCCTTCCTGAGGATGCACTGAAGGCCCGCTTGACCTGGTCTTTGTGATCGATGGGTCCAAGAGCCTCGGGGAAGAGAATTTCGAGATTGTGAAGCAGTTCGTCGCGGGCATTATAGACTCCTTGGCGGTCTCCCCCAAGGCCGCCCGCGTGGGGCTGCTGCAGTATTCTACGCAGGTCCGCACGGAGTTCGCCCTGGGAGACTTCAGCTCGGCCAGAGACATGAAAAAAGCCGTGGCCCACATGAAATACATGGGCAAGGGCTCTATGACGGGGCTGGCCCTGAAACACATGTTCGAGAGAAGTTTTAGCCCAGTGGAAGGGGCCAGGCCTGTGTCCCCCGCGGTGTCCAGAGTGGCCATCGTGTTCACGGACGGCCGGGCTCAGGACGACGTCTCGGCGTGGGCCCGCAGAGCCCGGGCCGGCGGTAAGAGGGGCGGGCGGGCGGCCCGGTTCCCGGGATGCTCCGACGGGCCCAGGCGGCGGGCGCCGCGCGGGTCTGAGCTGGGGAGCGGCTGCCTGCGGAGCACCCCCACCCGACCCCGAGTCGTCCCGCCGCACTGCTGGCCCCGCCCCCGCCCCGCCCCCGGCCGCAGGGCCCAAGCGCCGCTCGCTTTCCGATGCCCCGAGGAGGTCGGTACAGGAGGTACCTGCTCGGAGGGGCCTTTACCGATAGCTTTTTCTTTCTTAAACTAGTGCCTCAGGTGAACACTCGGAGAGCACAACAGTCTTACGATAGCGAATACCCTGGTGCTTGTAGGAGGCCAAGGCCAAGCCTAGCTTTTGAGAGAATGAAAACGTTGGAAGAGATTACGGCTAGGTTCTTCCTCCAGAAAGCAAAGCCTCTTCGAGTTTTCCTGACTGTGTCGTGCTGGAGGGGGGACCTGGGAGTTACTTTAGTTGTGCGTAGATGTAAAGTGTGACAGAGGAAAGTGGACCTCCGAAAAGGAAACCCAGGGACGCCCGAGGGGCTCAGCGCTGGGGCGTCCGCCTTCGGCCCAGGGCCTGATCCCGGAGACCCGGGATCGAGTCCCGCATCCGGCTCCCCGCAGGGAGCCTGCTTCTCCCTCTGCCTCTGTCTCTGCCTCTCTCTGTGTGTGTCTCATGAATAAATAAATAAAATCTTTAAAAAGGGGGAGGGGGGAAGAAACCCAAAAGTTAGGATAGCTGGTAGACCTAGAGTAAGGCAAAGTGACTGGCTTTCTTGGGGAAATGAGAAAATTTGAGGTTTTAAAGCAGTTTGCTTGAAAGCTGCTTTTCAAGAATTGTGGAGGGCACGTTGCTCTAGCGAGTCCTATAAGGAGGGGAACGGTGTACTGACAGGGCTTCCTCTCAGGAGTGATGCACCCAGTACCTAGATAGCCAGGCCTGGCACATAGTAACTGTGACTAATACTTGCTGAGTAGATGAACAAGGACACTGAAGTCCATTCCTCCTCACAGGAAGGCTGGCACACACTGACACTCTTTGTGAAGGCAGCTATTTTATTGGTATTGTGTACCTCACACCGACTTCTTTTTCTCTAGCCCAATACAATAGTAGCCATGAAAAGTGTCCTCTTGTGAACCCTCTGAATGGACTGTAAAGCTGGCTGCTCAGACCCTGTTCCTCTGCTTTCCTAACTTGAGAACTCAGGTCAAACCCATGAACGCCTCCAGCCTGCATTTTTAAAGTGTACTGAGGGAAATATCTTGTCTCCAAAGACCATGGTTATCCCTTTTGTGTGTCTCATTGAGATCAGCCTACCTTACTCTTTTGCCTACTCAGATCCCCACCAATCACCCAAGGGCAGATCGTACGAGAAACTGTTATTTATTTGGTTCTAAAATCAACAAAATCTACTAAAGTGACATCCTCTGGATGAATTTAATTACTCCTATGCCTAGCTAATATTTTTTTCAAAAGATAAAATAGTAGTTATCCTTTTTAGGAAGTTTGTATGAAGTCACTGGGCTCCCAAATATGTTGAACTTGCCTATTGATCCAACACAGACTTACAGCAAGGCATAACTCTTGCCCCTTGGCTTAAGGAGCCATTTGTGTGTGTGTGTGTGTGTGTGTGTGTGTGTGTGTGTGTGTTTTAATTCAGCCTAATGAATTAGCCAGAACAAGACATCAGTCCTACGAAATGTTGAAAATGGGAGTGAATTTAAGTTCTTACTGTGTTTTAGTTTCAAGCAAGGCATATAGGGAGGAAGTGATCTAATGACTTCTGTTGTTTAGAAGAGCTTTTGGAATACAAACGATTTTAAAAACATATTATGAACAGCTATATGGCAATACATTAGGCAATCTAGAAGAAATGGACTCAATTCTGGAAAGCCACAAATTACCAAAACTGGAACAGGAAGAAACAGAAAACCTGAACAGGCCAATAACGAGGGAGGAAATTGAAGCAGTCATCAAAAACCTCCCAAGACAAAAAAGTCCAGGGCCAGATGGCTTCCCTGGGGAATTCTATCAAACATCTAAAGAAGAAACCATACCTATTCTACTAAAGCTGTTTGGAAAGATAGAAAGAGATGGAGTACTTCCAAATTCGTTCTATGAGGCCAGCATCACCTTAATTCCAAAACCAGACAAAGACCCCACCAAAATGGAGAATATCCTTTATCCAATATCCCTGATGAACGTGGATGCAAAAATTCTCAACAAGATACTAGCCAATAGGATCCAACAGTACATTAAGAAAATTATTCACCATGACCAAGTAGGATTTATCCCCGGGACACAAGGCTGGTTCAACAATCGTAAAACAATCAGTGTGATTCATCATATCAGTAAGAGAAAAACCAAGAACCATATGATCCTCTCAATAGATGCAGAGAAAGCATTTGACAAAATACAGCATCCATTCCTGATCAAAACTCTTCAGAGTGTAGGGATAGAGGGAACTTTCCTCAGCATCTTAAAAGCCATCTACGAAAAGCCCTCAGCAAATATCATTCTCAATGGGGAAGCACTGGGAGCCTTTCCCCTAAGATCAGGAACAAGACAGGGATGTCCACTCTCACCACTGCTATTCAACATAGTACTGGAAGTCCTCACCTCAGTAATCAGACAACAAAAAGACATTAAAGGCATTCAAATTGGCAAAGAAGAAGTCAAACTCTCCCTCTTCGCCAATGATATGATACTCTACCTAGAAAACCCAAAAGCCTCCACCCCAAGACTGCTAGAACTCATACAGCAATTTGTCAGTGTGGCAGGATACAAAACCAATGCCCAGAAGTCAGTGGCATTTCTATACACTAACAATGAGACTGAAGAAAGAGAAATTAAGGAGTCAATCCCATTTACAATTGCACCCAAAAGCATAAGATACCTAGAAATAAACCTAACCAAAGAGGTAAAGGATCTATACCCTAAAAACTATAGAACGCTTCTGAAAGAAATTGAGGAAGACACAAAGAGATGGAAAAATATTCCATGCTCATGGATTGGAAGAATTAATATTGTGAAAATGTCAGTGTTACCCAGGGCAATTTACACGTTTAATGCAATCCCTATCAAAATACCATGGACTTTCTTCAGAGAGTTGGAACAAATTATTTTAAGATTTGTGTGGAATCAGAAAAGACCCCGAATACCCAGGGGAATTTTAAAAAAGAAAACCATAGCTGGGGGCATCACAATGCCAAGAGTTGAGGTTGTACTACAAAGCCGTGGTCATCAAGACAGTGTGGTACTGGCACAAAAACAGGCACATAGATCAATGGAACCCAGAGAATAGAGAACCCAGAAGTGGACCCTGAACTTTATGGTCAACTAATATTCGATAAAGGAGGAAAGACTATCCATTGGAAGAAAGACAGTCTCTTCAATAAATGGTGCTGGGATAATTGGACATCGACATGCAGAAGAATGAAACTAGACCACTCCCTTTCACCATACACAAAGATAAACTCAAAATGGATGAAAGATCTAGATGTGAGACAAGATTCCATCAAAATCCTAGAGGAGAACACAGGCAACACCCTTTTTGAACTTGGCCACAGTAACTTCTTGCAAGATACATCCACGAAGGCAAAAGAAACAAAAGCAAAAATGAACTATTGGGACTTCATCAAGATAAGAAGCTTTTGCACAGCAAAGGATACAGTCAACAAAACTAAAAGACAACCTACAGAATGGGAGAAGGTATTTGCAAATGACGTATCAGATAAAGTGCTAGTTTCCAAAATCTATAAAGAACTTATTAAACTCAACACCAAAGAAACAAACAATCCAATCATGAAATGGGAAAAAGACATGAAGAGAAATCTCACAGAGGAAGACATGGACATGGCGGACACGCACATGAGAAAATGCTCTGCATCACTTGCCATCAGGGAAATACAAATCAAAATCACAATGAGATACCACCTCACACCAGTGAGAATGGGGAAAATTAACAAGGCAGGAAACCACAAATGTTGGAGAGGATGCGGAGAAAAGGGAACCCTCTTGCACTGTTGGTGGGAATGTGAAATGGTGCAGCCACTCTGGAAAACTGTGTGGAGGTTCCTCAAAGAGTTAAAAATAGACCTGCCCTACGACCCAGCAATTGCACTGTTGGGGATTGACCCCAAAGACTCAGATGCAATGAAACGCTGGGACACCTGCACCCCGATGTTTCTAGCAGCAATGTCCACAATAGCCAAACTGTGGAAGGAGCCTCGGTGTCCATCGAAAGATGAATGGATAAAGAAGATGTGGTTTATGTATACAATGGAATATTACTCAGCCATTAGAAACGACAAATACCCACCATTTGCTTCAACGTGGATGGAACTGGAGGGTATTATGCTGAGTGAAATAAGTCAATCAGAGAAGGACAAACAGTGTATGTTCTCATTCATTTGGGGAATATAGATAATAGTGAAAGGGAATAGAAGGGAAGGGAGAAGAAATGTGTTGGAAATATCAGGAAGGGAGACAGAACATAAAGACTCCTAACTCTGGGAAATGAACTAGGGGTGGTGGAAGGGGAGGAGGGCGGGGGGTGGGGGTGAATGGGTGACGGGCACTGAGGGGGACACTTGACAGGATGAGCACTGGGTGTTATTCTGTATTTTGGTAAATTGAACACCAATAAAAATTACTTTATTAAAAAAAAAAGAAATTGAGGAAGACACAAACAGATGGAAAAATTATTCCATGCTCATGGATTGGCAGAATTAATATTGTCAAATGTCAATGTAACCCAGGGCAATTTACACGTTTAATGCAATCCCTTTCAAAATACCATGGACTTTCTTCAGATAGTTGGAACAAATTATTTTAAGATTTGTGTGGAATCAGAAAAGACCCCGAATACCCAGGGGAATTTTAAAAAAGAAAACCATAGCTGGGGGCATCACAATGCCAAGAGTTGAGGTTGTACTAAAAAGCTGTGGTCATCAAGACAGTGTGGTACTGGCACAAAAACAGGCACATAGATCAATGGAACCCAGAGAATAGAGAACCCAGAAGTGGACCCTGAACTTTATGGTCAACTAATATTTGATAAAGGAGGAAAGACTATCCACTGGAAGAAAGACAGTCTCTTCAATAAATGGTGCTGGGATAATTGGACATCGACATGCAGAAGAATGAAACTAGACCACTCCCTTTCACCATACACAAAGATAAACTCAAAATGGATGAAAGATCTAGATGTGAGACAAGATTCCATCAAAATCCTAGAGGAGAACACAGGCAACACCCTTTTTGAACTTGGCCACAGTAACTTCTTGCAAGATACATCCACGAAGGCAAAAGAAACAAAAGCAAAAATGAACTATTGGGACTTCATCAAGATAAGAAGCTTTTGCACAGCAAAGGATACAGTCAACAAAACTAAAAGACAACCTACAGAATTGGAGAAGATATTTGCAAATGACCTATCAGATAAAGGGCTAGTTTCCAAGATCTATAAAGAACTTATTAGGGCAGCCCCGGTGGCGCAGCGGTTTGCCGCAGTCTGCAGCCCAGGGTGTGATTCTGGAGACCCTGGATCGAGTCCCACGTTGGGCTCTCTGCATGGAGTCTGCTTCTCCCTCTGCCTGTGTCTCTGCCTCTCTTTCTCTCCCTGCATCTCTATGAATAAATAAATAAAATCTTTTAATAAAAAATTTTTAAAAACCTATTAAGCTCAACAGCAAAGAAACAATCCAGTCATGAAATGGGCAAAAGACATGAAGAGAAATCTCACAGAGGAAGACATGGACATGGCCAACATGCACATGAGAAAATGCTCTGTATCACTTGCCATCAGGGAAATACAAATCAAAATCACAATGAGATACCACCTCACACCAGTGAGAATGGGGAAAATTAACAAGGCAGGAAACCACAAATGTTGGAGAGGATGCGGAGAAAAGGGAACCCTCTTGCACTGTTGGTGGGAATGTGAACTGGTGCAGCCACTCTGGAAAACTGTGTGGAGGTTCCTCAAAGAGTTAAAAATAGACCTGCCCTACGACCCAGCAATTGCACTGTTGGGGATTGACCCCAAAGATACAGATGCAGTGAAACACCGGGACACCTGCACCCCGATGTTTCTAGCAGCAATGTCCACAATAGCCAAACTGTGGAAGGAGCCTCGGTGTCCATCGAAAGATGAATGGATAAAGAAGATGTGGTCTATGTATACAATGGGATGTTACTCAGCCATTAGAAACGACAAATACCCACCATTTGCTTCAACGTGGATGGAACTGGAGGGTATTATGCTGAGTGAAATGAGTCAATCAGAGAAGGACAAACATTATATGGTCTCATTCATTTGGGGAATATAGATAATAGTGAAAGGGAATAGAAGGGAAGGGAGAAGAAATGGGTAGGAAATATCACAAAGGGAGACAGAACATGAGAGACTCCTAACTCTGGGAAATGAACTAGGGGTGGTGGAAGGGGAGGAGGGCGGGGGGGTGGGGGTGAATGGGTGACGGGCACTGAGGGGGACACTTGACGGGATGAGCACTGGGTGTTATTCTGTATGTTGGCAAATTGAACACCAATAAAAAATAAATTTATTATTAAGAAAAAGAAAAAGAAAAGCTTTTGGAGTAATTTTATATCCCGGTTGAAATCTAAGGTTGGTACTTGGGTATTCTTTCTTTCTGACTTGGGGGATTCTCAGTGGTCTGCCGATTTTCCTTTTCAGCTTAGCACCTCCTCATAGTCCTTCCAAGAGTTCCTTCTCCCCCACCCCCCATCATTAAAAGGTCCTATCCTAAAAAAAATAAAAATAAAAATAAAATAAAATAAAAGGTCCTATCCTATATACCCTTAGGAAGTAGAAACTAGATTAAAAGGTCATAATTTGACCTGCTTCTTAGAATTTTCCCAGAAGAGATTCCTATTTAGTAAGTCATAAGATAGTACTCCTTTCTCCTTTATCCCCAAGGCTAATTCAGGGAAAAGTTGAAGATTTGGCTGAGCAACAGGTTGGTGGTCTAGAAGCCTTCCCTAGAAGCCTCACCTTCCTCTTTCTTGGAACCCCCTCTTTGGTTCATAGGGCCAAAGTAAAAATGGTAGAGAGATAAAGGGAGGTTGACATGGATCCCTCAAGTCACAGCATGGAATATCAACCTGGCTTTGGGTGCGGGGCACACAACCTCCAGACCCTGGGAATGCAGCTCTAACTACCTTGTTCTTCATTTGCTCTGCAATTTAGGCATAACTATGTATGCTGTCGGGGTAGGAAAAGCTATTGAGGAAGAGCTACAAGAGATTGCCTCTGAGCCCACAGACAAGCATCTCTTCTATGCCGAAGACTTCAGCACAATGGGAGAGATAAGTGAAAAACTAAAGAAGGGTATATGTGAAGGTACTGTGGCCTGACCTCTGGCCGAGCTCCTCACACAGGGCAGCACGAGCCCTTGGCTGAGAAATTCCCAACCTATTCCTCCCAAGTGCTCAACAAAGTACCTCCCTGGTGTTCAGGGCCAGTAATGCCTGGAAACACTAAGCACAAAAATGGAACCAGGAAGAGAGGAGACCAAATTAGCAGCTAGCACTGCGTGAGCACTAGCTCTGTACTGAGCAATGTGATCAATGTTTTGATAGACCAGCACACTTAATCCTCACAAAACCCCTATAGAAGCGATCATTTAATTAGGTTTACACACATCACAGAGCTGAGGCACAGTTTCAGGAGATGCCTGTAATTGGAGTGGAAAGGGAGTAGGGAGGGTAGTCCTTTCAAATGTGAAGAATGCCTTCTTGCAAGTACTTCTATTTACAGAACACAAGACTGCCCTCTAGAATCTAGATTGTTCTGCCCGAGAGCTCTCTGTGCTAATCTGCACTACACTCACTGTGCCAGGAGGCTCACTTAGAGCAGTTCTCCCCCAACACCTGACCTCCCTCCTCTCCTCCCTGTTCAGTCACCAATCAAATCCCAAGCCAAGTGCGGTGTTTTACTTCTCTAAAGGAAAGAACAATGAGCCCGAGGCGGGAGGAGAAGGGGATGCAGAGGGAAGGCCTTTCAAGTTTCCAAAAGGGAGGGGGTAGGATTTCACCTCTAGGCTGTTTCCTTCAAGCTGAAATGCCTGGTAGAGCTACTGCTACGAAGCAGCAGCTTAGTCCTTGGTCCACTGGAACTTTTTTCCCACCCTCCCTCCTGGACATGACATTTTTGGGGGCATTGTTAAGTAAGATGCATTGAAGCAGTCTAGATTTCGTGTACAAGAGAACGTCCCTAGTGTGGTCTTGGATTACCCTAGGAACCAATTGCTTTTTGAAGCAGTGTTAACCAAATAAAACCGAAACACCCTGGGTGACAGATAGCAGGTAGGTGGGGAGCTGGGATGAGCTTCTGAAAGAACACAAGCATGCACACAATTGTCACTCTCTTTGGTCATCTTTTTCCTCTCAGCTCTGGAAGACTCTGATGGAAGTCAGGACTCCCCAGCAGGGGAACTGCCAAAGAGGGTCCACCAGCCAACAGGTAAAATTCTAAAAAGCCAACAGGTAAATTTTTTAAAAGCAGTGTTTCTAGAAACTTTGGTGGATGCTTCCACCATGGTTTCCCCCAGACAAAAATCCTTCAGAAGTGAAACTCAGTAAGATTTGGATTATGTCAACTACGGCTTTTTTTCCTCGGTCACACAGGAAACCCGTACTCTACACTTTAAGCCATATTTGGTAATAGCCCCTCTCAACTGACAGTCTTTTGCCTCAGTATGTCCCAAAGCAAAGCTGTGTACCACATGCTAGGAATACCAAGTACCTTACTCTGACCGCTGATGGCTGTGTTATAACCACAACCGTTTTAGGCAGGTTTGACTTCAGTTTTCTTTCTCTTTACAGAATCTGAGCCAGTCACCATAAATATCCGAGACCTACTTTCCTGTTCTAATTTTGCAGTGCAACACCGGTATCTGTTTGAAGAAGACAGTGTTTCACGGTCCACACAAAAACTTTTCCATTCAACAAAATCTTCAGGTAATTCCCAAAACAGTATTGCTGTCAGGTGATTCGATATCAGTCAGCCTCTTAGCTGGTCAACAGACTTACCCACAAGGAGCAAAGGAAAGGAGGCAGTAGGAAATAGGACAGGGGAGAAGAGTAGGGCCTAAGTGAAATGAGAACGAGAAGAATTAACTGAAAGACACTGGGGTAGCCTCCCATGTAGTCCACACTCGTGGCAGCTGTCAGTGTTGGAAGCCCATGCAGCCCTTTCCTGGTATTTACTGGGTCTGGCTGCATGGAAAAGTTGAACATTTCTTTCATTTTGGTTTCTGCTGATTCAGTCCTATTATTATGCATCTGGGAAGTCTGGTGGGTTATAGAGGTGAGTGAATACTTTCCGTGTGCTTTCTCAGGAAGTCCTTTGGAAGAAAAACACGATCAATGCAAATGTGAAAATCTTATAATGTTCCAGAACCTTGCGAATGAAGAAGTGAGAAAGTTAACACAACGCTATATCCTTTTCTAACACGATGCTTGTGTGTGACGTAAAGAATTTCACCAAACTTCACAAATATTGTTTGTGGGTATATATTAAATGAAGTCATTTCCATAATGTCAAGAAGAGTGAACTCCCAGAAAGGAGTTTCTTCTTAAGCAGCCTGCTAGGTGTTTGAGGGCCAAGAGCAAGCCAAGCTTCGTGGCAAGAGTCAAGCACTCAGTTGCTATCTAGCAGTAAGGCCAGCTAGCCAGCCAGCCAGCCAGCCGGCATGCAAAGTAAAGAGAAAATAGACTTAAAATTTAACTCCCCTCAAAAACCAAAACAAACAAAAAAATTTAACTCCCTTTCTGCTGAGAGGAAAAGCAGGACATGTACCAGGTCTGATGTGCATCAGAGGTTCAGTAAGTCTAGGCAAAGAATGTAGAATGAAGAAGCTTCAAACTCCGTCAAAATTCCAAACCTTTCCTTTGGCCCCAAGCCACATTACAGCCACTGTGGTAAGTGTGTAGTTTCTTTTTTTCTTTTTTAAGATTTTTATTTATTTATTCATGAGAATACAGAGAGGAGAGAGAGAGGCAGAGACACAGGCAGAGGGAGAAGCAAGCTCCATGCAGGGAGCCTGACGTGGGACTCGATCCCGGGTCTCCAGGATCATGCCCTGGGCTGAAGGCAGCACTAAACTGCTGAGCCACCAGGCTGCCCGTGTGTAGTTTCTAGAAAACTGGAGTTTTTTTTGTTTGGCGGCAGAGATCTTTCATAACAGCACTCTAAGATGAAACATTCTATCAAGGGGGCAGCAGAACCCAATGATTCATTAAATCAATATTACACATAAAAGGAATGCTTTGAGATAATGGAGAAATGAGGATTCAGTGTTTTTATATTGCCAGCTGTTCTGAACTTAAAATTACAGTAAGCTTACTAAAGCTGGCTCATCTCTATCTCAGCATGCATCAACTAGCCTATAGGCAAAAGGTTGAATTCTGAACCCTCTCTGTGCCAATGGGGTTATATAATAAGGAACAAATGTAGCAATTCCCTTTCTGAAAGCTGGAAATATGCTCCCCTAAGAGAATCTGACAGTGGTTAATGTAGGTGATGAATCCAGGCTCATTCTGCCAACAAGGGGACAGGTGGAGGGTATTAAGGAACTTAATGAAAACACATGCTTGTTCTAATGCCCCCTCCTCTCCCTTTCCCCACCCTGCTATTCAGCAGGGTCTACTTCTCAAAACTAAGGAAGTTATATATAAAAGAACATAGGTCAGAAGTCTTCAAGGCTGCTACCCTTTGGCCATATCTGGTATCAGGGTTTAAAGTCCCTAATCTCTCTTCTCTTGTGACATCATCTCTTACTCAGCCTGAATCCTTCTCTTCACTACATTCCCAACATTATCACTTCTGGGTCCCAAAGGTGCATTATGGCAAACTAATTTACAGTCAACACAAGTCTGAGTAGAATCTGAAAGACTTAGACTTTTGGGGTGCCTGAGTGGCTCAGTCGGTTGAACCTCCAGTACGTGATTTTGGCTCAAATCAAGATCTGAGGGTTGTGAGAACGAGTCCCATGTCAGGCTCTGCGCTGAGGGTAGATTTTACATGGGATTCTCCACCTCCCCACCCCTGCTCCTCCCCTACCCGCACATGGTCTCTCTCAAAAAAAAAAAAAAAAAAAAAAAAAAAACCAAATTTTTAACTGAATTATTTGGCTTTGACATTATAAAGTATTTAACCTGAGATTTATAGTCTTGATAACATATGTTAAATGGCTTACTGTAAACCTTCAAGTCAGTTTAAAATTTTTTCAAAAAGGGAAAAAGCCAAAGGCTTGTATTTTTCAGTACAAATTTTTAATATAACTAAGTCAAAAAGTTTTATTTGAATGCAAATAAAAATAGGCAATTCAGATTCCTCTTCCTTAATTAGAGATTTACTAGAAGAAATGACACAAAGAATGGAAGCCCTGGAAAATCGCCTGAGATACAGATGAAGATTTGAAATGTTCTACATACTTGTACATCATTGTATCAAGGGTTACAGTGAAAGCAGTTTGGAGCCTCAGTGCTCAAGCTGTGATTAAGTCTATAAAGTTGTAAAGTAAAACATAACTAGTACTGATAGCTAGTTTGCTATAGAACAAAGAGCACGTCCTTCAGAATCCTAAAAATGAGATTATAAAGTGAGAACAAATAAGCTATGCAAAATACTCTAACATATTGTGGACATGATTTGCTTTTGCCTTGTCCCATCTTCGAGTGTTGTGATCGCATTTGACTCAAAATATTTTTGTTTGCAGTCTTCTGTAGAACACTGGCCATAAGAAAAGCTATCTTTTTTGTATTGGATTTTTACCTTGATGTATGTATATGGACGTATGCATAAAATCGTAATACATATGTACTCGTATAACAAATTGATTTTTTTATACAATATTAAAATTCACTTCAGAGAATGGTATTCTGTGTAAAATTTCTAGGATCCCCAAAATTTCTAGTTTAACTTTAAATACAAGGTGTGTGTATATGGGCAACGGTAAGTATGCATTTGAAAAAAAAATGTTGAACCTTGCTGGCAATCAGGAAAATGCAGGTTAAAACAATCAGCTTGGCAAAAATTAGTATGTCTGACTAGTGTTGGCAAGGATGAAGAAAATGAGGTTCTTGTACACTAGTGAGAATGCAAATGGGCATGCTCTTTGGATTATGTGTCAATACCTAATAAAACTGAAAATGCACAAAACTTGCACTCCAGCAACTGCACTCACAGGCATCTAACTAGAGGACTTTAACACATAGGAGATCTGTACAAGAACGTTACTCAAGTTTATGTCACAAAATGAAAATATCCTAATCGTCAGAAAGGAAACTGATAAAATTGTTGTTTGGTTCCTACCTCAGGCATACCATATATTTAAAAGGAATGCACTAGATCTACATGTACACATAATAAAACTCAAAAACAAATGAGAATTTTAAAAAGCCAAAGGTAGGGGCTCCTGGGTGGCTTAATTATTTGGGTGTCTGGGTCTTGATTTCGGCTTGGGTCATGGATCTTGGGGTCTTGGGATGAGAACTTGTGTGGCTCCGAGCTCAGGGGAAGTCTGCTTGGGGATTCATTCTCCCAGACTGCCATGAATGGTCTCTAATAAATCTTAAACGAAAAAAAATGAAGACTCCCAAAATGACATCCTTCCCATGGAAGTTACTGTATTTGAGGCCAAATGGTGCTTTTTAAACAGAACACCTTCAGTATGCTTATGTTTAAATATTTCAAGGTGAGTGTTTTTTATCAGAATGTCCTCCCGAAAGTCAGTGATGAGAGGGAAGAGCATTTCCTAAGTGTCAATCTTTACCTGAAAATCATCTGATTCTCTCCAAATATAAAAGTTGTGATTCAAAGTAATAAACCTTCAGTTTGTATTTGTATTGGAGTCCTCTAGCTGATCATGAACAGGTTTTGACTAAGAAGTACTGATTTGGGTTGGCACCCCTTCAGAGACAGACTCCCAGCTCAGGCATTGCCTCCTTGGCTCAAGCATCCTTTGCTTTCTGTTGAATCTCAGCTCCCTCTAGTGGCTCTAGACTGCACCTTCCCTTTCACCTTGGGGAGGAAAACGCCTTCATAGCAAACAAAGGCCTCCAATCAATCCATATTTAGCTATTAATCCAACATACTTTGAAGTCTATAATCTGAAACATTTTTCCATTTTCCTTGTTTTGCTATCTGTAGGTCTCAGGTTTTACATCCAGGTTTATTTTGGTGACCTTCATAAACCATGATTTCTTCATCTATCATATGGGACTAATAGTACTTTCACTGCACTGTCAAGAGGATTAAATGGGTTAATATGTACATTACTTAGTAAAGTATCATTTTTAATACTCAATTATTAGCTATTATGTTTTTATTTTTTAGAAGCCCATAATATCTGACACAAAAATATCTTCTCCCTCTGCCGGTCTCTGCCTCTGTCTCTCATGAATGAATCAATAATCTTTAAAAAAAAAAAAAAGAAAGCCACATTGGGCACACCAGTCTGGATATGAAAATATGAGCACTTGAGAACATTTACAGATTTTCATAACTCTGTAGCTCTTAACCAGGATGTTGGTTGAATGAATGCTTTGCTTACCTTATCTAAGGGAGATACTTTGGCAGATTCCCCTGCCTAAATTCTCTTTTGAAGCAAACATATAGGAGGTAGTAAATTATAGTAAATGTACAAGATGTTTAAGACCTACCATCAACAAGATGAAGATGAAATTCTGGTCTAGAAGGTCACAAGCATATTAATGAGAATTAAGTAAATGCTTAAAACCTAAAAGTCATAATTCACCCTGGTGTTTGAACTCCTAAGTGATATAAAGTTGAAAATGTTGAGTGTCTGTTCTCTAGGACCTTAGTATAGTAAGAAACAGGTGCAATTAATGCCATAAAAAAGGTTCTTATGTTAACTCAGAGGCACTCAATCTAGACTCAAGAGGATGTTGGGGTAGGCCTGGAAAAGGAGAGGAAGAAGCCAGATGCCACTGCAGATAGAGGGAGCACAAGTGTTAAGGAGCAGCTGGAAATAAGATTTGCAAAGAATTGTTTTCCACGAAGCAGATCTTTCAGAAGGCCCAACTAATGGCATTCATGACCAGTCTAGAGTTTGGTTTCTTTTCTCTGTACCTTTTGCCCCTGCCACCATAGGATACCGATTGCAATGAACACATTTCACAATAATCAGCCTCTTCTTTAGGACATTTCTATCTCTAGACCTAACCAGTAGCTCAGTACTCGAGTATGGAATAAATCCAACTGGCTGGAATTCCCTGCAATCCCCTGCATATTAGAGCTTCCCAGCCAAACACATTACTTTGATTATAATCAGAAAAATAACATTTAAAAATGCCAACTCAGACCTTCCCACATCTTCCTGGCCAGTGGTTATTTTCTCTAATTCTGGCAGCATTTTCATGGCACTTCATCACAGCTGTCCCAAGCCAGAATGAGTGAGAGGTTTCCCATCTACTAGCTTTATTTTTTTTTGTATATATTTTTTTATTGGAGTTCGATTTGCCAACATACAGCCTAACACCCAGTGCTCATCCCATCAAGTGCCCTCCTCAGTGCCCATCACCCAGTCACCCCAACCCCGTCTACTAGCTTTAAACTCCTTTTCTCTGAACTTTAAATCTAAATGCCTTTCTTGAAGAATGGGGAGTACACAAAAAGCACATATAGGGCACCTGGGTGGCTCAGTGGTTGAGCATCTGCCTTTGGCTCAGGCCATGATTCCGGGGTCCTAGGATTGAGTCCTGCATCAGGCTCCCCTACAGGGAGCCTGATTCTCTTTGCCTACATCTTTGTCTCTCTTGAATAAATAATAAAACCTTTAAAAACAAATAAAAAAGCACATGTAAAGAAAAGGCAAAAACTGAATGAACTTATAGCATATTAAAACTACAATGAAGCCCCCAGAAATCACAAATTATTTCCTATAAGCCATCATTCAAAAATGCCTGCAGCCAGAAGTCCTGAATCAGAACCATTACAAAGAAATGAGAACTGCAATATTGTATTCTTCAGGGACCACCCCTTAAGAAATTAAATTATAACTAGTCAACCTGGAGTCAAACCAATCCCAATAACCCAAACCACTGAAAACTCCATTTGAAAGGCAAAACTTATCAAGTACAAAATAAGCACATAATGTCCTTAACCCAAAGACAAACATTTCTAGCAACTATGGAACAGACTAATATCATCAGTAGTGTGATGTGACCAAGTAATTCAAGGACAGATTTCAAACATTTTAAACCACATCGGTGGAATGCCTGGGTGGCTCAGTGATTAAGCGGGTCTGGTCTGCCTTCGGCTCAGGGCATGATCCTGGAGTTCTGGGACTGAGTCCCACATTGGGCTCCCTGCATGGAGCCTGCTTCTCCCTCTGCCGGTCTCTGCCTCTGTCTCTCATGAATGAATCAATAATCTTAAAAAAAAAAAAAAAAAAAAAGCAAGCCACATAGGGCACACCAGTCTGGATATGAAAATATGAGCACTTGAGAACATTTACAGATTTTCATAACTCTGTAGTTCTTAACCAGGAGATGCTACTTTAAAAAAGTGGGGTGACCACCGTTTACTTCAACGTGGATGGAACTGGAGGGTATTGAGTGAAAAGTCAATCAGAGAAGGACAAACATATGGTCTCATTCATTTGGGGAATATAAATAGTGAAAGGGAATAGAGGGAAAGGGAGAAGAAATGGGTAGGAAATATCAGAAAGGGAGACAGAACATGAGAGACTCCTAACTCTGGGAAACGAACTAGGGGGCGGGGAGGGGAGGAGGGCGGGAGGTGACTGGGTGCCTGGGTGGCGGGCACTTGACGGGATGAGCACTGGGTGTTATTCTGTATGTTGGCAAATTGAACACCAATAAAAAATAAATTATTAAAAAAATAAAAATTAAAAATTAAAAAAAATTAAAAAGTGGGGTAACATTTGGAGGTATCATCACAACATGGAAAACCATGAGAAATATCCTGTAATATCCAGTCCAAGACAAAAAACTGTCCCATGGAAACATGTCAGTAGTACTCCCAAATTTAGAAATGCTGAGTAACTGAACCAGTAAGAAATCTAGTCGCCAACAGCTACTCTTCAAATTTTATCTATAACCTCAGATTAACTTCAGACAAAAACTAAAATTATGCAATGTTAGCTTGAAAGAAACCCATTCTCTCACCTATGGAATTGGGAATTTGACCCACCCCATGCTTGTTCCAAAAGTAGTCTGAAGTTCAGTAAATACTGCACAGACATTCCATATAGTGTACTGATGGGCAACCTCCTCTCTGATCATTCATCTACTACCCAAAAGTGCTTATAAGGGTTGGATAAGATCAAGTCCAAAAGACATGGGTATTTCTGACACAGTTGCAGCCTGAGAGCACAACACAGACTGCTAAGTATACTCACCAAACACACTTCACAGTTATCTTCTAGGAGTAAAATGGAATAAAACAAACTTTGGGCAACTATGGATTGAGCACTTATTGAAGATCTGGGATTCTTCTGAAGGGCTCGAACTACAGTTCTTCTCCCTCAAACACTACACACCCTTAGGAAAAACTCTTCATTAAAGTTCAATAGAACTTTTCTCAGAAACAATTCTGGGAGGGGAGAACATATTTAATCCTCTCTGCTACTTCAATTTGTAGATTTAAGCTGGATTACAAATTGCATATCTGGTTAAATTCTGGGCATTAAAAAAAAATTCTGGGTATTGTTCTTTGCTGCCTCTCAAACATACTCAAATATGAAATGATGACAGTATCAACAATTTTAAAAGACAGGAATCTTTTAAAAATCTAACAGAGAAAACGAACTCTGCACTCCCTATACATGAAAGTAAAGGGAAACTGGGACACATAGGCTCTTAATCCAAAAGTCTTGTTACCTCAACTGCCTCATCCTCTCAAATCCTATCTTGTGAAAGTGTACAGAAACAGAAAGATATATGGAAAAAAACAGAAATGAATACAGTGTCTTTAAAACAAGCTCTGGCCAGTTTTATTAAAGAAAAATTTTGCATGATTTACTTTTCACCAGTCTGTTCTGGCATGCTTCTAATGATATCAGAATCACCTAGAAAATAAAACACAATAGTTTTACAATTCATTTAGTCACAACTGTTAATCATCAAACTAGCAGTGGTTATCTCCAAAAGTTGCAATACTAGCTTTGCTGTCATTTCTCAAGGATGATCAGATACCTAAAGTCACAGGCATTTCCCACAGAAGATACATGATATAAACCAGACTTGGTTTATCACCTGCATTGATAAAACCAGACCCAGGGAAAGAACTAAGTCTGGGGACACATGCATGGTCTTAATATAGCGAATGTTTAGCCTGCCCTGATTATTACAAAATCAGAACAGCGAGAATATTCGCGGTATCCTAAGAACTAAAAACTCATAAGTTCAGGGCTCCTGAGTGGCTTTGTCAGTTAAGCATCTGCTTTCGGCTCAGGTCATGATCCTGGAGACCCAGAATTGAACCCTCCACTGGGCTCCCTGTTCAGCCAGGAGTCTGCTACTCCATCTGCCCCTCACCCTGTTGGTGCCCACTCAAATAAAATAAAAATCTAGGGCAGCCCCGGTGGCGCAGCGGTTTGCCGTCTCCTGCAGCCTGGGGTGTGATCCTGAAGACCCAGGATCGAGTCCCACATCGGGCTTCCTGCATGGAGCCTGCTTCTCCCTCTGCCTGTGTCTCTGCCTTTCTCTCTGAGTAAATAAATAAATCTTTAAACAAATAAGTAAGTAAATAGATAAACAAATAAGTAAATAAATAAATAAAATAAAAATCTAAAAAGTCTTAAAAATAAAATAAAAACTCTTCAGTTCAAAATATGACATGATCTTTATTTGTAGGCATTTCTTTTTCTCAATTTAATTTTACCTATCTGTTCTTAGGCAGCCACTTCTTGGCTTGGATTCCTTTCTTCTATTTCATCTGATTACTCCTTGCCTTTAGAATTTCACCCCTACCACGGTCCTACATTATTTAAGTGCTTAAACAAAATTCAAAATAAAAAAATAATTATTTAATTTCAAATTAATTACAAAATAAAAAAATTAATTTATATCAATACCTATTATAATGTACTGATATTCATTATCAGTTCTCTGTGAAACAAAACTACAAGATATCCCTTGCTATATCCAAATTCTAAATATCTAAACCTAGGAACCAAAGACATTGCTATAGCAAATACCTATAATTACATTATATATGAAAAAATAATTATTCTGACTTATAAAACATACCTGGATCAATGATAGCCAGTGTGCATACTCTGTAGTATTTCCCACATGCTGTGCCCAATTCAATATTATTGCCACTGTAGTGATGGACACCAGTTTTGGCCAACATGGCGTAGTATTCTATTTCAGATTTCCTTCAGAAACCAAAAAACAAAGACCATACCAAGTGACTGACATAAAATGTTACTACTTTCCTCACTGGTTTTAATGGTGACACTTTCAAACAGTAACTAAATCAGTCATTACTCTTTTAAAAAGTACCAGATACATTAGGCAATACAAACTATCTTTTCTCTTGGTCCCTTAAAAATGGGACAATCAGCAAGTATGTTCTGAATAACTCTTCTCATGAGTAGGATGTGAAACGTAAGTATTTACTTAGCATTTACCACTCACCAGATACTTCACATTATCATGACAACCTCTTAAATAGCATGTATGGAGACACTCAGGCAAAGAATGGTTAAGTGGAGGTTCTAGAATCCCAGCTCATGTTATCTTTAAAGGATGAGCTATTTCTATTACTTTCCGGTGCTCTGAATCCTAGATGGGGAGTGGTATTACTTACATAAACTTAGCATTTCTGTGTCACCTGAGCAGGTGGACATTAAGGGTTTTACGAATTTGAAGAGACTCCTAACAGAATGGTGCCATTACTCAAAAGTATGGATTCACAGACCAGCAGTAGTGTGCATGCTTATTAAAAATGTATGTCGGGGCACCTGGGTGGCTCAGTGGTTGAGTGTCTGCCTTTGGCTCAGGTCGTGATCCTGGGGTCCTGGGATCGAGTCCCACATCGGGCTTTTCTGCAGGGAGCCTGATTCTCCCTCTGCCTGTCTCTGCCTCTTAAGAATAAATAAACTCTTTAAAAAAAAAAAAGCATAATGTCAGGTCCCATCCTGAACCCATGAAATCAAAACCTGCTTTTAACAAGATTACCAGTAATTGTGAGTACATTTATGTTTGAGAAGCACTGACATAGAAGGTAAGCTTGAAGACCAAACCATGGGATGGGATAGAGGGCAGCATTCTAGGGAAGCCAATGATGTACAGACACCCTATGTAAAATCCTGTGAGCAGGTTATGCATCACCACAGAAAAATTAATGTACTGTAGGGAATTGATCACATGGCTTATATTCTGCATAGTCCAAGTGTCTTTAACTTACTTTCCATACTAAGTTCAATTTCAAAACGGTGAAGCCAAGCAAAACCTTGGCCCACTTGGAACCTGCAGCTCCACAGCAAGCTCGAACTTTTCTATGACAAGTTTGAAAAACGAAACACTTTTAAAGACCAAAAATGCAGGACTCAAAACACATGGAAAAACAAGTGTCCGTGCTTGCTTCAAACTTTGACGTTCTGTGGTTCATACCCCTCTGCCACACATTTCTCCCAAAGATAAACTTACAGGATGAGAGCACGATTGGGGAGACGGGGGTGGGGGTGGATGTCAGCCCCAAACACCAAAGAAGAAACCATAAATTCTTCTGCAAGCGTTCGCTTCTAAAACTGATTTTACATAAAACCGAGTGGGTACAACCCAAATGGCTCAAATTCACACTCCTGGGTGAACATGCAGTGGGGACACAGTGTCAACCAGGTTCCCTCCATTACCTCAAAGCCGGGCAGTTGTTGGCCAGGATGACCAGTTTCGCTTTGCCGTGTCTGATCATTTTCAGGGTCTGCTTGTACCCCAGCACGTACTTTCCACTCTTCATAACCAATTGGAGCCTAGAGTTGATCGACTCCAGCGACTTTTTCTACAAAGCAAATATTTAACACGGACCTGAAGGTCTTGTTTTCTACCATCTCAAAACAGCACCCAGATTTCTGGGCGTCGAACCCTTTAATAAACCTCCTTAGTCTAGGCTTAGTGACGTATCACTAAGGCCCCCTCGGCTCTCCCGGGCCCTCAGGCCAGGGTGCATGCTGTCTCCCCGGTGTGCTCAGACCATCTGCCCGGGCCGAGACTCATCCCTCCACGTGAATCGGCTTCCGGCCTTGGCCCCGTCTCACTCACCGTCTTCTTTGCGGCCACCATCTTCCTGCCTTAGATGCGGGACGGCCCCAACCTAGAACGTACAGAGGACAGGGCGGAAAGTTTAGGAGAGGAGCGCCAAAGGGCAACTCGTCGGGTTCCCGGCGCTGCCCAGACCTCGGCCCCGCGGAGCCCACTCACCAACAGCAACCGCCAAGATGGCCGGGAGGGAGAAAGGAAAGAGTCCCCACAATGCAAAGCTCTTCCCTGCAGAGCCGGGAGGGCGGCGCCGGAAGCAAGCCGCAAGCGGAAGGGGCGGGGTAAGAGGGGCGGGCGGGGCAGCCTCGCGATGCTACCGCTACAGTCAGAGGGCTGGAGAGCGGTTCGCTTACCCTTGCTGAGGACGGAGGAATGGGGGGGGGGGGGGGTGAACCTGGCGGCAGTCGGAGAAGTCGACTGAGGGTGAGGCGGGAGGGACGGTGAGGCGGGCGGCGGCAGCTGGACCGCAGTCTTTTTTTTTTTTTTTTAAATATGTAGCGGCGAGTTTTGCATATTTTTCAAAAAGATTTTATTCATGAGACAGAGAGAGAGAGAGAGGCAGAGACATAGGAGGAGGGAGAAGCAGGCTCCCTCCAGGGAGCTGGATGCAAGACTGAACTTGATCCGGGGACCCCGGGATCATCTCGGGATCAAACCCTGAGCTGAGGGCACACGCTCAACCACTGAGCCACCCAGGCCTCCTATATGCTCATCATTCTTAATACGTTTTTGTATATGCATAGAAAGTCCAAGTCGGGAAAGCTGATCATCAAAACTTACCACTTGAAAAGGTGTGAGAAGAGTGGGTGAGGAAAGAACATTTTTTTACATTATATATGTCAGTACTACTTGAATTATTTTACAGCATGCATCATGTAAGTTCATTTGTTTATTTGAAGAGAGAAGAGCGAGTGCGAACACAAGTGAGGAGGAGGGCAGAGAAGACGCAGGCTCTCCACTGAGCAGGGAGCCTGATACCAGGTCATGCCAGGACCCTGCAATCATGACCTCGGCCAGAGGCAGACGTTAAACGGACTTAGCCACCCACGTGCCCCTAAAGTCGTAACTTTAAATAGATCTTGTGAAACACCAATTATAACTGAAAGCAGTGTTTCTCAAAGTATGACTCACAAATCACCTGATTCAGAATCACCTTGACTTCTGACTCTTGGGATCCACAAGGGTATGTGGAAGAAATCTCTGGTGGGGCCTAGGAATCAGTTTAATAAGCAGCCTCAGGAAATCTTAGAAATACTAGAATTGGAGAACTAAAGAATGAGGGGCACCTGGCTGGTTCAGTTGTAGAGCATGTGACTCTTAATCTTGGGGTTGTGAGTTCAAGCCCCATGTTGAGGGTGAAGGTTACTTTTTAAAACATAAAAACTGAAGAAGGACATAGCCAAGTTGGGCTTGAGACTTGCCTGCGTTAAGTAAAGAACAAAATAATGAGGCCTTCTATATTGAGTCCTATATTTTCAAAGCTTTTTAATGCATTTTCCCAAAGTAGTCAGGATAGATATTACCCTTATTTTAGAGATTAAATGGTGAAAGTACTTGATATCACTTTCCTGAGGTGCTTTTCCTTATACGATAACAAGTTTCTGGTCCTTACTATATATGTCCTCACTATACTTTAAGGATCCAGGAATCTTACTATGGTTTTTGTATTGGAAGCCAGAGAAGCCTGAAGCACTTATTTTATGTATGAAATATGGCCACAAAATGCTTGAGAATTCTTTCTAGAAAATCTTAACTAATTTTGCTGTATTTCTTTGGAGACAGACTTAGGTTTTTGGTTTTTCTATTTAATATATGCATGACTTGGGGCAAATTGTCTAAACTCCCTATGCTTCAGTTTCTTCATCAGAAAACTAGAATAATGTCTACTTCATAGTATTATTATGAGGATCACAGTAAATGTAATGGTGTATAAAGCACCTAGCATAGGACCTATACATGACAAATGTGCAGTGACTTCGTTCTCTTCATCATTCCAACTCTTATCTCAACCTTCCTACCACAGCCACCCGCCACACCTAAAGCCGTTCACAACATTACAAAACCTACGCTAGGGGAAGAAACATTTGCTGCGGAAAAATATGTCTTTTGACTCAATAAGATTTTATAAAATTTTCCACACTTGTATTTATTAGAGCAGGAATTGGCAGACTTTTTCTATAGAGCCCAATAATAAATGTTTTAGGCCTTTGGGGTCATATGTTCTCTGTGGCAACTACTCAGCTCTGCCGTTGTAGCACAAAAGCAGCCATAGGCAATATGTAACAGCTGTGTTCCAATAAAACATTTACAGGGGATCCCTGGGTGGCACAGCGGTTTGGCGCCTGCCTTTGGCCCAGGGCTCGATCCTCGAGACCTGGGATCGAATCCCACGTTGGGCTTCCAGTGCATGGAGCCTGCTTCTCCCTCTGCCTGTGTCTCTGCCTCTCTCTCTCTCTCTCTCTCTGTATGACTATCATAAATAAATAAAAATTAAAAAAAAAAAAAAACATTTACAGAATCAAGCAGCTTGGAACGCCTGGGTGGCTCAGAGGTTTAGCGCCTCCCTTTGGCCCAGGGTGTGATCCTGGAGTCCTGGGATCTGTTCCCACATTAGGCTCCATGCATGGAGCCTGGTTCTCCATCTGTCTGTGTCTCTGCCTCTCTCTCTCTGTCTGTCTCTCAAAATAAATAAATGAAATCTTAAAAAAAAAAAAAACCAAAAGAATCGAGCAGCTGGCCATATTTGGCCTGCAGGCCATAGTTCATTGACCCCTGCATTAAATGATTCCTCTATTAAAAATAACTGCTGTAAGTCATGTCCTTTTTCTAAAGAGATGTATGTTGAGTATGGATGAAGCATCATGATAATCTGCAACTTATTCTTGAATTGCTAAAATAAATGTAAATAAAATCTAAAATAAATGAAAATAGCAAATTCAGCAAACTTTTAGCAACTGTTGAATTTGAAGTGGAGGGTATATAGGTGGACTTTTTTGAGTTTGAAAAACTTAACACTAAAAAGTTGGGAAATATATATGCTTTAAGAAGAGACTTTACCATCCAGGCCTTTGGGGTCATTATTTTGTTTATTTCTGGATGTCAGTCAGTAGCATTTCAGAGTGATTTTGAAAAAATACCAACAGGTAAATGTGATAGAATAGAATTAAAACGAGGCTTTGGTTTTCATTCACCAGAATCGCTACTCCAAGTTTCTGAGAACTCTGCAGACATCTGCATTCATTGTGTTTTTGATTTATACTTGCTATGGGAATTAAAAGTGACAGGCTGTATTCTCTGTTAGAGCAAATACTAACAGGTTCATCTGATATTCATTGGTTCAGTACACTGGCCCATCCCTTATTGTTAAGCAGTTAAAACTATCATATTCAATATCATCAGCTATTAGTTATTCAATGTCCAAATTAGGAAGCAGCCTGTTAGTACAGTTGACCCCTGAACAACTCAGAAGTTAGAGGCACTGACCACCCCCATGCATTTCAAAAATCCATGTATAACTTTGACTTCTCAAAAACTACTAATAGCTTAGTGCTGACCAGAAAGACATTTATAGATAACCTAAACAGTTGATTAATACATTTATAATATACTATGTATTATATACTGTGGTTTTTATAATAAATGATGAAATAAAATGTTACTAAGAAAATCATAAGAGAAAATGCATTATAGTACTGTAGTGTACCGGAAAAAAAAATCCATGTTCAAATCAGTGTTGTTCAAGGGTCAACTGTAATTTGGAACTCTATTTGTTTGACTCAACCTTCACAGTTTTTTTTTTTTTTTAAGATTTTATTTATTTATTTATTTGACAGAGACAGAAAGCAGGCATAAGCAGGGAGAGCAGCAGAGGGGAGAAGCAGGCTCCCCACCGAGCAGGGGGCCTGACTTGGAGCTCAGTCCTAGTACCCTGGGATCATGACCTAAGCCCAAGGCAGACGCTTAACCAACTGAGCCACCCAGGCACCCCCCAACCTTCACATTATTAAGTCACCCTGGACATTAAACATGCTCAGAAATCTGGTGAGGACAAGAAAGATGGTGAATCCAAGTGAAAAGATCCTGTAAATCTAATGATTGTTGGTCACTTTTCAACTAACTGAACACGTACACACCAATACAAGAATTCTGAACTGTTAGAGGACAATTAATAGGGATTCTGAAATATTTCTTCTATACCGTCTCTGTTCAGATTGGGAATGCTCCAGACTGTGCTGGATTAAAAATCAGGCCAGAGAAATGCTTTCTCCTTTTTTTTAAAGCCATTTTTCCATCCAAGGAGCATATGTGTTTTATACTCTTGGATACAAAGAATCCAGAGTACTTCATTCACTACTTTACTGTAAAGGAGTGACACTTGGAAAGTAGAGTGATGTCTTTATTTTTTATTTATTTTTTTAAAAAGATTTTTTATTTATTCATGAGAGACACATAGAGGCAGAAACAGGCTCCATGCAGGAAGCCCAATGCGGGACTCGACCCGGGGTCCCCAGGATCACACCCTGGGCCGAAGGCAGCACCAAACCACTGAGCCACCCGGCTGCCCTAGAGTGATTTAGAGTCTTTAAATGTGTGTCTTTAGGTTAGTTTATATTTCTTAGAGTCAGTTTTTGAAATTTTAATATAAATGGGGTTCCTATGTCTCTAAGTGTCCATAATATGACATTTTACTGATTTTCAATAATTTGAAAAGCCTGCCATGTACATGTATTTTTATCCTTAATAAAGGTGTAATACACAGGCTAAAACACCAGTGTTTTTTGCCTTTAACTGGAACTTAATTAACTTAATACTGTAACACTACGTCATGCTGATCAGAAAATGTTACTGATTAGTTCATGGAGAAATAATAAATGCAAATTTGGAACATCAAAACATGGGTATGTTGAAGAAATGTGATAAAAGCATTGGAGGAGTCATTGGAGGTAAAAAATTATGAACTATGCCTTCAAGATACATCAAGGTACTATCAGCATTAAAAATCACAGTATCAGTTATATTCAGTTATTATCAAGATAAGACTGAAGGAATAAGACAGGTCAGGTAATTGCCAAGAAGGAGAATGGTCAGGGAGAGGGGAGGTAGGGTAAGCATTATCTAGTAGTCTAGATACTTAAGTTGTAAGCAACAAAAACAAACTAGCTGAGTTAAGCGTAAAAAAGGAAAATTATGCTGTAGTTCACCAAATGAACAAGAAGCCTGGGGAGCAAGACCCAGATCTGTGTATACTGGTCATGGGAGAAGCAGTCCCATTTATTAGTCACTGGTTCAAAACATACCCTGCAAACCATAGGGCAGCACCTCAACCTTGAAAGATGTTTCATTTTGGCTGGTACCATAACTGAGTGTTTAAGGTGCCCCTCCATCATCCTATAGGTTTAGCTCCTGGATGTTGAGGTAGATGAAAAAAGACCAGTAAATCACATAGAAATTAACCTATTACCTTATTTGTCTCATAGTAAAGCGAGTTATTTGATATGATACTGAATGTAGTGTCTTGGTGTGTAATGTCTTGATGATACCATCCACTGATGGATGGTGCTCACAGGAGCCTGATGTGCTGGAAAAGCAAATCTAATCCAGTGTCTATTAAAATAAAAGATACCGGGAAACCTGGGTGACGCAGTGGTTTAGCGCCTGCCTTTGGCCCAGGGTGCGATCCTGGAGACCTGGGATCGAATCCCACGTCGGGCTCCTGGTGCGTGGAGCCTGCTTCTCCCTCTGCCTATGTCTCTGCCTCTCTCTCTCTCTCTCTCTCTCTCTCTCTCTCTCTGACTATAATAAATAAATAAAAATTAAAAAAATAAAAAATAAAAAATACCAAAGAGGTTCAATCACTCCACTGTTTCCAAAGAGTCCTATCAGTCTTTCACAAAATGGCTGATAGGTCCCCTCAAGATATAGGTACCATTTTGGAGGCTTATAGTTGGTCACTCTTAGTGCTACTGGCAAAATGGGCACTCACCTATGTAAACTATACTACTATATTAAGTGGAGGAGCATGCAGTAGTGCCCATGTATGGCTTCTCTCCCTATTCTTAGAGCCATTCTATTCCTGAGCCCATTGAGCAAGCACTGAGATGGCTCATGAGAAAGACTTTCTAACATCCACAGGACACCTGATTATTATTGTTCACCTGATTATAAAATGCTTCCTCTGAAGAAAATGGAAGAGACCATGGCTTGGCTGACAAATTATCTCCAAGGAAAAAGTAATATACCTGAGTCAACTAAAAAATAGTTGATGGGGAAAAGTGGGTACTTAACTGGGCTCAGTAAGCCCTGGTTTAGCATGAAAGCATAAGGATTCAGAAAATTTCAAGTTAGTGTTTATATTTAATCTGTGAGTTAATTCATCTCTTTTGAGGAAGAATGGAATTTTGAAAAACTTTCACTAGCTAAATAAAATTAACCATGACTTTAACCTAAAAAAAGCATTTTCTGAAGTGGGAGACTGCCATGGATGGCCATGTCATATGGTGAAGCCCTTGCCCCCAAAGTAGCTCAATGGGGAAGTAGGGTTTAGGAGGTAGTTAAGGTTAAATGAAGTCATAATCTGTTAGTCATAAATCTAATCTGTTAGGACCGTGGCCTCATAAAAAGAGGAAGTCCAAGGGGTGCCTGAGTGGTTCAGTCAGTTGAGTGCCCAACTCTTGGTTTCAGCGCAGATGATGATCTCTTTCATGGGTCATGGGATCAAGCCCCACATCTAGCCCTGCACTCGGGAGTAGAGTGCTTGAAGATTCTCTCCTTCTACCCCTCCCCACACTTGCTCATTCTTGCCCTCTAAAATAAAAAAAAAAAGAAGAGGAAGTTCCCACCCCAACCCCATGTGAGGACACTGTGATAAGGCTGCCATCTATCTGCAAGCCAGAAAAGAGTTCTGACTAGAAACCAAGTTGGCTAGTACCTTGATCTTAAGACTTTTCAGGCTCCAGAACAATGAGAAATAAATGTTATTTAAGCCACCAAGTTAATGGTATTTTGTTATGGTAGCCCATCCTATGAAAACCCTTTGATAGCATTTATACAAGACATAAATATCCCCCCAATTTTGGCCAATTCTGAAAGACCCATCCACATACTTCTCCCCCTAAACTTCTTTGTACTAATCCTGTAATTTTGCTCAGGGACTTGGAATCCAGCCAAATACTTAGTCACTTTCAAAGTACTTCTCTTTCTTTGGGGCACAGTAACCCTGGACAGAGGTTAGGAGAAGAGTCATAGTATGTATTAGGAATGCTATAAAGTGTACTTCCTCAAAGATACCCAGTGTCCTCTTCATTTGAAGGGATTTGTGAGTTGACTGCTGTGCAGTCCAGACTTTGTCAAGCCTAAACTGCAGGAGTGAGAGGAAGAAGGAAAAAGAAGAGAAGGCATCAATCAATCCATCAATCTTCCCTTCCTAAGGCAAGAGGGGAAGTAGAGAAGGAAGGGAGGGAGGGAGACCTCTAAACACATAGCTATGTATCTCCATGACCCATATAGGGAAATATGCCAAATTTTAGGCAATTTTAGCATTCAGTTCAATAATGTGCTGTTATGATCTGAATTGTGCCCCCCTTCATTCATATGTTACAGTTTGCAATATGGCTATTTTGGAGGCAGGCTTTAAAGAGGTAATTAAGGGAAAATGAGGTCATATGGGTGGGCCCTAATCCAATATGACTAGTTTCTTTGTAAGAAGAGGACATTAGGACATAGACACGGTGGGCAAACCATGTGAAGATACATCATGAATACTGCCATCCCAACCAAGGAAAGGCCTTCAGGGGAAACCACCCCTACTGACACCATGTTCTCTGACTTCTAGTCTCAGAACTATGAGGAAATACGTTTTTGTTGTTTAACCAATCTGTGGTTTTTGTTGTCAACCAATCTGCGGTACTTTGTTATGGCAGCTCTAAAAAACTAATACAAATGGTGACATGACCCATTGAATAATGTAAGAATTCATGAGTATTTACTGCTATAAATAAATGAATAATAAATGGAGAAGAGAAAGTGCTCCCTTACTATAGAATGCCAACTGATAAATGTGGAAGGAATAATCTGATTAGAAAACCACCCTTTGATAACTGTCATAGTAATAAGTGATCCCAGCAAGAATATCAATGTATGCTAACAATAGCAGAAAAAGTCTGATGAGATATAAATCACATATAAATTTACTCCATAAATTACAAGGAGTAAAAGAGTAACTTTTTGGTGGCAAACCTGGCAGACCCTACCTTAACTGATCAAAATTAACATCACCAGTCAGAGAGCAAACCGACATCGTGAACTGCAGGAATTCACAGACAACACCTCTTGTACTCCAGCCCAAACTGCACTGCCTGAAAACAGTCATAAGGAAACACTGGGCAAGCCAAACTGAGAAACAGTCTACAAAGTAAACGGCCCATTCTCTTAAAAAATGTCAAAGTCATGAAAGACAAAGACTGAGGGAACGACGTCAGATTAAAGCAAAGCAAAGAGAAGCCCAACAACTAAGCGTCAGGTGTGGCCCCGGGCTGGACAACTGAGCAAAACGGAATACCAGGTGGATTGAAGGGCACGTGGGCAGCGAAGCGCCCCGCGGCGACAGCACTGGCGCGGTGCAAGCAGCAGCCCGCCCCCCGGGGCTGTCCCCGGACCTACGGCCGCTGCCCCCGTCCCTCCTCCCGCTCCGCGACGGCACCCCCGCCCCTGCTTCCCGCGCCTCCGCGCCTCTCCCGCTGCACCGCACACCCGCACCCACGTCCGCCCACCAGGCTCCCTGGCCGTCCCCTGCTCCGCGCGGTCGCCTCCCTGAGCCCCGGGCCCCTCCATCTGCGCGGCGACCGCTCCTCGCCCGGCCGCGCCTCCACCCTCGCCCCGCTGTGCGCCTGTGCCCTGCACCCGCCGGAGCGCGGCCGAGCCCGGGAGCCTCGGCGCCGCCGGGACGGTTTGCGCGGGATCCGAGCAGCCGGCGACGCCCGCGCGGGGCTGGGACGGGCGGCTGCGCTCGTCCTCGGGGCCGCCGGTCTGCCCGCCGTTCTGCCCGCGATGGGCTGCTCCAGCAGCGCGCTCGAGGCCGGCGACAGCAGCAGGCTCCGCAGCGGTGAGCGGGGTGCCCGGCCCCACCCCCGGGCCTCGGGAGCGGGACTTGGGATCGGGGCGGCTGGCTCCCCGGGGCTCGAAGGGCGCGGCCCGGGCGCGCCCCGCTCGGAGGGGCCGGGCTGCTCGCCGAGGCGGGAGCGCCCCTGAGCGCCGCGCGACTCGGCCGCGAACCCGGAGCGGAGCGCGCCGCCTGCCGAGCTACCCGGGAGGTGGCGTTAAATCCCTCCCGCGGTTGGCCGAGGGTTGCCCTTACCAGAGGTGCTCCTTTCATCTCCCGAAAGTACGAACTTGCAGATTACATAAAGCTGCAAATTCACTGGTAACTGGTAAAGGCTCCGGAGAGTGCAGGTGGACATTCCCTCCGTCAAGGAGGGTCCCGCTCTTTGGAAGAGGTCAGACGCACTTTCCCCTGTCCTTGGCTGCAGTATTTCTTGGCAAATATCCATTCGATAAAAAGTGGTCATCACTGAAATTCAAAAAGTGTATTTGGAAGGTTTATTATATGGTAGCCAGGTGCCTGGCTAGATGATGGAGGTGCAAGTGACCCTGCTTTTGGGGACCAGGGGCCCAAGAGACAGCCAATAAACAAATTAAATGATTAAGATAAGTTTCTGACAGTGGTAAGTGCTGTGAAAAGAGTAAGAACAGATTAATCAACTAGAGAATGACCGGGTTTTATGTGTACCTCTTAAATTTTAAATGGCTAACATTTTAGATGAAGTTTCAAAGGTTAAGCAAATGCCTTCAAGTTAGTTTGCGATCGTAGTCAAGGCTAACTCTAGGGGAAATTTTATATTTCAGTTAATTCCTTTTCACAGGTCTTCTTTTAGCACCTTGTGTTCTTCCAATAACACAGTAACGTCCTCCTTTCTGATTTTGTAATAGAGAGCACAAGGTTTTCTGAATGTTGTTTCAGAGTTCAGACACTGTGTCCTAGTCAGAAGTATGTTCTGTTGCAGTCATTTTCATGGTGTATGATAAATTTATTTCTAATTTCAGTAGATAACAGAAAGCAATAAAAAGTTTGGAAATAGGGGCACCTGGGTGACTCAGTGGTTGAGCATCTGCCTTGCGCTCAGGATGTGATCCCAGGATCCTGGGATTGAGTTCCCCATCAGGCTTCCCCCAGGCAGCCTGCTTCTCCCTCTGCCTATGTCTCTGCATCTCTCTCTGTGTCTCTCATGAAAAAATAAAATCTTTAAAAAAATGTTTGAAAATAGGCAAAGTAATTAAAGCCATTATATAAAAGTGATTCCAAACCGTCTCTCTGACAATGTAAAATGATAAAAAAAATCCATTCCTAATGTACAATACTTGCTCACCTTTCTCCTAAAGAAACGAAAGCCTCTGTATCCTAAACATGCTCTCAAGAGGCCAGTGCAAAAAATAAAAATAAATTTTAAAAAAATTTTAAAGAAGCCAGTACAAGGAGCAGTTTCTTTGATATTTCATTTTATTTTATGAAATCAGGTAGATTTTGCATTTTGTTCCATGATAAATCCTTGTTGGTTTCAATATGAAAAGCTGAGGAAAATTGATGCTTCAGAAAGATACACCATATTTTGCTTTCTCTTATCCCCTGTCATGGCCCCAGATATCCTAGGAATAGCATACCGATGTAAAAGCACAGCATGGGGCAGCCTCGCTGGCTCAGTGGTTTAGTGCCTGCCTTCAGCCCCGGGTGTGATCCTGGAGACCTGGGATCGAGACCCGCGTTGGGCTCCCTGCATGGAGCCTGCTTCTCCCTCTGTCTCTGCCTCTCTCTCTGTGTCTCTCATGAATAAATAAATAAAATCATTAAAAAAAAAAAAAAAGCAGGGCATGAGGGGCACCTGTCTGGTTCACTTGGTTAAGCTCAGGCTGTGAACCCATGAACCTGTGAACTCAATATGAACCCGTTTCATATTGAACCCGTGATGATCTCATGGGTTGTGAGACTTGAGCCTCACTTCAGGCTCTATGCCCAGCAGGGAGTCTGCTTGGAGAGTCTCACCCTCTTCCCCTCTCCCCACTCAAACGTATGCTCTCTCTCTCTCTCTCTCTCTCTCTCTCTCAAATAATAAATGGGGGGCACTTGGGTAGCTCATTCAGTTGAGCCACAGGCTCTCAGTTTCTTCTCAGGTCATGATCTCAGGGTCCTGGGATCACTTCTGGGGCGCCCCCCACCCTGCACTCTGCGGGGAGTCCGCTTCAGGATTCTCTCCCTCTCTTTATCCCTCCCGCTGCTCCCTCGTGCTCTCTTTCTCAAAATAAATAAATAAATATTTTTGGAAAGCAGAGCACTAAATCGTCACTATAGATTTTTAAAATTTTTAAAGATTTTATTTATTTGAGAGAAAGAGAGCACATGAGCCCAGTTAAAGAGCTGAGGGAGAGGGACAAGCCAACTCCATGCTGAGTGCGGAGTCTGATGCAGGGCTCCATCCTAGGACCCTGAGATCATGACCTGAGCCAAAATCAAGAGGCAGACACCCCTCATAGGTGTTTTTAACTAATAAAAACATGACTCTGGGGAATGTTAGTCTTAGGGAAGGACAAAAGTATCCAATAGGTGGATATTTTTTTAAGCAGAGGCCAGTCCAAATAAAAAAATTATGAATAACGATGTTTAAAAAAATCTTATCGGGATCCCTGGGTGGCGCAGGGGTTTGGCGATCCTGGAGACCCGGGATCAAGTCCCACATCGGGCTCCCGGTGCATGGAGCCTGCTTCTCCCTCTGCCTGTGTCTCTGCCTCTCTCTCTCTCTCTCTGTGACTATCATTAAAAAAAAAATTTTTTTTAAATCTTATCACCAAGATTAATAACCATCACCATTAGTCACATCCTTTCATTTTTCATTTATGCTTTCATCACTGTTCTACGTTTTCACAGGTTTTGTTCTGAAAGAAATATTAAAATGCCTGAAAAGGTTGACTGTGCAGAAAATTAATACACTGCATAAATTGCTCAATGCACATATTGAATCAGTCAACAGGTGTATTTTGCTTTTGATCCCCAATCACACAACACTTTCTTGTAACTGGATACTACTGTATGTTCATCAGCATTTCAACTCCATGATCTTGGAGGCTCAATACATAATTCATTCCTGTTTCTGCAGCTCACAACTTCTTTAAATCCTATATACAATGCCAAGTCTGTGTGTATGAGCTTTTAGATTAAAAATCCAAGTTTATTAAATGTCCTGTACATATGTTTACTCACTGTACCCCTGGTGCTTTGCAATAATCAGCACATTGTTGTTGAATGAATTACTTCATTTAGTCTTTATGACAATACCATGACTAAATATCATGATTATCTCCATTTCACAGATAAGGAGCCCTGTGACACTGAGCAAATTATTTACTCATTAGAGTCAGAGCTGGGCTTTGAATTCAGGTACTCTGATTCCAGAGCTTGACCTATTTCTCTTTAAACCACCATGTAATAACTAGATTTAAATCTGTTTTTGCGGGGATCCCTGGTTGGCTCAACAGTTTAGCTCCTGCCTTTGGCCCAGGGCATGACCCTGGAGTCCCAGGATCGAGTCCCACGTTGGGCTCCCTGCGTGGAGCCTGCTTCTCTCTCTGCCTGTGTCTCTGCCTCTCTGTCTCTCTCTCATGAATAAATAAAATCTTAAAAAAAAAAATCTGTTTTTGCCTCAAAGCATTCTGAATCTCCCTTCGAGGTGTGGTCATCTATTATGCAAACAACAAAAGAAATCTAATAAAGTATAATATAGTATTATAATTTAATAAATTTAATAACATAATTATAATAGTTTTATCATAATCCCTAAATAAGATATATATTGTAATAAATACGATGCTGGTGTGATATATGCAGTATATAAATTCATTGTATATTAATATATAATATACATATTTAATAAATATTTATCCTGAAATGAGTCAGGAAAATATGAACTTTATATTTATTTCCAAACATAAGCTAAGAATATTTGAAAGACATTTATTTAACCTTAGAGATTTTTTAAAGATTTTATTTATTTATTCATGAGAGACACAGAGAGAGGCAGAAACATAGGCAGAGGGAGAAGCAAGGTCCACACAGGGAGCCTGATGAGGGACTTGATTCAGGATCACACCCTGAGCCTAAAGCAAACGCTCAACTGCTGAGCCACCCAGGAGTCCCACCTTAGAGATATATTAAGCAGAGTACATAGATGAGGAGAAATTTCCGGTGCCCTCCCATAGAGGTTCCAGATAATCTTCATATCATACCAGAGATTCTTTAAACTCACAATATCAACCTTAAAACCCCATGGGTTGATGTTAAAATACATGACTCGCTAGTAGACTGGATTTGTGTTGACAGTTCTGTCTACTTGAATTTTCTGTAATTGGCTTAAAAACTGTTATGTATGGTACAACATTAGCTTACAAGCAAAATAATCATTAAATAATGGGTTGGGCTAGATTACTTCTGAGATGTCTTACAGCCCTAAAATCCTGTAGCATTAAAATATGAAGGTACTTATTTTTGGGGCTTAAATTTAAATCAGATGGCAGCTATTTGGTTAGGTAGCTATAGGCTGAATAGGAAAATCCATTCTACTGATCACCTGGCTATGTTTGCTCTAACCCATCAGATGCTGAGTTTCTTTCCCTCATCTCTGAAGATGACTGACTAGGGAAAGAGGTATGGGGAGGACCAGAACACAGGTAGATAGTCAAATAACTATCCAGTGCTATCAAAGTGTAGAATGGGGCCTGGTACATGGTAGTCACACAGAAGAGTTTTATCAAGTGCCCTAAAATGTGTGAAGAAAGAGGCTTTTCCTTCCAAAAGGACAATTAGAAAGATTGAGTGACTTTCCTGTTTGTGGAATCAAGTTCTAAATACTAGGGTAATATTCTGTTCAAAATTTGTTCTTTTCAGCACCCTGAGGATCTAATAGAATCTCACTGAAACATTATATGGTCTCATTCATTTGGGGAATATAAATAATAGTGAAAGGGAATAGAAGGGAAGGGAGAAGAAATGGGTAGGAAATATCAGAAAGGGAGACAGAACATGAAGACTCCTAACTGGGAAACGAACTAGGGGTGGTGGAAGGGGAGGAGGGAGGGGGGTGGGGGTGAGTGGGTGACGGGCACTGAGGGGGGCACTTGACGGGATGAGCACTGGGTGTTATTCTGTATGTTGGCAAATTGAACACCAATAAAAAATAAATTTATTGTTAAAAAAAGAATCTCACAAAGGTTTTGTTGATTTTACAAACTTTAATGGACCCACAGATCTCTATGTCTGTGTACTCAAACCTTCCTCCGTGTGCTGCCAGCCTTTTATGTACATGTATGACTATTACCCTACTCTTGCCTAATATAAATGCCATCTGTTTCTGGCAGTCTTCTTCTGAGATCTTATAGTTTAAGCACCAACATGGACGAAGAAAATAGATGGTAATTATTGAAAATCCATTGCTAAGTTAATATGTACATTTCCGCTGGTAGCTATAATCATTTATTCTACCGTGAACTCTCACTGGCTGCTTGGATTCCATGTTACCTAGGCAATAGGTTTGCATTTCATGCTGTTTTGTGGATTGTTCTTTGTACTGTGGAAATACCTCCAGCCTTCAACCAATATTTTCACACAGTGGCATTTCAAATATTTTTTTCTTTATTTATTTTTGATAGTCACAGAGAGAGAGAAAGAGAGAGAGAGAGAGGCAGAGACACAGGCAGAGGGAGAAGCAGGCTCCATGCACCGGGAGCCCGATGTGGGATTCAATCTCGGGTCTCCAGGATCGCGCCCTGGGCCAAAGGCAGGCGCCAAACCACTGCGCCACCCAGGGATCCCCACAGTGGCATTTCAGTCCTAAATAGACATTTTTTCCTTTGTAATTGAAGAATAAACATCATCAGCATTAAAACTCATTTAATAGGCTTTCCTTGCATGCAGATATTATATATATAAATGTGATTTCTTCCTTTAAAATACTGAAAGTCTAGACTAAGTCTTGTATGTCTTGTGTCCCCTCTAGAGCCTGGCACACAGAGAATGCTTGGCAAGTCTTTGTAGTGTGGTTATTACATACAGTTAATTAAAATGGAACATAAAACCTCATACGTGGTTCAAAAATTTGAAAACATTTGAAAAACGCATGCCGTGAAAAGTATACCTCCTGCCCTACTGCCATCATCTGCTTAGTTCCAATCATACCCATGAGTAAATATTTTTATTAGGTGGAGGTTTCTTTGTATATTCTTCCAAAATTTGTTTATACGTTGCAGATATTGTTTCCCTCTCCCATCTTCATTTTAAAACGTATTATACCGACTATTTTTCACTTAACAGGATGGAGATCTTTTCTGTATTGATATAAAGAAAATGTCCTTCTCGTTTTTTACCTTTGCTTAATAATCCATTATGTGATTTGTTTAACCAGTTTCCTATTGATGGACATTTGGTTTGTTTCCAGTCTTTTCCTGTTGCAAACAAAACTGCAGTGAATTCCTTTACATATACATCATTTTGAATGTGTGCAAGTGTAACCATAGAACAATTTCCCAGAAGTGGCATGACTGAGTCAAAGAGTATCATGTGCATTTGTGATTTTGATGGATAATTGCCTACATGCCTTCCATAAGACTTGTGCCAATTTACTCACTCATCAGCAATACAGTAAGTTTTTTTAAAATAAAATTGAAGGATTTTCAAGATTAGTGCAGCCACATCAAAACAAGGGCTTGGAGAAGAAGTCGGGAGATAAGGTAGGAGCTCGCACTTGGTTCCAAGTACTTTAGATTGTGATCTCATTTAATCCCCACGAGAGCCTTCTAAAGCAAGCATAAATAAATAAATAAATAAATAAATAAATAAATAAATAAACAAATAAATAAAAAAGCAAGCATTGATATCACCAAACACAGCTAGGAAACTGCAGCTCAGCGAGGATAAATAACTTGCCTAAGATCTCAGAGCTAGCAAGTGGTGGGGCTGAAGCTCAGTATGTGTGCCTTGGAAGCCCCTGCTGTTTTCACAGTCCAGTTCCATCTGATCTCTAGTCCCATTTCTACTGTGACTCATTATATGTCCTTACCTGTAGGAAAAATACAATCCATATTTGTTCAGTGGGATGGGCAAATGGATGGATTGACAGAGAAGAGGATTGAAGGGGATGCGGGTGCTACTTAGAAAAGCAGAGGAAGGGTAGGAATCAGGACCCAGGGAGTAACAGAGACTTGGATGACAACATTGGCTGAGGTGGGCTTGGGAAGAGAGTGGGTTGTGAAGAGGGTCTCCTAATCAGGCAGGGAAGGGTCAACACAGCAAAACAAAGCCTCATTGTGTTCTTCTAAGCATGCACCTGTAAGGTTGACACATGTCCCAGCTAATATGCACAGTTTCACTTCTGTGTTAATGTTTTACAACATCAGGTTTAAAATAAAAACCTCAGACGTGTAAGTTATGGAAAGACTCACGAAAACAGATAAAGAGCATCAGACTTGGCCAGGCCTCAAAACTGGTGTGTTTAAGTGTATGTAGTTCTAGGTAATTTCTTGTTCTTAAGCAAAATACTAGGATATATCTCTCCAAGTGAGTGTTAATGTCTGGAAAGTATCAAAATGACCTCAGAAGCTTCTTTACATTCCCAAGGACATTGCTGTTGTTCATGTCCCTTGAACCCTTCCTTGGGAGTTGCTAACCCATCTGGCTCTAGAATTAATTCTTTTGTATATATTCAAGGGTATCAGAAGTTTGCCCTTTGAGGATGAAGACTGAAAAAAAACCCCACATTTTTTTAAAAAAAGATGTATTTTAGAAAGAGTGTGAGTGAGAGGATGAGCAGGGGGAGGGGCAGAAGGAGAAGGAGAGAAATCCTCAAGCCGACTCCCCGCTGAGCTCAGAGCCCCATATGAGGCTCTATCCCAGGACCCCAAGATTGTAACCTGAGCTGAAATCAAGAGCCCATGCTCAACCGACAGCCATCCAGGTGCCCCACATTAGTTTTAATAGCTCAGCGTCTATGGGAATTGCTTTATGAAAGTAGACAAAATAGGCCAGGTGATTAATATACTCAGAAACAAGCGGGGGGGGGGGGGAAATCATTGGAAATAGGCAAGAAAAAGATGAGGCAGTCTGTGTCATAGAGGCAAGTTCAGCTGACATCACTTTCTTCCACCTGGAAGGGCTCCAGGGGCAGTGGGTCCCCAGGATAACTGGGCTGGGCTGCAGGGATTGGGTGGCTGGATCCCCACAGCTAGGAAGGATGACCCTCTTTTCTCAGACCACATACTCAGCAGTCCCTTGACCTCTCCTCTAGCCTGGCTTCTCTAATAAGACAGAAGACTTCAAGCCCCAATAACATGTTCTTTATTCATACTGAACATTTCCTGACATTCGAAAATGTATGGCTCTGAACACTTGCTTTGAGATGAGCACATCATATTAGGCTAGTTTAGATAAAGGAAATGTCCAAATGTACATTAAATAGGAAAGTCAAGATGCAAAAAGATCAAGAAGCATCCATAGAGGTACCTGGGGTGGCTCAGTGGTTGAGCATCTGCCTTTGACTCAGGTCGTGATCCTGGGGTCTTGGGATTGAGTTCCACATCAGGCTCCCCGCTGGGAGCCTGCTTCTCCCTCTGCCTGTGTCTCTGCCTCTCTCTGTGTGTCTCTCGTAAATAAAATCTTTAAAAAAAAAAAAAAAAGAGAGAAGCATTCATAGACAGCAAAATGACATCCTTCCCTATGTATCTACTTTAGGGTCACCCAAAGTCACATTTCATTTACAAATAATGTATAGTTGAAAAGGGGCATCAAAATAGCTCTAATAAATATCATTTAAATACATATAAAATGAACTTGACTTCATAAGACAAAGATTGAAATGACTCATGTTCAAGAGGCTGCTAAACAGGCCTTCTCTCTGACCTGAGCCTGGCTTCTCTGCAGCTGTTCCAGATGCCTCTCCCCCAATACCTACCCCCTCCACCGCTTCCCAGGCCCTTCCCTCTCAGTGATTGACCTACCTCCTCTCCATCAAAAGAAAGGTCCTCAGGATCTTCTTTGGATGTACCATGAAATCAAGGTTTTTTGTTTTACTTTATTGGTCTATCAATTAATTGTCCCTCTTACCAGCATTTTCCTACTTGGAGACAATACATCCTCAAGCCTGTTATACATTTGTCCTTACATTCAGTGAAAAGGACTTTCTGCTTTCCTCAGAGGATTGCTTTTTTTTTTTTTTTTTTTTTTTTATTCATGAGAGACACACACAGAGGCAGAGACACAGGCAGAGGGAGAAGCAGGTTCCCTGTGGAGCCTGATGCGGGACTCGATCCCAGGACCCCGGGATCAGGACCTGAGCCAAAGGCAGACATTCAACCGCTAAGCCAGCCAGGCGTCCCAGAGGCTTGCTTTTAAAAGGTCCTCCTAAAGGGTCCCTGCAGGATGAAAACATTCCACACTTTGCAGACTGCCCTGATTGATCTGTTCTTATCTCTCAGCCTTACCCAGCTAATGCTCCTCTAGTCTATTTATGGTGACAGAAATATATCTGTCCCTGTGTTGTATGTATGAGAGCATCCCAGCCTGTGAGAATGAGATTGCAACGTGCCAGCATTTCTCCCAGCCTTTGGGGCAGCTGGGCAGGATCTGGACAGTGTGAGCCCTCAGGGGCAGCTTCCTCCTGCCAAACAGTGTGCAGTGTGCTGCACAAACATCCTATTCTATGTGAGCCACCACATTAAAAAGATCGAGAAGTACTGGGATGTGCATTCCAACTGCTCTGTCATTTTTACTGGCTGTGGTTTTTCTTACTGGAGAGGACATCTGCCTTTAGCCACCCGAGCAAGGACCTCTGTTGAAATGTCCTCCCCAAATTATTCTCCTTGCTGTCATTAATAATGATAAGGAACTCTTTTTTTCTTTAGTTGATTCTTTGGGAGGGCGTATTCTTACCTTTTCCATTTTTCCTAAGACTGAGAGGAACCACATAGTTTCTTTTGGCTAATTTCCTTTTTCTTTGTTTGCCCTGGAGCAGTAGCCTCTATAGACTAGATGGTTATGAGAGGCTCTGATTACCCATATTCTTTGAATGAGACTGTGTGTATGTGTGTATGTATTTCAACATCCTGGGAGACAGTACAGAGTGCTGATTAAGAATGCGGGTCTGGCTTCAAATCCTGTTTCATGATCACTTATTAGTGGTGTGACTTTGAGCCACTCAGTCTCCTTGTGCCTCAGTGACCTCATCTGTAAAATAGGATTAACAGTAGTACCTTTTTCATAGACTTGTTCTGAGGAATAAAATCAGTTAATACATATAAGGAACCTAGAAAGTAGCTGACTTGCCTGCTGGCTAGATCCAGCCCACCATTTGTTTGTGTAAATAAAGTTTTAAGGGAACACAGGTATGCCTAGTTATTTACATATCACGTGACTGGTTTCTCTTCAGGATGATATAGTAGTTGCAATGGCATCCCTAAGCCCAGCAAACCTGAGAACATTCACTCTGTCCCTATACACAAAAAAATTGCTGACCCCTGCCTAGAATATTATCTAGTAAGTCCTCAATAAAAATTATCTATCATTAATACCAATTTTAGTAAATCTCAATTTTTCTTTATTGCTTTTCCAAGATCAAATTGTTTGGTTTTCTTCCTCAAGATCAACTAGTTTGGTGATTTTTTTTCTGACTTTTTTTTTTTCTTATTTTGCTAAATTTGTAAAGGGAAAGGGACTATTAAAAATATTAAGTTATGGGCAGCCCAAGTGGCTCAGCAGTTTAGTGCCGCCTTCAGTCCCGGGCATGATCCTGGAGACCCAGGATCGAGTCCCACGTTAGGCTCCCTGCATGGAGCCTGCTTCTCCCTCTGCCTGTGTCTCTGCCTCTCTCTGTGTGTCTCTCATGAATAAATAAATAGAATCTTTAAAAAAAATATATTAAGTTAGTAATAGCACAAGTGGTACAAAAATAATAAAAAATCATAAAAGTGGTATGTGAATGATCAAAGTTTGTGAAACAGTTTTTCTAAAGTTTTTTTCCCCCAAGATTTTATTTATTCATGAGAGACACAGATAGGCAGAGACATAGGCAGAGGGAAAAGCAGACTCTCTGTGGGGAGCCCAATGCAGGACTCAATCCCAGGACCCTGGGATCACAACCTGAGCCAAAGGCAGTGCTCAACCACTAAGCCACTCAGGCGTCCCGTAAAGTTATCAGATCTTATTTTGCTAGGTTACATGCTCTTGTACTTTTGCTGGTATACTTAAAAAAAAAAAAAAAAACAACTTTTATTTTAGAAAAGTTTTAGATTTACAGAAAAGTATGAAAATAGTACAGAGGCTCCCATAGACCCACTTTTCCTTATTATTAATATCTTACAAAAATAGGCATGCTCGTAACAATTAATGAACGAATACCACGCATTGTTTTTTTTTAAGATTTTATTTATTTATTTGAGAGCCAGAAAGAGCTGAGTGGGAGGAGGGGCAGAGGTAGAAGGAAGAGCAGGCTCCCCGTGGAGCAGGAAGCAGGACACGGGGCTCAATCCCAGAACCCTGAGATCATGACCGGAGCAGATGGCAGACACTTAACTGACTGAGCCACCCAGGTGCCCCCTGATACATTATTATTAACCAAAGTCCATGCTTTATTCAGATTTCTTCAGGTTTTCTCTAATATCCTATTTCTGTTCCAGAGTCCCATCCAGGATTGCACAATACATTTGGTCAATACATTTAGCGTGTTTCCTTAGGTCCCTCTTGACTATGACAGTTTCTCAGACTTGTTGACAGTTTTGAGTACTGGTCAGGTATTTTGTAGACTATCCCTCAATAATTGGGGTTTGTCTGATGTTTTTCTTACAACGCTCCTGTGGTCATTGGAAGAGCACAGAGGTAAAGTGCCCTTTATATTACATCATATCAAGGGTACACGTTCTCAGTGTAAGTTATCACTGCCTCCTTAGCTTCTCTAATCAGCCTTTCCCCTCTACAGGTCCTACATCTCCATGTGTGCTCATCAAGTGTTCTGGAAGTGTCTCTCCAACTACATGTTCTTGTTTCTCTATAGTTAAATATCAATGTTAGGTTTACCTTCAAACTTGGTCGAATTTACTTTGTGATGGTCAAAACTAATTTTAAATATGTCAACCCAGATAGTTCTAATAAAAAGATGGCTTGTCTGATTTTTACTTACCCTCTTTTGGAATTTTTGCCTATGGTTTCATACTTCAGGTACATGGGATTTTGCCTCAGTTCTCCTCTCTTCTAAATGAATGCCCTGTTGACATCTGCCAAATGACAGAATGCACCCTTGGGGATTAGCATTTGTGCCATGGCACATGAGGATAGTGTCTTTACATACTTTGGTGAGAGAAAAGGGCAAACACATCTAGAGTAGTACCATTAGTAACTCCACAAATTTTGGATAAATGATAGGATGAAATTGAGGAGAAAGCAAAGTAAGAAAATGAGAAGATGAGTAGATTTCCTTTGGGACTGATTCCTGCTGCATCTCGGTTCCCAAAGCTCCACAGCTAAAGAACCCAGAAATGGTGGCAGCAGGGGAAAAATACCAGAGTGCCCTTTTATCACTGATTCTCTAGAAAACCCAATAGACAGGCCAGTGAGGTCTTTGGGATGTCTGATATGTCACAGCCCTGGGATAGGAAATACTGACCTCAAGTTTTTCTCCTTGCTCGGTAGAAACTTTTCATTTCTGATTAGGGTAATGAACTGAGTTGAAAAGCTTCCATCATAATGTGAATTTCAGGCATGTTAGCTCTAATTCTAATCCCTTCTGTAATGTTGCCTAGTATTTCGTTTCTTTGTGTGCCTATCACAACGGTGCTTACAACAAGGGTTCTGTTGGTTCAGCTGTCGCAACAAATTTGTGATGGTTCAACCTTCAACAGAATCAAGAGAGATAATGAGCACCAAAGGATTAGGCCCAGAGCAGTGTATGATTTGATAAAATGTAGGGTTCAGGAAACAGACACATCTTTAGACTACTTTGGATGTGGAAACAATGCATCTCTCCACAATCTTTATTACTTAATAATACACGTTAGGCGTAGAATGTCTCCTGTGTGTGGACGAAAGATCTCATCTCTGAATTTTCAAGTCAGAGTGCTAGGAGAAATGATGTAGTACCTTCTGCCTCAAGGAGGCATGTCTGGAAGTCATAAAACCACGTCGACAGAGTGTGTGGAGGTTCTTGGGTGAGAGGTAATGCAGAGGCACCAAGGTGTACTTAAGGAGGGTAGCTATTATTTGAATCTCCCTGCAGACAGTAAATTTGAGGATAGCTGGGACCAGATCTTCCTGGTCATCTGCTAGGACCTCCGCTCAGAGTAGAGGTGGCCTCTAGTAGGCTCTTGAATACTTGAAATCAGTGAATAAGTGAAATCAAAGCCAACAAACAGAATGAAAGATATTTATTTATATAAAAGCTGTCAGTAGACTTCCTTCATGCTGGTCAGGTCATGCCCGATATTGTGAATATTATCCCATTATTGATCAGTTATCACGTTTTAAAACTTATCATGGTAACAAAATGATTTCATAGGTCAACGTTGACAACTTTCTAGTGTTTAGGGAACTGTTTATCCCAGATTGTTGGTGTTGCAGTCCATTCTTTCTCAGTTAGCTATAATTTATTGATGGGGCCACCAGTAGGCCACAAAGGACCTTTGTGAGGTTGTAAAAAGGTGCTCTCCCCACCCCTGACACACACAGCAGGTGCACAAGGCTGGAGTTCAGCTGTCCCCCACTCCTCAGTGGGGCATCCCGTGTAGTGAGAAAACCTGCACCACCCCCAGCTTCCCAAGTACCTGTTCATGTCACGTACCATGGTGGGGAACCACACACATTAGCACCTCAAGCAGTTCTCTGAAGATGCCTAAAAGGCAATTCCTGTATCCCCATTTTACAGATAAAAAAAGGTGAAGTCTAGAGGGGTTAGGAACTTATCCAAATGGCACAGTTGAATAAATGGTGGAATCAGGATTCACATCCAACATCAGTAGAGTCTGGAATGCACTGCTCAAGCTGAAGAGGAGGATAGATTAAACAAATCTAGAAATTGTACTTGCCTCGGCAGCTGGGAATAAAAATACTCTGAAGGCTAGAAATTGGGTGCCTGACAGGAAGTGTTTGGGGTGACTATAGACTTCATTGCTGTACTCTCTGAGAGGTGGTTTGAAACTACCATTTGTTTTCCAACCTTTTCATTTATTTATTCCCATCTTCTCTTTGTTTCTGAATAAGCTTAGAGAAAGGTGCCAGTGTCAGAATGAATGAAATTACCTTACTTTTCTGTTTGTCAATGTTTTCTTCCTTGCTCTCGTCATCAGGTGAGGTATAATACCAGTGATGGCTAATGTGGATTGTCACTCAATGGCGCTAGTCACTGTGCTTATGCTTTCCAGTAGCAAGGGGACAAATGGAATCCTCACAACAACTCTACTAATACAGTTACTGCTTTACAGGTGGTGAAACTGAGGCACAAAGAGCTGTAATCAGGCTAGTGAGTGCAGGAATCAGGCCTCAGACCCACTACATTTTGGGTGTGTTTTCAAAGCCATAATCCCTCTTAGAATAGATTACCCTCTTCTATCATGTAGGAAAAAGAACTTTTGGGCTGTTAATTAAGAACTATGGCCTCCAAAATACACTCATTTCAAAATTCAAGCAGAATGCATTTAATAAATTCTTTCTTTTTTCCCTCATCCTCCCATGTGTTTGTTTTTGTACCCAAGAGCCTGGCTGATATTACCGTTGCAATTCTCTCTTAACTGGAGCTAGTCTTTTGCAAATCTGTATTAGTAGTGGTTGCATAGAGAAGTTACTTCAAAGCATATACAATGAAAGCTGAGATTCCGTATTACAAATTATGAAGGAAAATAGGTCATGTGTGGTTTTCTGTAAGGTTTGGGACATTTAAAATATAACACATGAGAAACTTAAGGCAGCCTCATGATTTTTTGTATTACCATTTGACCCAGTTAAGGAAAAGAATAAATATTTTGACTGAAAAAAAAAATACAAAATGAATTTCTCACTGCACTTAGAGCAGTTTCTCTCTCTCTCTCTCTCTCTCTCTCATGATCATTTTATTTATTACTTTTTTCCTCTAAGTTTTTATTTAAATTCCAGCTAGTTAACATACAGTGAAATATTAGTTTAAGGTGCAGAATTCAGTGACTCATCACTTACGTACAATACCCAGTGTTCATCACAGGTGCCCTCCTTAATACCCATCACCTGTTTGATCCATTCTCCTCCCCCCTCCTGCCCACCTCCTCTCCAGTAATCAGTTTATTCTCTATAGTTAAGATTTTCCAATCATTTTAAAAATGTTTTATCTCCTTTGGGATACCTTAGAATATTAGATATTAGAAGACATGACATTCATCTGTTATATTTCCCAGTTTGGTTGAGTATTTTCAGGTTGTTTTATAAAAATATTATATGTTGGGGACACTTGCCTACTTCAAGTATGTCATTAAGATAAGGAAAAGTACCTAACAATGAAAATTGAACTGTGATCATGGGCATAAATGTTCTAGTTGTGGCAAAAATTGATAGATCACTTGGACACTAGTGATCTATGGGTAAATAACTTTTCACAAAGCTTTTGGTTTTGGAGAAAAAACTTGAATCAGTCTGATAACATATGTTTTTCAAAATATGAAATTGAGTGACTTTGTTTTGGGTGTTGTCACATTTTCCCCCCACAGCTTTCTGCCCTAGAATGATGCCTTTGGAATTTACCCACAGGTGGCACAGCTGGATGAAAGTCATTTGTCTCATTTAACTGACAGTACTAATCACTGTAATAACTATTTTACCAGAAAAGATAATTTGGCAGACATCTATGATTAGTATATTAACATATTTCCTTAATTCCCTAGGGCAAATCATCGCCAGAACATCCTTTGTGTGATCTAAATGAATTGTCCTGTCATAATGAGTTTCTTTATAGGCCTGAGAAATCACTTTTGTTAAATTGTCTAAAGTGCTATTAATTTGAAAGCTTCATTCATGATGAGGTCTGAGGGAGAGGCAAAGGATGGCCCTTCACCCTGTTCTGACATATAACATATACTGCCAGGGCCCTGAATCTCCCCTAATTCTCCCCAAACTTAGCTTCTCCAAGCCTTGGCTTGAATTACTCTATATCCAGGGCTCCAAACCTGGAAGCAGGGGTAAATGATTTGATGTGAACAAATATATTAAAAAGAGAGACAATTGGCAGTGAGTTGAATCAACGATAATACAAAACCTAAGGAAGTGAAGAACTATGACAATTTAACTCAGGGAAAAACGAAAAAATGACTTACACAAAGTAATAGCTTACTGTTTGGCTCGGTTCTTCCTAGCAGACATATTCATTCTATGGACATGAACCTGGATACCACTTTACCCAAATTACAATACAATTACTATTTTCAGTGATTGCTCATATACAGTTGCTGAACTGAAAGTACATGTGACTGTGTGATGGGAGAGGGTAAGGGGTGACAGAGGTGGGAGAAGAAGGAGCCCAAGTCTTTAGTTTCCACGTGGGATTGAACTGAAATGCCCACACTGAAAGATCATGAAGCAACAATTTGCTTAGAGATATAGAAGAAAAATATCCCTCCAAAACAGTTAAATGAATTAAGAAACTTGCCCCCAGGAAGGGGTAAATGGGAGAGGAGATCCGAGTATTAGTTGTGCATCTTAAATAAGCGATATGTATGTATGCATATATAATTGGGGTGGGGAGTAACTTAGGGAAAAGAGATTTTAAAAAAGGAAAAAAATATTCAGGAAAAAAAAAGATAGAAGCATATCACCTGGAGACCCATTTTAACATGATAGCTTATTTTCTCCGGTATTTTTACCATCTGTGATTTTCTTTCTCTTCCTTCATCATTCTCTTCCAATGATCAATCAACTTTGCTTTAATCATACTGTAATAAAATTGATAACTAACTTGCTGAGCACTTAGGTGCACATTTTATATGCATTGTTCCATTTGATTAACCCAATTGTGCGTGCTGATATTATAACTTATTATATCATAATTACATTCTTATATTAGCATATGGTCTTCATAATCATCTTTTTAAAAAAAGATTTTATTTATTTATTCATGAAAGACACACAGAGAGAGAGAGAGAGAGAGGCAGAGACATAGGCAGAGGGAGAAGCAGGCTCCATGCAGGGAGCCCGATGTGGGACTCGATTCCTGGACCCCAGGATCACGCCCTGGGCCGAAGGCAGGTGCTCAACTGCTGAGCCAACAGGTGTCCCCATA